>NW_015505234.1:1719526-1748168 GCF_001515645.1 Sinocyclocheilus grahami | reverse complement strand
TTAAACTAATAACAAAACAGTAGCTGATTCAGAAGCGCCAGATTGTCATAGCAAAGTCAGAATTACCTCCTCTCCTAGGTTCATGAAACGGTCATCCATAAAATGCATTGCTGTTCTGTTGTAAGTAATCTTAAAGATTCCTAAATGCATCTACTTTCGGAAGGCCAAATAAAGTGCTTTTGCTTTCGCCTAGAAACACACAGCGTCTCCCTGACATGACTGCTTCAACACTAACTGCGGTTACTGAAACCACGCCTTCTTTCTTTGCGTGCACATTTGGGCCAAATTATGCAAATATTTCCACATAGTGAGGTAGATATGTGGGGGCGTGTTAGAACGAGCCGTTTTAGGGGGGGCGTTTGATAAAGAATATCTCTTTGGTTTTGAGACTTTAGTCTTTGCAACTTCGGGGATCTTATCTATGCACAATCAGCTTGTAACACTCCAAAGAGAAAGGAAAACTTGAAATGGCATCATATGACCCCTTTAAGTAGAAATTAAACGATGACGCTGTGATTTTACCTGGGAGATGTGTGTCTGTCAGTAGTTGCAACATGTAGAAATGGGTTGCAAAATCTATTAAAAAATACACTACTGTTCAGAAGTTTAGGGTGTTGTTTTTTTAAAGAGTGTATATTTTTATTCAGTAAAGATGCATGAAATTGATCAAAAGTGACTGTGAAGTTATAATGTTTAAAAAAAATTGTATTTTAAATAAATGCTTCCCTTTGAATTTTCTATCTATCAAACAATCCTATTTATTAAAGTAAAATGTTTTATTGTTTCCACAAGAAAAAAGAAAAAAAATCAGCACACCCGTTTTAACATTGATAATACTATGAAATGTTTCTTAAGCACCAAATCAGCATATAAGAATGATTTCTGAATGATCGTGTGACACTGAAGACTGGAGTAATGGCTACTGAAAATTCAGGTTTTCCATCAGGGGAATAGATTGCTTTTTAAAATATATTAAAATAAAAAAGTTCTTTTAAATTGCAATTATTTTACAATATCACGGTCTTGCTGTATTTTATATAAATGCAGCCTTGGTGAGCATAAGAGACTTCTTTCAAAAACATTTAAAAAATCTTACCGAACCCAAACTTTTGAATGGTGTTATGTTGTTACTATTTATTGCTAGTTTTTCTCAAAAAAAAATAACCCTCAACTATTTACTCTATTTTACTGTACTATTTACTCAACCATAGTGTAACGGGGCGACTGAGACGAGAGACGTGCGGATCCATCTGCAAAGTTTTATTCTTAAACATATTCAAAACAGGCAAGGGTCGGACAATGGCAAACAGGTATTTAGAGGGCAAGACAGAAGAGTGATCCAATAAACAGGTGTAGGTCGATCAATGGCGAACATAATCCAAAGGATGAGGCAGGCAAGTAATCCACAGACGGATATATTAATCCAGGCGAGGTGCGAACAGAATCCAAACAACAAGACGAGAAATCCAAGACAGGCAGGTTATCAGCCAGGAACAGACAATCAGGCAAAACTAGACGTTACAAAACAGGACTAGGAACTAAACTAAACTCAGACAGGATACTGGCTCTGTAAAGTGCTACCACTAGGAGAGTGATAAACGCAGACAATATTTGGCTATTAGAGAAAGATTTGAGTGGTTGTTATATAGTGTGTGTGATTGGCTATAGGCGAGTCCAATCAGTACAATGGAGCATGGGAAATGTAGTCCAGGGTGACGTGCAACAGTTTGTGTGGTGTGAGAGTCAATGTAATCAGAAGGTGACCTCTGGTGATGAGCAGACTGAAGACCACGGACCAGATTCGTGACACATAGGTTGTTCCTATGTGAATAATTTTTCCCCCTATGGAATGCCCAAATAGAAAAATGGACCATCATTTTGGGGTTAAATGTTTCCTTTAGCCTATTTAGGTGCTTTCTTAAATATTTGTTTTGTCAATTGCATATATTAACTCATGTTTCTTCTATTTTTTTAAAACAGCAAATGGTGATGAGCCTCCGTGTCTCAGAGCTTCAGGTTCTTCTGGGGTATGCAGGCCGCAACAAACATGGAAGGAAGCATGAACTCTTGACCAAAGCGCTACATTTGTTGAAAGCCAGCTGCAGCCCTGCTGTGCAGATGAAGATCAAGGAGCTCTATCGCCGCCGCTTCCCCACAAAGATGGTGTCCCCATCAGACCTCTCCCTCCCTGGCCTACACTCCACCACTGGAGGTGCTCCCGCTGGCATGCCCACCAGCCTGACACAGCTGGGATTCGATGGGCATGGCTCACCATCTCTACTCCCTGTCGCACTACTCGGGCCAAAGCACGAGCTGGGCCTGCCCCATCTGCCCTCCGCCCTTCACCCAGTCCATCCAGACGTCAAGCTCCAAAGGCTGCCATTCTATGATGTACTCGATGAGCTTATCAAACCCACCAGTTTAGGTGAGTAACAGGAATTATCTCTAACAGTTGACTAGTTGATTATTAAAGGGGTCATATGATGTGATTTCAAGTTTTCCTTTCTCTTTGGAGTGTTACAAGCTGATTGTGCATAGATAAGATCCCTGAAGTTGCAAAGACTAAAGTCTCAAAACCAAAGAGATATTCTTTATCAAAGTTAAGACTCTGCCACGCCCCCTAAAACGGCTCGTTCTAACACGCCCCACATGTCTACCTCACTATGTGGAAATATTTGCATAAGCCGCCCAAATGTTCACGCAAAGAAAGAAGGCGTGGTTTTAGTAACCGCAGTTAGTGTTGAAGCAGCCATGTCAGGGAGACGCTGTGTGTTTCTAGGCGAAAGCAAAAGCACTTTATTTGGCCTTCCGAAAGTAGATGCAGTGTTTCCCCTGCCATTATTTTAGGGGGGGCGGCCCGCCACAACAGAAGTCATTTAAAGTTACATTTCAGCACTTTATTTGGCCTTCCGAAAGTAGATGCAGTGTTTCCCCTGCCATTATTTTAGGGGGGGCGGCCCGCCACAACAGAAGTCATCGTGACGCTTCCGGTGATATTAACCTCTGCCGTCTCACTAATGAGGACATAAATACATGAATAACATCTCCAGAACTGTCTCGCGATTATGGTAAGGGGTGTTACATTTCCGACGAGTGCTTGTGGTGTTCGGCCAATCACAATGCACTTGGTCAGCTGGCCAATCAGAGCAGACTGCGCTTGTCGGAAGGAGGGACTTTGTAGAAAACGAAGCGTTTGAGAGAGGCGGGGCATAGAGGACCTACAATAATGTAAAGTATTTGAAAAATAATGTGTTTTTTGAACATTAAAGCATGTCAACATATTCTGTTACACCAAATACACAAAATAATGATCTTTAAAAAAGCATCATATGACCCCTTTAAGGTTGAATAGTGCTTTTACAGTAATGGTTTTAGAAATGCAGCTTGTCAGAGAGTTTATAGCATGGTAAAGCCATTTCCAAGCAGTTTGTCTCTAAAGTCATCTCCTTTAAAGCATCATTCTTCGTCCTGGATGAACATAAGCAGTTTTGTGCCACTCTGTATTGCAGTCTTTCTCATGAGTTGCAATAAAAGTTACCAGGAGTTTTCAAACTTTCTGATGCCAAAGAGTAGGGCTGTAAAATTGATGAATCGCAAATTTGTTTCCAAAATAGCAGTTTGTATTCACATAATATATGTGTGTATATTTAATATAGATTTTAATCGATTTTACAGCCCTAACAAAGAGGACCCCCAAAGATGGTGAAACCCTAAAATGTAAAGTTATCTCCATATTTTTGTGTGTAATAGTGTGAGAGAAATAATTATGGTTACACTTTATTTTAAGGAGAAGTTATTACAGTGTAATTACACAAATAGATATTGAGTAATACTAATTAACTACATGTATATAGTATATGGTTAAAGGGGTCATATGATGTTGCTAAAAAGAACATTATTTGGTGTAATGAAATGTGTTTGCGGTTTAAGGTTCAAAAAACTCATTTTCCACATCCTGTGCATTATTGTTTCTCCTCTATGCCCTGCCTTACTGAAACGCGTCAATTTTTACAAAGCTCATCGGTCTGAAAAGCGAGGTGTGCTCTGATTGGTCAGTTATCCAGTGCGTTGTGATTGGCCGAATACCTCAAGCGTGTGACAGAAATGTTACACCCCTTACCATACTGTGATGCCACGTCCAGAAGCGACAAGACAAAAACAATAAAACCCATTATAAACGATGCATTTTTTGCATCCAGTGGGGACATTATTACGGATTATAATGATTTATACTGTCTTTTTTGTTGTTACATCGCGCCGCGTAAGCATAAAACCATGCCTGCATTTGTGATCAGAGAAATGACAAACAACAAGCGCTACTCTACACTGCTCAAAACATGCGTTTGAATCATCAGTGGCAAATTCTTTAAATGTGAAAAAGTTCTAGTTGTGTTCTCTTTTGGAAGGCCAAACAAAGTATTTTCGCTTTCGCAACGAAACACACAGCGTCTTCACAACATGGCGGTGGCAGCAACAATAAAGTTACGCCTTCTTTCTTTGCGTGAACATTTGGGCGGCGTTATGCAAAGCTTCCCACATCGTGACGTAGACATGTGGGGGCGTGTTTAAACGAGGCGTTTTAGGAGGGCGTGGACGAGTCTTAACTTTTATAAAGAATATCTATTTGGGTTTGAGACTTTAGTTTTTGCAACTTTAGGGATCTTATCTATTCACGAACAGCTTGTAACACTCCAAAGAGAAAGGCAAACTTGAAATCACATCATATGACCCCTTTAAGGTTAGGCTTAGGGTTTTTGGTCTTCTTAGTTACTTGTAATTATGCATAATTTACTGTTATTTCTATAGTAATTACTTGTAATGTGTAGCTACGTCACCTTAAATAATGTGTTATTTAAGTTATTAAATCAACAACCACATTGATTTGTTTAAATAATTCACTTTTATATTTGTCATATATTTGTATTCATGGCAAAATATTAAAATATTTTCTGGAAAATATTTATTTTTATATGGTATTTATGAGGGATGTAATGATTCACTCAACTCACGATTTGATTCAATTCACGATTTTGATTTCACGATTCGATTTTCTCACAATTTTTTTTTTACAAAATGACATTGAAGACAGTAAATGAAAAGGTGTCATTTTATTACAGGGTGTCTGTGGGGTCTTAAAAAGTATTAAAATTTGATAAATCAATTTGGAGAAAATTAAGGCCCTTAAAAAGTATTAAAAAGTCTTAAATGCCATTTTTCAAGGTATTAAATTGTGTATCATCTTTTCATTATGTATTTGTCCGAATAGTGGGGTTCTGTGTAGTACTGTTATTTCTATAGTAATTACTTGTAATGTGTAGCTACGTCACCTTAAATAATGTGTTATTTAAGTTATTAAATCAACAACCACATTGATTTGTTTAAATAATTCACTTTTATATTTGTCATATATTTGTATTCATGGCAAAATATTAAAATATTTTCTGGAAAATATTTATTTTTATATGGTATTTATGAGGGATGTAATGATTCACTCAACTCACGATTTGATTCGATTCACGATTTTGATTTCACGATTCGATTTTCTCACAATTTTTTTTTTTTACAAAATGACATTGAAGACAGTGAATGAAAAGGTGTCATTTTATTACAGGGTGTCTGTGGGGTCTTAAAAAGTATTAAAATTTGATAAATCAATTTGGAGAAAATTAAGGCCCTTAAAAAGTATTAAAGTCTTAAATGCCATTTTTCAAGGTATTAAATTGTGTATCATCTTTTCATTGTGTATTTGTCCGAATAGTGGGGTTCTGTGTAGTTTATTTATAGACATCATCTGTTACGGCGCTCACTGACTGACTGCACCGCTGCATGATACCGCAGGGCTTGTTACTTGATCCCGCTCTCGCTGAATTTCTGACCATTACCATCTGCCCCCGCGATTTTTGTGGCTGCTCCCGCAAACATTCTAATATTGTATATAATTTTCCGTGCATCAGGGAGCCGCTATCAATATGTGGGGTATTTAAATCGCTTTTGAATGAGCGCTTGCAGTCGCAGTTCACTTTCAATTTCGCGATCGCATGTGCGCTCTGTAAAGGGAGCACATCTTACGATATAAGATATTTGTCAATGAGCTCAGGATCTGAGGAGCAAATCCTCCAACATCTTGTCAGTCATCTCTCCTTACTCTTGACCCGTGATCAGTCAAATCTGACTCCTGCAGCTTTTGTTGGTTGCAAGGTTGTTTTTTTCCACGGAATTGGGCTGCTTTTAAACTCTTGCCATGGGTTGATTTTTCCCCATGGGTTAAAGGTTTGAAATATCGCATGGATTACATTTGACCGAAATGCTTTTACTCAAACATTTTGCATTCTACCTGTAATAAAACTGTACTAAATGTTTTGTGAAGGAGGGCCATTAGGAAGCCTTTGAGCTGTGTTTATGGTCAATGTGCATAATAGTTAGGGGTGCTACGGTTCTCGGTAAAAAATCGAACCATACCGTTCTCCACACACGGTTCGGCATACACTAGGACCGCGGTTCAACTTAAATCTGACAATGCATCTGTAATATGGTTTGTTAGAGTTCGGCTAATGCATGTTTCTGTTGATAGATACAAATTCTGGCTTCCCAATACATTACAACAAAAGCGATGAGAGAGAGAGAAAAAAACAATACGTGGACAAACCAGTCACTCTTTAATCAATGCGAGTGCTTTATGCTGGAATACATTTCCCAGGCTCCATTGTACTGTTTGGACTCGCCTGCAGCCAATCACACACACACACTATATAACAACCACTCAAATCTTTCTCTGGATAGCACAGGTGAGACCTGAACAGCACACGTTGCTGTCTGTGTTTAAACTAAACCCATTTAAGCCTTGCCAGTTTAAATATTAAAGATCCAGATGACGTGAACTTACGCGCGCAGTGAGAAGATCTGTGTGGTCGCTCATCCGAAGCGCGTGAACCCGCGTAGTTTTTTCCCTAAACATAGCACATACCGAACCGTGCCGAAACCGTGATACAAACCGAACCGTGAGTAAGTTGAACCGTTGCACCCCTAATAACAGTGACTGTAAAATATGTGTTTTAGGGATGGAAATTACTAATTTTGACATTTGGGACATGGTCGTTATGCTTTTTTGTACATCCTTTGAGAAATGTAGGCCTCTCATGAAGACTTTACCTCCCCTACCTATACAAACATAAAGGTGCTCTTCAAGTGATTTATGGCTTATCAGATTGGACAAGGGCCATCTGTGCTATATTTAGTCATCCAGCTCACGCTAAGAATTAAAGTCCAATATCAATGGAAAGGATGTGTCATTAAGCACAGGGGGCTGTGTTAATGCATTTTGGCTTTGATGGTTTTCTCTTCAGCAGGTTTAAGTGTTATGTTCTTTTTCTGGTTTTGGTCTGTGAGATGTTCAGATAACTAGCCTTAGTGTTCTCACTTCAGGACATTTACAAACTCGATTCCAAAAAAGTTGGGACACTGTACAAATTGTGAATAAAAACAGAATGCAATGATGTGGAAGTTTCAAATTTCAATATTTTATTCCGAATACAACATAGATGACGTATCAAAATGTTTAAAATGAGAAAATGTATAATTTTAAGGGAAAAATAAGTTGATTTTAAATTTCATGGCATCAACACATCTCAAAAAAGTTGGGACAAGGCCATGTTTACCACTGTGTGGCATCCCCTCTTCTTTTTATAACAGTCTGCAAACGTCTGGGGACTGAGGAGACAAGTTGCTCAAGTTTAAGAATAGGAATGTTGTCCCATTCTTGTCTAATACAGGCTTCTAGTTGCTCAACTGTCTTAGGTCTTCTTTGTCGCATCTTCCTCTTTATGATGCGCCAAATGTTTTCTATGGGTGAAAGATCTGGACTGCAGGCTGGCCATTTCAGTACCCAGATCCTTCTTCTACGCAGCCATGATGTTGTAATTGGTGCAGTATGTGGTCTGGCATTGTCATGCTGGAAAATGCAAGGTCTTCCCTGAAAGAGACGACGTCTGGATGGGAGCATATGTTGTTCTAGAACTTGGATATACCTTTCAGCATTGATGGTGCCTTTCCAGATGTGTAAGCTGCCCATGCCACATGCACTCATGCAACCCCATACCATCAGAGATGCAGGCTTCTGAACTGAGCGCTGATAACAACTTAGGTTGCTTGTCCTCTTTAGTCCGGATGACATGGCGTCCCAGTTTTCCAAAAAGAACTTCAAATTTTGATTCGTCTGACCACAGAACAGTTTTCCACTTTGCCACAGTCCATTTTAAATGAGCCTTGGCCCAGAGAAAATGCCTGCGCTTCTGGATCATGTTTAGATATGGCTTGTTTTTTGACCTATAGAGTTTTAGCTGGCAACGGCGAATGGCACGGTGGATTGTGTTTACCGACAATGTTTTCTTGAAGTATTCCTGAGCCCATGTTGTGATTTCCATTACAGTAGCATTCCTGTATGTGATGCAGTGCCGTCTAAGGGCCCGAAGATCACGGGCATCCAGTATGGTTTTCCGGCCTTGACCCTTACGCACAGAGATTGTTCCAGATTCTCTGAATCTTTGGATGATATTATGCACTGTAGATGATGATAACTTCAAACTCTTTGCAATTTTTCTCTGAGAAACTCCTTTCTGATATTGCTCCACTATTTTTTGCTGCAGCATTGGGGGAATTGGTGATCCTCTGCCCATCTTGACTTCTGAGAGACACTGCTACTCTGAGAGGCTCTTTTTATACCCAATCATGTTGCCAGTTGACCTAATAAGTTGCAAATTGGTCTTCCAGCTGTTCCTTATATGTACATTTAACTTTTCCGGCCTCTTATTGCTACCTGTCCCAACTTTTTTGGAATGTGTAGCTCTCATGAAATCCAAAATGAGCCAATATTTGGCATGACATTTCAAAATGTCTCACTTTCAACATTTGATATGTTATCTATATTCTATTGTGAATAAAATATAAGTTTATGAGATTTGTAAATTATTCCATTCCTTTTTACTCACAATTTGTACAGTGTCCCAACTTTTTTGGAATTGGGTTTGTATGATTATGTGGATTTTTCAAGTGCAACCCTGTCATTTTATTCTTTAAAAGAAAATGAATGCCAAAGTAAGGACTCAGAATAAATATAAATCAAAAATGAGTTGAAATGGGTGCAGTTTGAATCAAATCTAGGTTCTTAACTAATGCTTAGCTCA
This sequence comes from Sinocyclocheilus grahami, assembly GCF_001515645.1. Taxonomy (NCBI): domain Eukaryota; kingdom Metazoa; phylum Chordata; class Actinopteri; order Cypriniformes; family Cyprinidae; genus Sinocyclocheilus; species Sinocyclocheilus grahami. The sequence goes on along the minus strand of NW_015505234.1, from coordinate 1,738,989 downwards.
TTTTGGAGTGTGGAAGCAGGTTACCTTATTTCAAGTTTCATTTTCTTACAAGCACTCTTATAGAGTTCAATTTGAGCGCAGATTGCTATATAAGAAGTGCTTTTTGCTATGCAAGGCAAAGAACCCTGTAACATCAAATTGCTTTTCAAGCAACTTTCAGGAAACACAATGGTCCTTCTCCCATATTGAGTTGAAGCCTTTTGGATTGAACATTCTTTCTAGGTCAATGTGATGAAAATGATTGGAGAATTTTGAGTTGTTTGAGCTGAGAGGGCAACCAGTGTTGATGGATCTTTTGCACACCAGAGAATTGGCTCACCTCCTCTCTTTCCTCTTGAGTACAGATTAATCATCTGCCAGCTTCTCACTGTTAAACTCACTCCACTTCAAGTGGAATAGATTTTCCTCTTCACATGACTAAGTGGTCAGTGTGCAGAAAACGCACCTCTCATTTCAGTCTCTTTCATTGAGTTCAGCCACCTATGTGTGCGATGTAGAGCACCTGTAGTGGTGCAGATAGAGCTTCCTCTTATCTCTCACTCTCTCTTGCTCCTGAAACCCTGGCTTCATTTAAGGAGATTGGGTTATGTAACCCTAGGTTATTTTTAGCTATGTTGTAGTGTTTGGCTTTGAACTAAACTGCACAAGCATTTAAAGTAGTTCCACAGAAGAGGACCAGCAACCTTGTGTCTGTAACTGAGATGCTGCTTCGCTATCAGTTTAAGATAATTAACTTTACTTACTGTTGGATGCTTGCTTGGTCAAGGATGCCATCACGAAATATTGAAATATGTTATAGAACCAAAAGTATGTGGACCAGCAGAAACCATTTACATTACAAGGAAGCTGGTCCTCCCAAACATTTTTCCTCTTCAGTACACCAGACTTAATAAAGCATTTCTTTAGGACTGTATGGAATAGAAAAGCTCTCTACAAACTTTTTCTACAAAGTTGGAAGCATACAGTTTGAAAAGTACTATTTGTATGCAGTATGAAAGTATTATTTTCAAAAATTAGTGCTAAATTAATAAAATTGAATAGTTGGTAAGCACCCCGATCTGTGTCTGTGTGTGTGTGTGTGTGTGTGTGTGTGTGTGTGTGTGTGTGTGTGTGTGTGTGTGTGTGTGTGTGTGTGTGTGTGTGTATATGTTTGTTTTTTTTGTTAGCAGAGAGTCACATTTGAATTCCTTATTATTTTTATCAATTTAATTTGATTGTAGTAATTGTAGAAATTTCGTTTTATTCATGGTTGTATTTAAAATCTTTTGATTTTATTTTGTAGCTATTTTATTTTATTTATTTATTTTATGTCTTAACGACTGATGTACTTTCGGAATGAAAACGACTCACGAGCTTGGCTGACCTTCCTTCAGTGTGTGTGTGTGTGTGTGTGTGTGTGTGTGGGTGTGTGTGTGTGTGTGTGTGTGTGTGTGTGTGTGTGTGTGTGTGTTTGTGTGTGTATGTATATGTTTGTTTTTTTTGTTAGCAGAGAGTCACATTTGAATTTCTTATTATTTTTATCAATTTAATTTGATTGTAGTAATTGTATAAATTTTGTTTTATTCATGGTTGTATTTAAAATCTTTTGATTTTATTTTGTAGCTATTTTATTTTATTTATTTATTTTATGTCTTAACGACTGATGTACTTTCGGAATGAAAACGACTCACGAGCTTGGCTGACCTTCCTTCACAGAGTTCTTCAAGTCTCATCTCTGTCACTTCATCAATAGAGTGATGTTATGAGTTCTCCATCTTTTAGAATTGTCTCCTCTCTTTTTGTTTTACAGCCTCAGACAGCAGTCAGAGGTTTCAGGAAACATGTTTCGCGTTTGCACTAACGCCTCAGCAAGTTCAGCAGATCAGCAATTCAATGTAAGTGTGGGGGATATTAAATTACAAAGTTAGACAAGGTAACATGGTCCGTGTGCTTGAAATAACCTAACTAAGTTTGAGCTTGTAATACATTTCAGCCAGAACTGCAAAACTGCTGAATTTAAAACAGCTGTTAAGTAGTTTATCTTGTCTTGTAAGATTTCTTCCTCTTGTTCTTATATAGCAGACAATAGTGCTTATCACACGTGCCCAAGCGAGCGGTCCTGTAGAATGTTTGGTATGCTTTTCTCTCCTACGCTCTGTCACACATTCCTTTACTCCCACCCTCTTGTCTCAAAAGGGACATCTCTGGGACCAAATGTGACTTCACCGTGCAAGTACAGCTAAGGTATGATAAGACAACAGTTTTCAACAAAAGATCTCCAAAGCTCAGCTGGAACATTTTGAGACAAAAAAACATAATTTAAGTTAAATAATTAAAGAGTATCAGTTTACTTGCTACCATTGTTAAAGGGATAGTTCAGCCAAAAAGAATGACAGACAAATGAAACAATGGTTAACACATGTATACTCAAATGTGTGGTGTAAGGAAAATATTTCATTATTTTTTTATACTCAGTTGAACCATTTTAGAGTCATTAAATTACATTAAAAAAAATTAAAAATGGTACAAAACCGACACGGATGAATACAAAGAATTTGGCACTTTCTTGTTTGATTTCCAAAAGATTTCTTGTTTTCAGCATCTTACAGCCTTTTCATCAACATTTTTTACTCCTATGACAAATTTTTATTTCAGATAGAAACGTTTATCTGTAGTTCATCGTTTCATTGCTGGACTGGCTGTTTATCTCAATGCCTTTTTGTGGTTGTCCTCAGGGATATCTTCCTCCAACCAAAAATGGAGTGGAGCCAAAGCGGCCGAGCAGACCCATGAACATTACCTCCCTGGTTAGGTTGTCTACAACAGTTCCCAACACCATTGTTGTGTCATGGACGTCGGAAATCGGAAGGGTAATGAATGTTAATCTGTTTGAAATCTGTTTCTGAAAACCACCATCAGAATGTGTTTTAAATACTTTGTTGTCCATACAGAGTTACTCCATGGCAGTGTACCTGGTCCGTCAGCAGTCCTCCTCAGTTTTGCTACAGAGACTACGGTCAAAAGGCATTAGAAACCCAGACCACTCAAGAGCACTCAGTATGTTAACTCTGGACTTACAACAGTTGAAATGAACCTTAATATAGCTGAATGTTAACCAGACAACAAGTGCGAATTTCTTCCACTTCAAGTATTTTGCAACATTTTCTTTGGATATTCAGGCATTCACCTACCAATGCTCCAATTCAACACCTGCAACTATTGTTTTAAAGGGGTCATATGATGCGACTTCTCTTTGGAGTGTTACAAGCTCTTGGTGCATAAAGAAGATCTGTAAAGTTGCAAAGACTAAAGTCTCAAATCCAAAGAGATATTCTTAATAAAAGTTCAGAGTCAGCCACACCTACCTAAAACGGCTCGTTCTAACACGCCCCCACATACCTACGTCTTTATCTGGGAAGATTTGCATAACGCCGCCCAAATGTTCACGCAAAGAAAGAAGGCGTAACTTTTATTCTCGCTGTAGTATTGTTGCCGCCGCCGCCATGTCGTGAAGGTGCTGTGTGCGTCATTGTGAAAGCGAAACTACTTTGTTTGGCCTTCCAAAAGAGGACGATATCGCTTCGTCATGCCTGGAGCTGATCCGTGCTGGTCGTTGAGGAAATACTTCGACTTCGTGCTGTGGATCGCCGGATCGGCTTTCACCATGGACGAAGCGGAGTCCAGCCCGGGGTAGTCAAAAGTGGTTGCCGCGGGCATCACAATATGGTAAGGAACGTAACATTTCCGTCACACGCTTGAGGAATTCGGCCAATCACAACGCACTGAATAGCTGGCCAATCAGAGCACACCTTGCTTTTTCAGACCGATGAGCTTTGTAAAAATTGACGCGTTTCAGAAAGGCGGGGCATAGAGGAGAAACAATAATGTACAGTATGTGGAAAATGTGTTTTTTGAACCTTAAACCACATAAACACATTTCATTACACCAAATACACCAAATAATGTTATTTTTAGCAGCATCATATGACCCCTTTAATTAAGTGATTATCAAAATAACGCTTTTTTCCAATAACCTGCAAAGTTACAAGTCTTACTTGAGCTACCTGTTAGCTGTGTGTGAATATGATGGGAGATATTCAATGTTGTAAATCAAGTGATCTGATTGATTTTGTGTTCTGTGCTCACTCTTCAGTCAAAGAAAAGCTTACTGCCGACCCTGACAGTGAGATTGCCACTACCAGCCTGCGAGTCTCCTTGCTCTGTCCGGTATGTAATGGACCATCAACCCTGAAGAAAGATTTTATTCTCTTCAAGGGGTTCTGTTAAACCTTGTAACGTTCCTTTGAACACAATTGCATTAATCATTTTGTCAGAATAATGAAACTGCTTCTTTTCACTGAGACCACCGAGCTCTGCTTATGACTCTCTGATTTCCCATATTGTGTTCTTTGTCAGTTTAATATTTTTGAACAATGGAGAATAAGCCACAAGCTAGCAGTTTAGAGATAAGAAACTTCTCTATAATCATCATTCAGTTATAAAGTTTGAAAGCAATATGTGGCATTATAATGTATGCTGACATAATGTGTGTCTATCTGTGTGTAAATGAACAGTTGGGAAAGATGCGGTTGATGATTCCCTGCCGAGCGCTCACCTGCTCACACCTGCAGTGCTTTGATGCTACGCTCTACATCCAAATGAATGAGAAGAAACCCACCTGGGTGTGTCCGGTCTGCGACAAGAAAGCCCCATTTGAGCACCTTATTATTGACGGGTCAGTGCTACTCTCACCTTTTACACCTGTGATTGTGGGCCAGTCCAAAATATCAGCTAACCACGAACACGCTGAATTCGGCGTGTTTGGATGCCGATGTAGATTCACAAAGCCATGAACATCAATAGCAATGCAACATCCACCACTGTTGATTGTGTGTTTAGGCTTGTTCGGGCTGCATCAGCGCTGTGCGGTCCGGTCGGTGTGCCGCGGGAGTGATTGGAAAGCAGATGACTCTCTTTATGCTTTTGGATTGCTTTCGCGGTGCTTTGGTGTCGTGCGCCGATCAGTCTGCATTGCGCCAATGCATCTCGAACAAGCCTGTTGTGTTTGGCACTGCCATGCTAGTGTTACTGAGAAAGATGAGACTTATTCAGTGACGTAAAACCTGGCTCTGTGGTGGCTCTCTAGCCCGTGAAATGGCAAACCGGTTCTTAGGAGGCTCGCCAGTTGAACCAACTCCAAACCGGCAATAGCACTGGCTTTGAACTAGCACCCAGTTCATGCTGGTGGAAAAGGGATATTATTGATGCCAAACTTTTGAACAGCAATGTACATCATTGTCTAATGTGTAATATGAGCATTTATGCACTACCGTTCAAATAATTTGGGGTCGATAGGATTTTTTAAATGTTTTTGAAAGAATTCATATGCTCACCAAGGCTGCATTTAATTGACTAAAAATATAGTGAAATGTGAAATATTATTACAATTTAAAATAACTTTTTTTTCTTTGAATATATTTTAAAATGTAATTTATTCCTCTGATGGCAAAGCTGAATTTTCAGCAGCCATTACTCCAGTCTTCAGTGTCACATGGTCCTTCAGAAATCATTCTGATTTGGTGCTTGAGAAACATTTCTTATCATTGTTAAAAATTGTTGTGCTGCTTAATATTTTTCTAAAAACCATGATAAATTTTTTTTCAGGATTCTTCAGTAGAAAGTTCAAAAGAAAAACATTTATCTTATATAAGATTATACAATCTTTTGTAACATTATAAATGTCTTTACTTTCACTTTTGATCAGTTGAATGCATCTTAGATGAATAAAAGTATTATTTTCTATTAAAAAACTTTGAACAGTAGCTTATGCTGTCAAAACTGGGAAAAGTCTTGAGAAAGTGTTTTTTAAGGGCACGTTTGTCTGTGTACAGGTTGTTCATGGAGATCCTGAGCAGCTGTGTGGACTGTGATGAGATCCAGTTTAAAGAAGATGGCAGTTGGGCTCCTATGAGATACAAGAAGGTGGTACAGGAAGTGTCAGCCTCATCAAATGGCATTGAAGGTATTGTATGTTTGTTATGAAGACTATAGACAGTTGTCTCAAGTCTATATATATAAAAAAGTGTAGACATTTGCAATGCATACTACATTCTTTTTGATTCAGGGAGGTCTGTTTTGTCAGTTTTGTCAGACCACAGAAACAGTTCGTCCCATGGCAGTAGCAGTAAGAAATGGGAGGTGATTGACCTGACGCTGGACAGCTCCTCTGATGATGATTATGATGATAACGATGAGCCTCCTCTTAAAAGAGCCTGTCCATCTCTATCACCAACCTCCCCGCCTGTCAACAAAGGGTGAGAATTTATATTTATTTTGAACAATGTTTATTGTTTTAACATTTAAAACCCAACATTTTTGTGAAATGTTTTAAAACCTTTTTTGAAAAGTGTATTTGTGAGTGATTATAAATGCCACATTGATTCATATTTTGTCATGTAATGCAAAGATATTCACATTTTTAAATGTGATTTTTAATGTTTTGATAATTATTGGAGCCAATATTTGTGTTTCTTAAAATATTATTTTAATATCTCACTAGTTTTTTTTTTTTATATATATATATAATTTTGTTATATTTTGCTGCAGAGTGTTAAATCTGCATCATCAGGCTTCTCCATTGGCACGGGCTCCCAGCATGCCAGCAATGGAGACAAACTATATCCCTCCCCCTCCTCTCATTCAAGACTACCATCACTATTACCACACACCCAATGACCTCTCAGGTACCGTCATCATTCCACTAAAATATAATTTCCTCATATTTAATAAAGAATGCTCCTACTAGCTCATGCTCACTTGCCTTGGTTGTCACTACCATTCAAAAGTTTGGGGTCTGTAACATTTTGAAAGAATTAAAAATTTATTTTATGCTTCCAAGGCTGTTTTTTTAATAAATCACAAATACAGTAAAACAGTATTGTTGTGAAAAAAGTTACTATTTTAATATATTTTAAGATGGAATATATTTCTGTGATGACAAAAATGTGCTCAAGAAACATTTTTTTATTATTATCAATGTTGAAAACAGTCATGCTGCTTAATATTTTTGTGAAACCCATAATACATCATTTTTTTCAGGATTCTTTGAATAGGAAGTTCAGAAGAACAGCATGTATTTGAAATAGAAATCTTTTGTAATATTACAAAAGGCTTTACATCCACTTTTGATCAATGTAGTTTAGATGAGTTTCCTTTGCATAATTTAACACATAATTTGGTAATGTAATCTTTATATATTAAATCTGGGATTTCTTTTTATTTAATCCAATAAGTAAAAATGTAGGATTTTAAAAATATAAAAATTTAACAAATTTATGCCAAACAACTTTTTTTCTTGTTCGACAGATCTGAATTTCTTCTCATTTTTACAAGGGGACAATCACCAGGTAGGTTCACGCAGCACATCACTGCTAGAGGGCAGCATTGTGCTCGAACAAACGCCTATGTTTAACCACATCTGGTGCCGAATTAAATGGATTGGATACACTAGGGCCCAGATCTGACTGAGAGAGAATTAACATATACCCCCGGTTTCACAGACAAGGCTTAAGCCTAGTCCTAGACTAAAATGTAAGTCTTAGCTGTTTCAACTGAAAGAAACTTGCACTGATTGATCTTAAAATATTTTTGTTTTGTCTCAAGATGCACTCCAGTAATGTTTTTTTCTAAGCATGTTTATAAAAATTACCTAATGGAACTATGTCCTAATTGAACTATGGCCTAAACCTGGCTTAATCTAAGCCCTGTCTGTGAAACTGGGCCATGCATTTTTTTTCTTAAACATCAGCATAGCCTTAAGTTGTTGATCTTTATCCTCTCCACAGCATTATAACATGGTCATGGCCGCTGCAGCTGCCGCCTCAGCTTCTGCGTCAGAAGACCACGAGCTGCTGTTGAACCGCTTCATGCCCTATGGTTCCTCTCAGCTCTTCCTGGAGCAGTCGGGGACGCCGGCGAGCAGCTCGCTAGTGCCAGCCAACGGCAGCGGAGGCAGCAGCAGCGGAAGCAGCAGCAGTCTGGTGTCCTCCAGCAGTCTGAGAGACAGCCACCCACACAGTAACGTGTCCCACTCGCGCTCAGATGACACCACCACATCCGTAATATACGGCTCTATCCCTGATGTAATTTCACTGGACTGACCACACCGGGGCGCCCTGCAAACAGACAAGCCTTTATCACAAACAACAGGAGGGCGCAGAAGGAGCTTTGTGCACTTGTGATAGGATTTAGATGTGAATTGGATGGAAGGTGGGGAGAAAAAAAAAGAGAACAAAGACTTTTGTAAAGAGAAGAATAAAATTGCTGTGTACAGAGAAGAAAAATCTATTTTCAGTTTTACTTTTGTATATAAACAATAGGACGCTGCCTACCCCAGTGAGTGACTTCAGTTGGTATTTTCTCCATGGATACTGAAGATGTTTTTCACTGCTCTGTGTGTTGTTCCTTGATTTATCTTATTCTGTACCTTTTATACTTTTTGCTATTTTATTTCACTTCAAATAATAATTTCAGTCAAAGTAATAGAATGGCAGTCATCTTTATCATCAGCCATTGTTTGATCAGCGAGGGAAAATCACGTTATTTAATGCTATTATCCTGTGCAGGTAATTTATTGCTTTTAAGTTATGTAGGATGTATGCTGTACAGAAGCATTCCCTTATGCCAATACAGAATCTAGCCACGACATGCTTGAAAAGTCGACAGAGGTCACATCTTATTCCAGTTGCGCATTCTTTCTCTTCCATCACCACATTAAGTATGTAAAAAGCGGAGTTTGGTTTCAGTGGCCAGTTTTGCTGGTTAGTTCCTGAGGTTAAACTCTTGTGTACACTTTCATGATCTCATATTCTTTGATGTTGTTTGTCTGAACTAAACCTCAAAAGATGAGGTGTGGTTCGCAAAAACAGCGCTGAGGGTATCAGACACTATAGCATACCTCATTTAGTTTGCTGCAGATATGACAGAAAAATAACCAGAGTGAGTAGCAGTAGCCGTAGTGCAGACAATAATTATTTCCTCAAGACAGGAATCTTACACAAGTGTAATATCCCACGCCAGCAGACCTTCAGATCCAAATTTGGTCCCAAGATTCCAGCTATTGAATGCTAATTGACAGCTTTGTTTAAAAATGGCTAAACATATCAGACACTATAGCATACCTCATTTAGTTTGCTGCAGATATGACAGAAAAATAACCAGAGTGATGTTGCAGTAGCCGTAGTGCAGACAATAATTATTTCCTCAAGACAGGAATCTTACACAAGTGTAATATCCCACGCCAGCAGACCTTCAGATCCAAATTTGGTCCCAAGATTCCAGCTATTGAATGCTAATTGACAGCTTTGTTTAAAAATGGCTAAACGCACTTGCCACTTCCTTCAGTGAATGGCGTTATTCCATTTTAAATGTCGAGAACGCCATGTATGAAATGTCATTTTCTCGAGGTCTGTGTGGTTTGGGCTTCAGGTGGGCTACAATTGAGATTTAGCTTTATAGATTTTCAAAGTGTGCTTGGAGGGTGACCTTATTGCAACATAATCTGTGCTGTCTGTTTTCGTCTGTTTAAAATTGAATTTATTTATTTTATCTATATATTATATTTTTACTATGTTTGATCATGCGTTACTTTCATGCATTTTGTAATTATTTCAAGAGCTCTTAACACTTGCTTTGCATTGTACAAGTAGCTAATTACGTGTCCTTGTCTCTCTTTCTCTCATATTTGTACTATATGAGACATCTGAGGCATTAATTCCACAATCATACTTGCTGTGTCACATTCAACTTTGGTTGAAATGAAACCGTTTAAAGGATAAAAGCCAGCTGTGTGTGCACATCCTCTGGCTTTATTGTTTTTGATTTGTCATTGATTCTTGTGCATTAAAAAAAGGGTTGTGGAACAGCTAATGTTGGGCCTGGATGAATGTTAGCACACTTTTAATCTCTTGATGTCAGCCAGTACACAAAAGAGTCCACAAACCTTTCTACAAGAGTGATTTTTGTCTTCAGTGTTGCAAATTAACAATTGGATTGATGAACCCATGCTTGTTTAATTTATATATTTTACCTTTGCACTGAGTTACATGATAGCACACAAAATTGAGACCGCCGGCATTCTGCACAAATATCCCATTTGACTTTGCACTGAAATCATACATTTCATGTGCCCACTGATCTGCTACGTCCTTGAAATATACCACTAGACAGTCAGTCTGTTAAAGCTGTACCAGTAACTGGCAAGTATGAACTCTCTGCCTTAAGTTCTTCTTTTACTGTATGGTACGCTATGAGAGAAACCATTATGTACAGGAAACCAATACCAGTTTGTACAAAATATTATATGAATTATTTATTATTTGAATTGGGATACATTGTTTACTTAATGAATGTTACTTGTTTATGTAGAGAGCGGTTTAGCTGTAATAAAACAAATACATTAAATCTTTTCTATTTCTGTCTTATCTGTATTTTGGTATTTTTTTACCTCTGGGTGCAGAAAGGGGGGGTTATAATATAAGTTATATTATAACTTATATAATGTGTTATAATATAAGGCTGTACTGTTAGCAAGATGTTAGCCCTAAACTGCTGGATGATACAAGTTTGTTAAATTGGGTAGGAGTGGGTAATGTGAGCCAACATTCCTGGAGTAAGTTGAGCCAATTGCTCACCTCTTCTTATGATTATTCTACTGCAATTCTACATGGTTTCATTAATTTTAGACCAAATGTTTTTGATTTTGTCCTTTGTTTTGTACTTGATTTTGTTCTGAAATTTTTAAAAGGCCTTGTTTATGAAAACTGGCCATTGAAGTTTTTATGAAGTTGTATTTCCCTGGAACATTTATAATGTTGAGTTCTGTAAGATCAATTGCAGTCCATTTTTTTTATTTATTTATTATTTAAAATTAATGCATTCATTAATTTGAACTTTTTGTTCTTACATTTTTTTAAGTGATTTTAAAAATGCCTTCAAAGATGTGAACTGTATCTTTAAATAAAACTTTTATGAAGTCATCCATTCTATTATCCAAACCTCTTTGTCCTTATTAGGGTCGTGGCCCGGGGAGCTGGAGCCTAACCCCACAGGTGGGGAAACTCTGCATGGCCAGTTCATCACAAGGTTTACACACAGATTCTAGAATTAATTTTTATTAAATTGCTCTTCCTTTGATATAGCATGAGGTGAAAATGTTCAGCATAATCAATGGCACAGTTTAACTCCATGTGGCTCAACTTACCCTCTCCCTATGCTCAATTTTTCCCCAAGAGACCACTTTTTCTTTGGAAAGCCATATTTTGAAAATAGTTTATTTTAGATCCAGAGTGATTATTCCCAAAGATGCACCACATCCTGAAATGTATATACATATCATTTGGACCCATTACTGTCATGTGCTTGCTAAAAACTAGTTCAACTCACCCCACTCTCCCCTATATTAAAATTTTGATCAAATAAATGCAGGCTTGATGACCATAAGTGACTTCTTGCTAAAACTTAAAATAGTAATGTATCCAAACTTTTGACCTATTAAAACCCATTTTTTCTCCTTGGCCTTTGACACCTGATGTTGACATTTTGTTTATTTTATTGTGATGTTTTATGACTCTTAAATTGTTTTATTTGTATTTTATGCCTTGTATGACTTATGTATTTTATGTTTATTTATTTTTCTGTACATAGCATTTTGGTCCAATTCGGTTGTTTTAAAGTGCTTTATAAATATATATAATTTTTTTTACATTGCCTCTATTTTACATTTGAGTCCCTGCCCCTGAGGAACTTTCTGGACGTCCCTGTTCCCAAGGGTTTAAACCCCCACAATTCCCACCAGCTGTCAGACATGTAAAAACTCTTCAGCCAAGCTTTGCCCTGCAAGGGCAGGTACTACCAAGGCGCGTGTACCTCTGTATATATTAGCAGATGCGCACGACTGGTGGGCAAACCCCTGAGAAAACCTCTTCAACACAACCTGAGCGCACCGCGCGCGCAGATCGCAGGTGGAACGCGCTATTGGATGCTTAACCATGGGTGACCCTTTCAACAGCAGCAGCAGGGTGTTTACCGAACACCTCAGGGTCATGTCACATTTGGAAATCTGGGGGACATTGATGTGACCGCGGACAGCGGTGTACATTTTTGTGTGCGCAATAGGCTTTGCTGGGAATTCGCTCGTACTTCTCATCATGAGAGTGAAACACTCCAAGCAGACCACCGCCATTAATGTTTTCATCATTAACTTAGCTGTCACAGACCTCCAGTTTGTCCTGACATCGCCGTTTTGGGCGGTGGATACCGCTTCTGGATTTCAGTTGGCCGTTTGGAGACGCCATGTGCAAGATCATACTGTCGGTCACTGTGATGAACATGAACGCTAGCGTCTTCTTCCTCACTGCTACGAGCATCACTAGATACTGCTCCATGGCTTCAGCCACCAAGAACAGGGTCCGGGCCCCAACATCATGCTCTGTTAAATGGGTTTGCGCATGTTTGTGGGTCGTTGCTACCGTGGCCACCGCGCCAACGTCTAGTTATTTACTCCACTGTGACCAACGGGGCTGGAGAGAAGCTCTCCTTACTCAAGTTTCCTGCCGGACATTACTGGCTGGCCTTTTATCACTTACAAAAAATCCTGGTTGCTTTTGTTCTGCCCATGTTGATCCTTTCCGTGTCCTATTAGTTGCTTCTGAGATTTGCGAGAAAGCGAAATCTGAATAACGTTCATTCAAAGCGGACGATTCATGTCTACCACAGTTCATGTATACCACACCAAATCTATCACAGTTGTGGTTCTTTCATTCTTTCTTTGCTGGATGCCGAACCACGCAATTACATTTTGGGGTGTTTCGGTCAAGTTGAACGTGATTCACTGGATGAAGCGTATTGTATTGTCCATACTTCTGTATTTCCCGTGACTGTTTGCTTAGCTCATACTAATAGTTGCTTAAATCCGTTTATATATTGTCTTACGAGAAGGGCATTGAGAAAGAAACTGAAAAATTGTTTGTCAAATATTGCCCCTTGGTTATTAAACGGGTCCTTTCAGAAATCGAGGCATGCGTGAGCCGCGAAATTCATATGCAAAATATGTATTCTGTAAAAAAAAATATTTAGTGGGTTTTGCCATTTCAACTCATAACTATTTTTGAAAAATGGTCCAGACAACAAGAAAATGTAAGTTTATTGGCCCTCAACTAAGCTGAAAGTTGAATGAACTAGATCACTGTTGCTTCAGATCAAAAACGCATGTTGAAACAACTGCATCACACCGAAAAAAAATGAAGATAACAAAAAATTGTAAGGCAGCTGGATAACAGTTTTTTAAAGTTGACTCAACAATTTGTATTTTTATTTTTACTGTGTATATGTAGAATATTTATATTTTTAATTAGCTCTCTTTTTGACACATTTTATTATAAAATGATGCATTATTAATTATTATTATTTTAGTTCAGGAATTATTAGCATCGGTAATTATTCTTAAATGGAATTTATTGACTGATATTAAAGAATCAATTAATGATAAAGCTGAAAATTATGGGTCTTATATGGGTCAGGGTCTTTCATTTAAATAATGTCATCTTTTTTTTACAAATGAAAAATGATAAAAAAATAAATGTATGTATGTTTGAAAGTGACTATTAAAACAACAGCAGTCTGTCTTTTCAAATACTAAAATACTGTAAAACATACATATCCCCAGTTGTGAAAAAGGTTGACATAATATGAATAAATCGTTATTGATGTTGTACACTTCGGACGATAATTTCACATAACAGTGGGAGAACTCCACATCAGCTGACAGAAAGGCAATATCATGGACAGCACATGGATTCCTTGTGAACCCCAAAACCCATGAAAGACATCTGTGTCAGTACCTGGACAAGAGTTTCCTAAAAAAGGGCAGAACAAATCATTTTAAAGCGGATGACTGAAAGAAAAAAAATGTTGATTGCAACTTTTCAGTTGTAAGAATACTGAACATTTAAAAGGCATTATGAGCCAGCTGGCCCCAAAATAGATAATAATTCTAAAACTGTACAATACTATTTTGTTGCTATCAGATAAAATGGATCTGATTTATGATAGTTATGGAGCAGAGTTTTATGAACTAAATTGAAAGAGATATTTTGATGATGGTTCATGTAATTTAAACTGTTCATTTAAAATAATATTTGAAGAATCGAAATTTATAGCATCACACAGACACTCTATAATACTCACGGCCATTTTTCCCACAACTTAAAAAAAAAAATAATAATAATTATTATATATATATATATATATATAATCAGGCAAATATACAATAAGAATAATTTATCACAACTGTGAACATTTATATTTTATATTGCACATGTAAGACTATAATTATGTGGCTCAGCACACAAATAGCTGCCCGAAAAATATGAATAGATACTGCTTTAAATGTAATACTGCCCTAAATGCTTTTCCGTGAGCAGTGCACAAACTGTGTGACGCTCCAACAGAGGCTGCTGTTTAAATGTTGTACATTATGGAAGTCAGCTGACATGGGCGCCAAAAAAGTGCGTCATAGACACGCAGCGCGGCGCCTTCACCCTGTGTGAATTAAATCGGAGCTGGCAATGCCTGGATTTGATTTTCCAGCTATTTTTATTGTTTAATCTGTGAATGGCGCCTAAACAGGACCCTAAGCCTAAATTTCAAGAAGGTAAGAGACCCTATGGGAAAGCTGTGTCTCCTCTAACGGAGTCCTCAGTTGTTCGGCGTATCCTCTCATTCAGCCGCGCAAAGGAAGCGGGCGCTGCCACCGCACAATGGCGCGTGTACACAGCAAGATGTGTATTGAAAAGCAGTTTTAGCCGAGCAATGCTAATTGCCTTTTTGTTTATCAGCAGCCAAGCGCATGCACGACTGCACGTTAGTGCTTTCTGTTTTATGTAACAGTCTTGTGTATGTACTCGGCTGCTTGTTTCTGAAAACATTAGCTGTTGTCTATGTAGCCCATTAGCTTATAGCAGGGCTTGTTTACAGGAAGCTCCCATTATAACATTGAAGTCCTGGCGGGAATGGTTATATATTGCCATTCATAACATAATGCTAGGAATGTTAACTCGGAGCTGTTTTACAATGATTTACGTTGCTAAAGACATGATAGAGGTTGATGCAACTCATTTAACAACCACTAGCGAGGTCCGACAACTGAACGAAGCGTTCGTTAGAATCGAATCTTTTTGAACATGGTACAAAAGCCGTCTAAATGAGTAGTTCATGAATAAATGGTTCAATTCAACAACTTGGTGATTTAATAGGGATGGGCGATACCCCTTATTTTGTTTTCGATACGATACCGATATTTTTCAAGGCAGTATCGTCGATATCGATACCGGTTCGATACTTCTGCACTAAACTTTTAAATTATGAAATGTATTAAATTGCTAAGAGTAAAATGGGTAATGAAAACCACTTAACTTGGTTTAAAACGCATTTTAAATTTCGATACTCGCGTCAGTATCGATATATCGATACTTCGGATCGATACGCCCATCCCTAGTGATTAAATGAAAAAAAAGGATTGTCTTTCGAACGTAACTGATTTGTAATGAGCAGATAATAAGAGCATTCGTAACTTTTTGGTTAAAAATTATTCCAAAACAATTATTGAGCAAATACATAACCAATCAGTGTTCAAAACTAACTCCTTACTTCAGCCCGATTCACAACGGTAAGCTTGTAATAATGTTTTATCATTTGAGTGATTCGGGTCGTTCGTGTTTGCGTCATTACGTCACGTCTGTATACATAAAGAAGGAGTCCCGGGGTCCGTTCTTCGTACCTCGCTTAATACATCTGAGATGATTTGAAAGATGTCAGATCTTCTAATCGTGATAACTGATCTCTGGCTAATTTGGTTCTTCAAACGAATTTGTGGATTTGATTAAAATATCTGGATTAAGTTGTCTAAGATTACTGCGCGTTCTCGTGTTCCCCGTAAAGGGCAGATGTATTTATACTGTTATAAGAAAACAGCCAAGTGATCAAAACTACCTAAATGTTATAATGTATAAATAAAATGTGCACCGTTTTTATTTACTTATTTTATATTTTTTTACATGATTCCCAATTATTTATATTCACGATTACTAGTATTTGTACAGGCTTTACATTTTTAGTTCAGTGTTGTAATTAGCAATTCATGTAATTTTATATTTTTAGCAGATTTGTGATGTGACAGCATTAATTAAAGATTCTTAAAGGGATAGTTCACCCAAAAATGAAAATTCTGTCATTAATTACTCACCCTCATGTCGTTCCAAACCTGTAAGATCTTCGTTCATCTTCGGAACACAAATTAAGATATTTTTGATGGAATCTGACAGCTCTCTGACCCTCCCATAGACAGCAAGGGTACTACCACGATCAACGTACAAACAAACAGTGTAAGTTGTTCTGTGTCAGCCGCGCCACACGGATACGCTGTTCAGTGGATACTCTCCAAAATGGCGCTAGGGTGACGCGGAGGAGACGAATTGTTGAATAAAGTCGTTGTTTTTTTCTTTTCTTTTGTGCACAGAAAGTATTCTTGTAGCTCCGTAATATTACGGTTGAACCCCTGATGTCACATGGATTATTTTACCGATCTCCTTGCTACGTTTCTGGACGTTGATCGTGGTAGTACCCTTGCTGTCTATGGGAGGGTCAGAGAGCTGTCAGATTCCATCAAAAATATCTTAATTTGTGTTCCGAAGATGAACGGAGGTCTTGCGGGTTTGGAACGACATGAGGGTGAGTAATTAATGACAGAATTTTCATTTTTGGGTGAACTAACCCTTTAAGGGTCAAGATCAAGGTATCTGCTGTGTCTGCGCTTCATCAAGCCTCTCCCATAATAGCTGTCAGCACTCAAATTAATGCACAACTCAGATGAACTGTATAGCATGTGTTAGACTCTAATACAATTATAAAGTTATTATTTTATCTCACACAAATCTTTCAATGAGTAAAACTGGCTGTCTATATAGTATAAATTACACAACATTATAATATTATTTTCAAATTAATTTTTAAATTATTATTATTTTAAATGATTGTCCCTGGATTAGTAGGGTACTCTTGTAATAGAGTAGCAGTGGCTGGGATAGATTTTAAATATCAGTTCCACTTAAAAAGATGCAATCTAATAGGGGTGCTCCAATCAGGATTTTTGAGGCCGATCGGCGATCACAGAAAGCATTATCTGCCGATCCGATCACCGATACCGATCTTTTTAAAGCCTTCTTTTTATCATGTAGAATTATTTATAGTGATGATCCAATCAAGATTTTTAGACATTTATTCAGGGCCTGAATTTCATTTTTGAAAAATAATTCTTCTCTTAGGTGACTCTTGCGAAACGATTTTTTTTTTTAATTTGGGGGGTGGAGGGGGGCATTTTTTTTGACATTTTTTAAAAATCTATATTTATCTCACCTAAATGTTTGATCATGCACTGTATTT
Organism: Sinocyclocheilus grahami; assembly: GCF_001515645.1. NCBI lineage: Eukaryota > Metazoa > Chordata > Actinopteri > Cypriniformes > Cyprinidae > Sinocyclocheilus > Sinocyclocheilus grahami. Next base: position 1,721,514 of record NW_015505234.1, on the reverse strand, counting down.
TTGTTTTTACAATCGTTATTGTTATTGTTGCACAATTGCTTGCACTGCACAAGCCTGATTTTGTGAGCTGTATGTGAGGTTCACACATACTCCGTTTGCAGTGACGCGGAGGAGACGAATTGTTGAATAAAGTCGTTGTTTTTTTCTTTTCTTTTGTGCACAGAAAGTATTCTTGTAGCTCCGTAATATTACGGTTGAACCCCTGATGTCACATGGATTATTTTACCGATCTCCTTGCTACGTTTCTGGACGTTGATCGTGGTAGTACCCTTGCTGTCTATGGGAGGGTCAGAGAGCCTGTCAGATTCCATCAAAAATATCTTAATTTGTGTTCCGAAGATGAACGGAGGTCTTGCGGGTTTGGAACGACATGAGGGTGAGTAATTAATGACAGAATTTTCATTTTTGGGTGAACTAACCCTTTAAGGGTCAAGATCAAGGTATCTGCTGTGTCTGCGCTTCATCAAGCCTCTCCCATAATAGCTGTCAGCACTCAAATTAATGCACAACTCAGATGAACTGTATAGCATGTGTTAGACTCTAATACAATTATAAAGTTATTATTTTATCTCACACAAATCTTTCAATGAGTAAAACTGGCTGTCTATATAGTATAAATTACACAACATTATAATATTATTTTCAAATTAATTTTTAAATTATTATTATTTTAAATGATTGTCCCTGGATTAGTAGGGTACTCTTGTAATAGAGTAGCAGTGGCTGGGATAGATTTTAAATATCAGTTCCACTTAAAAAGATGCAATCTAATAGGGGTGCTCCAATCAGGATTTTTGAGGCCGATCGGCGATCACAGAAAGCATTATCTGCCGATCCGATCACCGATACCGATCTTTTTAAAGCCTTCTTTTTATCATGTAGAATTATTTATAGTGATGATCCAATCAAGATTTTTAGACATTTATTCAGGGCCTGAATTTCATTTTTGAAAAATAATTCTTCTCTTAGGTGACTCTTGCGAAACGATTTTTTTTTTTATTTTGGGGGGGGGGGGGGGGCATTTTTTTTGACATTTTTTAAAAATCTATATTTATCTCACCTAAATGTTTGATCATGCACTGTATTTTTGTTTTTACAATCGTTATTGTTATTGTTGCACAATTGCTTGCACTGCACAAGCCTGATTTTGTGAGCTGTATGTGAGGTTCACACATACTCCGTTTGCAGTGCGTATGTAGTCCATATGTGTGGTACAGAAGCAGCACGGACTGTGCTTTCACACAAGAGTCTGCTCCTGATCTGTGGCTGTTTACCACAAACACAACATTTATCCATTATTTTGACGTTGTTACTTAAAAGGCTTTTTCAATATTGTGATTTTTTTTACACCGTACACAGTAATACAATCTTTCATCAATTATTCAATGCTTTTTACTTTTGCATTTACTTCTAGATTTATATATTAATTTGCTAAAGCAAAACATTTAAACTACTTTTCTTACATTATCACAATGTCAAAGTCCCCCTAGAGGTACCATCTAGAGTTCTTCAAACAATGAATGGAGGACGCTGAATGCCGGCTTTTCTTTTTATTTCGTTTTTCCCAAGCCAATGAAGTGCAGAGTGCTCACAGGTGCAAAACATAGAAAAAATCCCATAGGGGAAAATCCCTTAAGGGTACCAATAAAAATCCTACTTCAAAGTACACAAACAAACAACAGGTTTAACAATGATTCAATCAGAGGACTCCTCAATAGCTACTGCACTCACTGCACCCCAGCTAAAGACTCCCTGACTGTTTCATTACATGAGAATTTATACACTTGGGTTCAACTATTTCCCAGAAGCCGTAATATCACATGACAATAATATGAAGTATTAACACACAAAAGGATTAAACATCGAATAACACTATTTCCTTCAATACACCAAATATCAATAGCACAATATACCATAACTTCAATTTAGCAATAATTATAGAAAGTCAAGTACAAGAACTCATAAAACAGTTTCCACCCCTTTCCACT
>NW_015505234.1:1685198-1718216 GCF_001515645.1 Sinocyclocheilus grahami | reverse complement strand
ATACAATGAATGGAGGACGCTGAATGCCGGCTTTTCTTTTTATTTCGTTTTTCCCAAGCCAATGAAGTGCAGAGTGCTCACAGGTGCAAAACATAGAAAAAATCCCATAGGGGAAAATCCCTTAAGGGTACCAATAAAAATCCTACTTCAAAGTACACAAACAAACAACAGGTTTAACAATGATTCAATCAGAGGACTCCTCAATAGCTACTGCACTCACTGCACCCCAGCTAAAGACTCCCTGACTGTTTCATTACATGAGAATTTATACACTTGGGTTCAACTATTTCCCAGAAGCCGTAATATCACATGACAATAATATGAAGTATTAACACACAAAAGGATTAAACATCGAATAACACTATTTCCTTCAATACACCAAATCTCAATAGCACAATATACCATAACTTCAATTTAGCAATAATTATAGAAAGTCAAGTACAAGAACTCATAAAACAGTTTCCACCCCTTTCCACTCATACTTGGTATCTCCCACTCCCCATGATGCAACACAGCAAAGGTATAAAAAGGCTGACAAAAGTCCTTTCGGGTCTTTTACTCTGTTCAAGATGGCCACAACTATGTATACTGATCCAGGTAATAGCCAACCGTTTATAAGAAAAGCTTAAATGTCCACTGGTTTTAGTGTTCAGGTGTGTAAATGTGGATGTGTATGTGTGTGGGTGTCATCCATCTCTCCACCTTGCTGACACATCAAGGTAAATAAAGAGTTTTAAAACCCAAGCATGTGTTTATGTCTTAATGCAAAAAAGGGCTAGGCAGAGGGAACAGAGGGCAGCTCTGTGACACACAAACATTCTAAATTAAAACTTACCATTGACAGAAACAGTCAGCTCTACTGCCTTTTCTTTTTCATTTAAATCTTTATTACAAGCAATCCTGCGGTTCATAAAGAACTTTAAAATTATTGCCTTGTTTATCTAAAGTTTTCCTTTAAATCTAGCCAAAAAGCCATAGCCTGTGTTGACTGTGAAACACAGTAGACTTTAATTGTATGCATTTATGGTGTAATTACTAAATTTTTGTGTCAATGCATGATCATATTTCAGAATCAGAATTGGAATGAGCTTTATTGCCAGGTATGTTTACACATACGAGGAATTTGTTTTTGTGACAGACGCTTCCACAGTGTAACAGAATGACAGTGACAGAACAAAAAAAAACAGATAATTAAAAAAAAAAGCAGCTCTTTAACCTCCTGACTGTAAGCAGACTCGTCACCGTCCTGTATGAGGCCGATGAGTGTTATGTCGTCTGCAAACTTTAGGAGCTTGACAGAGGGGTCTTTAGAGGTGTTGGTGTAGAGGGAGAAGAGCAGTGGGGAGAGAGAACGAACAGGATCCTCACGTAAGTCCCTGGTCTGTCTAGATGTTGCAGAACATAATGCAGTCCCATGTTTACTGCATCGTCCACAGACCTGTTTGCTCTGTAGGCATACTGAAGAGGATCCAGCAAGGGTCCAGTGATGTCCTTCAGGTGGGCCAACACCAGTTTTTCAAAAGACTTCATGACCACAGACGTTAGAGCCACAGGCCTGTAGTCATTTAGTCCTGTAATTTTGGATTTCTTTGGGATGGGGATGATGGTGGAGCGTTTGAAGCATGAAGGGACTTCACACAGCTCCAGTGATCTGTTGAAGATCTGTGTGAAGATGGGGGCCAGCTGGTCAGCACAGGATTTCAGACAGACTGGTGTAACACAATCTGGGCCTGGTGCTTTTTTCCTTACCGCAAACAATGCGCTGTTACTTTAATTCAGCGCGTGAGGCGCAGCAAAAATAGACTCAGTGCAGAAACGATCTCTTAACTGCTGCAGACGCACCGCTCCTAAACGCACTGCCAGACCACAACCGTGTGTGCAGTGTGAACGCTTTAATCCGTTAACATGAGCGTGGAAAAAATACGCACTGCAAACAAATTAATGTGAACCTGGCGTTGTGTGTGTGCTGCGAGTGTGCATGAGCGCACGGTCTCCAGGAGAGCACGCAAGCGTTGAATGGTTTAAACACTGGCAAGAATTAAAAAGAAAAAAAAAATATTTATAAACTTTAGTGACGATGCGACACTGCCTCGATAGTGCAAGTGACAATTCCTGTGTCAACTGTGCAGCTCACTTATAGTGCAGATGTGATTTGAAGACATTTGCATTTTCACGCTGTTTGTGAAATTGTCTCACAAAAACTTTTTCAAATTACTTTATAAGTTATTTAATGAAGAAATATGAATTTTACCTCACCTAAAGCATTATAATTATTTCACCTGTGCCGGACAGAGACTGAGACGGCACCGCTGCATGTCATGCCAAACCTCTTATGTGATGGCAGGCGCGTCATCAGCTTGAGATCGGTTTTATGAGATCTCAATTTAATCTCTAATTGTCATACCATTCGAATGTCCTCGAAATAAATTGTTTGTTTTTTTTGTGGTTAAAAGAACAATTTCTTTCGAGGACATTCGAATGGTATGACAATTAGAGATTAAATTAAAATCTACAGATAACGCTACACACTAAAACACGTAGTCACGCAATGTGGATGTTAACTTTTAACAATTTGAGAACAAAGTATAAAAATAATTTGCGCGGTTTGACGTGATCTGAACTGACTTTGCGATCGTTAGATTTAATCTCAATTGGTAGCGCGATTTATTGTAAAACTTTTTTTTTTTCAGTTGGTCAGAACAAATCTGGCATGTTACTTGTTCAGATTACATTTTCGGGTAAAACTTCTCATTTTGGACATACTTAAGACGTATTATCTGTAATTCTGAAGTACAGTGAATATCCACACTGGTGCGTTGACTTACAGCCCACACATATACTTCAAAACATTAGATTCATCGCGCTGCAGAGCCGTGCCAATGCACAACCCACGTCAAGAAGATAATTCTGCAAATAACTGCAATTGCAGGTTTCAAACAGAGATGGCGACAAAGAGGCAAAACTTATGTAATGCAGCTTTAACAAATAAAACAAAAAAACACACACACATAAAACCTGTTTAGTTGAGTAAATGGCAATTTAATTAAAACTTGGAGAACATTTTTAAGCCAAGACTTTTTTGGGGGAGTTTTGTAGTATTGTTTAATAGAAATGCAAATTATATTTCAGTTTTAAATAACTTTGTTTTTATGAGCTGAATCATGGCTGTAGCAGTCAAAAATTGGAAAATTACAATAAACACCATTTATTAATGTATTTTTACGTAATTGTTTTGCGTGTTGTGACTTATTTTGAATGTATTTGCTAAGAATATACACATTATCCTTTGCTCATATTTTCATATAATTAAATTCTTTGTGTATTACCTACCAGTGTTAATTTAGTTGACAAATAATTTTCGTCAGCGACATTTGTTTCACCGACGATAACGAACTAAAACTCTATTTGAATGACAAAAACTATGACGTAAATCTATTGACGTTTTCGTCAACGAATAAAAACGAGACGAAATTGTTATGGAGGGGCGATTTGGAAAGAGATTCATTTAGAACGAATCTGCTGCATAGTTCGGAGGTTAGATGCGTACATACATATAAACCGGCGGGACATAAGCTAACATTCACTTGCTGCACGTCGCATAAAACTTTTTAAAAAAAAGGGCAATATTTGGGAGTAAGAGAAGAGCAGACATGTGGATAATTCTGACGACGCAAGAGAGAACTCAATTCGGTCCGGTTTTCTGAGCCATACACACACAGAAAGCACGTCTCACAGCGCACTAGTACTCTTTCACGTCGCATGAACAGAGAATTACACACAAAATGATGTCGAATTGTCCGTTTTGACGAGTATTCACGTAAACACAGTTGATTACGTCTTAAGTGAATGTATACAGTAGGGAGAACGTGTATCAGTACATTGCATCCATTGCAGCTGTGCATTCGGTTTTAAAGGGATAGCAGCCTAATTTAGTTGCTATTGTCCGAGTCATTGATGTTAATCAAGCAACAAAAGTAAGACAGAAAATCACGCACTGCTCTTGACTGAAAACTTTAGTAGCCCTAAAGATTAATCTAAATTTATTTATAGAAATAAATATGTCTGCTTGAAAGAATGAAGAATATGGTAAACAAGTTGCTATAAAGAATGCATAATTAGCCTATATAACCATTGGTATTTCATTAAAAAGAAGACCATGTTCTTGTTCTTTATGAGAAGTGGTTTTATTTAATTTTAACATAAAGGCATGGTGTGTGTCACCGCAGTTAAATCGGTGTCTATCTTGATAAAACCTTAATATCAAACCTATATAATGAGTTTGGAAATTTTAGAGAAATGTTTAATAAATGCACTGCAACTAAACCCAATAGATTTTAGCTGACTAAATTTACTGTAGATTTAGTCGACTAAAACTAAAAACAATTCAGATGACTAAAACTAAATGGCATTTTAGTCAGAAGACTATGACTAAAACTAAATCAAAATTTGCTGTCAAAATTAACACTGTTACCTACAACTTGATGTCATTAGTATTACACATTAAAATGTCTGATGTATTTCAGGTGAACGAGTGCTGTGCTTTCATGGGCCATTGCTATACGAAGCTAAGGTATCTGAATCATTCATGTCATTTTGCATCCTTCAAAAGCCTGTTCAAAAAATTTTTTGTAGCAATAACATGAAGGAAGTTTCCTTTTTTAGTGTAAATGTAGTCAAAGTGTTTGATGTAGTGGTTTTGTAGATCAGGGTTTATACTTTTGATATTATTTTTTTTCCTGTTCAGTTGCATAAAATAGGCACAACAGCCATTTAACCATTCTTTTAAATCTCGGGGCTTAAGATGTTTTGTCGTCCTCATTTATTTTCATGTGAAGGGGCTGTTTTTTCCGTGGTTGTGTTAAACATTTAAATTGGGGTAGTTATCAAATAACTTTTGAACTGTCTTCCTTTTGAAAGATGATTTGGATGTTTATGCATATTTTATGTCTTTCCTCACAGTGTGTAAGAATCACTATCAAGGACAAACAAGTGAAATACTTTATTCATTACAGTGGATGGAATAAGAAGTAAGTCTAAGTATTCAAAGTCCTGGTTTGAAGGGATGAAAATTCAGTGCTAGTTAGGACACAGTTAACATCCCTATGTTATGTAAGTTGAAATAATTAATGTAGTTTCTGCCAATTACAATGTTTTTTTATACCAATTTGATCACTTAATTCTAAGAATGTGTGTTCAATGTGTTTCTAGCTGGGACGAATGGGTTCCTGAAAGCCGTGTGCTCAAATATGTGGACAGTAACCTGCAAAAACAGAAAGAGCTTCAGAAGGCAAACCAGTGAGTAATAAAGTTTAGAAACAAGTGACAAAAAACCGATCTTTCAAATAAATGAAATTAATTAGACAATTTAATGCACATAATCAGTGGTCGACCGATATATCGCCAAGGCCAATATATCGGCCGATATTTTAAATTTTTTAAATATCGGCATCGGCCGATAAGTTTTTCTGTTTGTCTGATGTGTTCGAGGTGGGACTTTTATTTGGACGGCGCTGAGAACAGCAGTGCCTGAGGTGCACACAGTGCTCACATTCTTCCTCTTGTTCGCTGTTGTCATTAACAGTTCTGTCTAAATGCGGATAGAAGTCTGTCTAATAATCCGATAGAACGGTTAAAAGTCTTATAACGATTGCTTTTATATTATTAGTAATAGAAAGGCAAACATTATAATACTTTCTTGTTTGTTGTCAGCATTTATATCATTTAAACAAATCTTTGAATGTCTAATAAACATCTCATTTCAAAAACCTTGCAAACTCTGATCCAGTTGTGAGATCTTGTGAAGTGTACATGATCCTGCATGATCGCGTATGCTCTGCGTGACGGTCGGTCTGTGTGAATTGCATACGGACAGGAGGAGAGTTCAGCTTCACTGGAGACGCGCGATCGACACTTTAAACTCGTGATTTTAAATTATGCTGCGCTTTATGCATTTGCCTAATGTCATATTAATGTCATTTTCACTGTGTACTGTATGTAAAATGAGTGTTACCTTGGCTTTATTTGAAAAACTATGATTAATGCACACAAACTTCCCAGAATACTGAGTGTCCTGTTGGTTACAGTGTTTACTTCCCTTTTTAATTATACTTTTATTAAATATTTCTTTATTTGTGAAAAATATTTCATAAAAGCATGTTTATTTAACACATTTATTTTTAATCAATTTTCAAATTATTTCAAAGTTCTAAAATATTAATTAAAATAAATACAATTATATCGGCTTTATATCGGTCATCGGCCACCCTGCTTTCCAAGAAATCGGCATCGGCTGTCAAAAAAACAATATCGGTCGACCACTACACATAATGCTTCCATATCCATATTATTCTGTCATTGTTATTCCAGTGGAACAAGAAACAGTTTATACAATCTGTGATGCATGTTTATCTTTTAATGAGAAAAGATTTAATGCAAAATATACTGTTTTTCAGAGACCATTATGTTGAGGGAAGGATGAGGGGTGTCGCACCGAGCAAGAAAATCGCTGCTGTGCAGCAAAAAAATTTAGATGTGTGAGTGTTGCTTTTTCAGCTTTTACTTTTGAAGTGCCCTCAAATAAACTCTGCTTCTTGCCTCATCTAGAATTTTTAAAATGAACTGTCAAAACTGCAAACTTATGTTTACTGATGCATATTTAACCACGGGCTTTGTTCATTTCACTAGAAAAACAAAGAAGAACAAGCTAAAGAGTAAGTTCCAATTCCCTATGCAAATACTGATGTATTTTGACCTGTCAAAGCAGTTTGATTGAACCTTCTGAGTTTAAATGCATTTAAAAAGCCATTTAAAGAGTTTCACAGTTCATTTACAGATCTGGCATGTTGTTCTGCAAGTTGGATTTGTTAAAAAATTCATACAGTATTAAATGTGGTTTGGAGCCATTGATTATTAACTGATAACAATCTTGTCTTGTTTGCTTCTCAGCACCTGGGGCTGGAGAAGGCACTAGCACTGGGGACATGCCTCACCCCCCACGCAAGAAGAGGGCACGTGTTGACCCAACTGTGGAGAGTGTATGTCAGTTCAAAGCCTGTTTAAATTAAATGGCCAGCATTTAGAGTCACTCTGAGTTGGTGTTTTAACAGAAGTGAAAAGTGAGGCGGTTTTTGACTCCCAAACTGGCTTTGTGTACAGGAGGAGACTTTCATTAACAGAGTAGAAGTGAAGGTAAAAATTCCTGAAGAGTTAAAACCATGGCTGGTAGATGACTGGGACCTGATCACTAGACAGAAGCAGGTAACTTAAAACAACCTCCCATGCTCAACCCAATCCCACTTCTGCATTGCTCTTTATTCAACTATATTGTATAATAATTAAAATACAGAATGCTGTCTTTCAGTTCAAACAACTTGTAAAAGTGCATGTAGCATCCTATGACCCCTTTAACAAAAAAAATTCTCCTCCCAGCCTGGTGGAATTTGCCACTGATGATTCAAACGCGAGTTTTGAGCAGTGTAGAGTTGTGCTTGTTGTTTGTCATTTCTCTCATCACAAATGTAGACATGGTTTTATGTTTATGCGGCGCGATGCAACGTGTAAAAAGACAGTATACAGTGATGTGAAAAAGTGTTGGCCCCTTCCTGATTTCTTATTTTTTTTGCTTGTTTGTCACACTTTAATGTTTCAGATCATTGTCCTGCTGCAGAACCCAAGTTCGCTTCAGCTTGAGGTCACGAACAGATGGCCGGACATTCTCCTTCAGGATTTTTTTGGTAAACAGCAGAATTCATGGTTCCGTTTATCAGAGCAAAACAGCCCCAGACCATCACACTACCACCACCATATTTTACAGTGTTACTTTTTCGCCAGACATAATGGGACACACACCTTCCAAAAAGTTCAACTTTTATCTCGTCAGTCCACAGAGTATTTTCCCAAAAGTCTTGGGGATCATCAAGATGTTTTCTGGCAAAACTGAGATTTTTTGAAACTGAAACTGTTCTTTTTGCTCAGTAATCTTGTTATCTTTGACTAATATTTAAATTAGTTTGATGATCTGAAACATTAAAGTGTGACAAACATGCAAAAAAAATAAAAAATCAGGAAGGGGGGCCAACACTTTTTCACACCACTGTAAGTCATTATAATCCGTATTTAAGTCCCCACTGGATGCAACATATGCCTCGTTTATAATGGGTTTTAATGTTTTTGTCTCGTCGCTCTGGGACACGCCATCACTGTATGGTAAGGGGCGTAACATTTCCGTCACACGCTTGAGGTATTCGGCCAATCACAACATACTGGATAGCTGGCCAATCAGAGCACACCTCGCTTTTCAGAACGATGAGCTTTGTAAAAATCGACGTGTTTCAGAAAGGCGGGGTATAGAGGAGAAACAATAATGTACAGTATGTGGAAAATAATGTTTTTTGAACCTTAAACCGCATAAACACATTTAATTACACAAATACACAAAATAATGTTCTTTCTAGCAACGTCATATAACCCCTTTAAATTGAGTTTTGAAATGTAATACTGTTTTCACACCATGTCGTAATTAGCATAATTTTTAGATGACAATCTGAGCCATTCTACTCGGAGCTGTTCTTTTTCAGACTTGGAATTATGCATTTCTAGGGTGACCAGCGTTCAAGTCCCGGCTCGTGGTGCTTTCCCGATTCTGTACCAATTCGCTGCTTGTCTGATCTCCACTGTACTATATAATAAAGGCAAGAAATGCAAAAATAAATCTTTAAAATTAAATGAATTTGTAATTTGAGTAATCAAGAGACAAAACTGCAATCCATCAAAGAAGCAGTTGTTATGCAAATAGATTATTAATAAACATATAGTTTAATTAGTAGGCCATTAGATGTATTCAACTATGTGCTAGTCACATTAAAGTATTTTTTGTCTGTTATTACATTTTTAGATTACTGCATTATTCAGACATTAATGTTAGTCATTAGTTTTATGCATAATTGTAAATATTACAAAGGTAACTACTGACCTGCATTTTACTGTTAATAAAACTACTGTCAGAGTTTATAGGTTATAATTATGAGTTCTACAAAGACATTAACTTTTTACAAGTCAGAATCTTGTAGTTACGCTAATTCTGACATGGTGTGAACACGCCTTAATATGCACTGTGAAAATATTTGTGGTTTATTTCCTTTTTTTTTTTTTACCCTTTAGCTTTTTCACTTGCCTGCAAAAAAGAAAGTAGATGATGTCCTTGAGGACTATGCAAGTTACAAGAGAACAAGAGGAAACTCTGATAACAAGTATGTTTGTATGCCATGTGCAAAAAAAATTCTTATCCATTTAGTTGAAATCACCATTGTACAAATTATTCATTTGTTATGTAAATCATCCAGTTAATTTGAAATACCCTGTTGTAGAAATTTACAAATAAGATGTAGAGAGAGTTTCTAAAGAGGTACTTGATCTTTACTCAGGGAACAGGCCGTGAATGAGGTGGTTGCTGGAATCCGCGAGTACTTCAATGTCATGTTGGGCACTCAGCTCCTCTACAAGTTTGAGAGGCCACAGTATGCAGAGATCCTAGCAAACCATCCAGATAAATCCATGTCTCAGATCTACGGAGCGCCGCACCTGCTGAGGCTTTTTGGTATGCTAATTTTATTTAGAAAACTAATTGTACCTTTTAAAATCAAAGCAACCAGTCAATTTCAGATATTTTACAAGAAACAAAATGTTAAATGTGAGCTTTGAATGCTCTATGAAGCTGTTATAGAAAGATGCATATTAATCCATGCCCATTATCACATCCTCAAAGCTTAATGCAATCATGAAAATACAGCAAAGAACACGTGAATGAGTTCTAGGGGGAGCTTTAATCAGTCTCCATGTCTCAGAGAATGTTTTGATTAATTATAGCCTATTTTGTGTCCACTGACAGTGAGAATTGGAGCAATGCTGGCCTACACACCTCTGGATGATAAGAGTCTGGCCCTGCTTCTCAGCTACCTGCAAGATTTTTTAAAGTAAGTAGAAATCTGTGTTTTGAATTTGTTTTGAGGATTTGAGCAACTTTCTGAGGCTGTCAGGTTAAGACATTTCATGATAATCTTGTACACTAGATTTCAATAAAGCTGGCCTAATGTCAAGCCAAAGCTTTGCAGATCATTATATGGATTTTATACATTGCTTGCAGGTAGTAACTGACTTTTATGCTCGATTTAGGTATTTGGTGAAGAATTCATCGTCTCTGTTCAGTGCAAGTGACTATGAGGTTGCACCTCCAGAATATCATCGCAAAGCTGTCTGAGGGCAAAGCCAGTGTGGATGTTTGGTGCTACGTTCTGGTCCTCATTTTTATTTTTATAAATCCATTCATCAAGTCTTGTGGAAGATCTTAGTGCCCACAACATCAGTCAATAATTATTCCGTACTCTAAGGATGATGTCTGGTATTCCAGATAAGGATTACATTTCTTCGGAAAGCTGCTGGTAATTGCTCCCATGTTATTGATCCTTTTTTTTTTTTTTGGTTTATGTAATATTCATAAACAAAACCTGGTCGTGTATAGTTGAAATGCTGCAAAATTTCAGTTTTTTTTTTCTTCTTCAAACATGTCAGTTCAATAAATTGTCCTTCTCAGCTGTGACTCTGCTGCATTTTTTTTTTCAATGACACATGGACTCTTGCCAATTTAACAATGCTTCAACAATGAATAACATCTTGATGTTAAGAAAAGTAAAGGTTATGTAGCAATAGCAATTCAATGGTGTGCAGCCACATTAAAGCAGATGCCGTTGACCTTGGGTCACATTTGAAAATGCATAACCTTTGAAGAGTGTGATTTAAAGTCCAAGTGTCTGTTTTTAGTTCTTTGCTTGCTTCAATCTAATATACATTTGGGGGATTTGCAATTGTAACTTTTGAGTATGTTGTCTTAGGTATATGAAATTAAAAGGGCATGTTACTGTACAGATGAATATAATTTTTCACCAGACTACAAATGTTCAGAAACCACACAGCAGCACTGGCTAACACGAGAGTGTAGCTCAGCTTCACATAACATACTGCAGTGACCGTTAAAGCACTTTGTACAACTGCTTTTTGAGAAATACAATGGCAAGGGCAATGAATACGCTCTGTTTGGGTGGCTGCTGTTACATAGAACATATTTTAAGGGCGGAATGAATGCGGTCTTTCAAGAGGCTCATGTTTGAAACCGGTTTGTCTGCTGGATTTGGAGAGTTCCCAGACTTGAGCTGGAGCCACTCAAACATCATAAAATGACAGACTTACCACCTCAAAGAACATAACCCTGGAATTAAATGCATTTTTATTGTAAGTAGCAGCAGCAGCTGAATTATTGTTCAGGGTTTTCTGTATTTCAACAAAGAAATGAATCTCCTGTTGTTTATATGTTTAGAGGGCTGTTAAATGATACCACAAAGAGGATGTTATTCGCAGGATGATTCATAAACTCGAGTGGCTCTTTCGTAAAGAAGCTGCCAATTGCAAAGAAGCTTTGGGTCAATCAAGCGTGCATACAGACTTTCTACACACACTAGGTGGCGCTATAATATACATTTTCATTAATAACTGGAACCTAAAAAATTAACTTTAAAACCTGGTACATGGACAACAGGTCCATGGTAGCGCAAGTATATCATTTTTTCCCCCTGCAAAATCACAAAAAGTGCTATATCAAATTCATGTTCATTTAAATCATATGCTAAATTAAAAAAAACAGGTATTTTCCCAACCAACAACTGACGACGCAACTGTGTTTACCAGTTTTCAAACAGGACTAGCTTACTGACAGCATTACTCGAAGCTGTATCCAAAACAAACCCTCATTGTCGAGCAGGTTTCGAAGGCATCTATAGAGTCTGTGAAATCTGTAGCCCACAAATCATGTGAATCAGCTTTTCCACGGTGTGACCTTCATACGGATTACGGAGGCTCCCAGTGCACGCCGATTGGCTCATTGTTACACAGTTTTCCTGACTGTTGGTTCATGGGAGTGCGTCAGGTCTCAATAGAGCCTGAACCGTGTAACCGAGGGGGGAAATAAAGTTTGCAGGCAAACTTTGACAAGAGACGCACATTTGGACATCTGGACAAGTGTACTGGGCTTAGTTAGCCTACAGTAATACTGGAACTATGAAAAGTTTCAAACAACGGCTTAAGAAAAACGAGGTAAACATTACATTAGATACAAGTTTTACTATTTCGAAAAGCTTGTCAAGACTTTGGACCAAGGCCATAACATGTCCTGAATCTGTATGTAGTAATGGGGCTGTGGGTGGTACTGTAAATTGCGTATTATTTTGTTGAACGCCAGGAATGAATTGTTATGTTTATGGCTAAAGTGACAAGGACTCTACTCTTCAGACTCATTTATCACATCTTCAGGAAATACGCGACAGTAGTTGGTTTTATCACGGCATTTCACTGTGGTTTACATTCCGCTTGAGTGAGTGAGACAAGCAGAGATTGTTTACTGTGTTGTTGCAACGGAATACGACTGTAGAATAATCTCACAAACGTGTTTGTTATTGTATCTGCTTTCTGGTTACTTTGCTGTGGTAGACTATAAGGTTCTTTGAATAACTGAAATAATTTGGCGATATGGAATTGTAAAGCGGTCAACAGACCTGGAACTACTTCATAGTGCGGTTATTGAAAATGATAGACAGATTAGAACGTCTGTCAGCCAATCAAAATCAATACGTTTTCGTTTTTGGCAAATTAAAACAAAGAAACCCGAGCCGAACAGACAATGACAAAAGTGATTACACTTCCAGTGATGAATCTGTGGAGCTGCAATAGAATAGGTAGTGAAACTGGTGGTGTGAATATTGTGTTTGCCACTGTCTCAGAGTACAGAATGGGGAAAGTATGATGAGCGTCTGATGAAGGCAGCAGAGAATGGAGATCTAGAGAAACTCACAGCCACACTCAAGAAAGGAACCAACCCCACCAAACTAGACCTAGAGGGCCATTCTGCGTAAGTGCCACTTTCAAATTTTCCCCCTCTTACCTGATGCTGAAAAATATTGTCCACTGTACAAATAGCAGTATTTCATGCTCTTTACTCAAACTTTACTAAGAATAAGTCCCCGCGTATAATCTATAGTTTCTACATTTAAGCAACAAAACCAACTGACTGTCATAACATTTTTGCAAATACAACTCATTTTAAAGTAAGTCAGCATCCTCTGTGGTTTTGTGCACTACTAAACTCATTCCCACACTATGTTTTGAAGTGGAAGCGAGCCCCTCTGTGAAGGGCTCTGGGATCAAGTGGTCTTGCGATCTTTCATTTGACGTGAATCTCAAAAACATGTCTCTTTCCTGCCTGCTGGGACTCCTGTGCTCACTTATCCTATATGCATTTCATCACTCATCTCAAAACAAAAGATAGCTTTTTAATAAAAGTGCAAATGTCCAGCCAGGGAATGAGGGAAGGGATTTTGATAGTCCTATTTTTTGTGCCCTCATCCTCCCTTGCAATGCACAATACCTTGATTGCTGTTTTTTGTTTATTTCCAGTAGCTGCTTCAGAATGAAAAATAGGGAGTCTGAAGTAGTTTTGTAGTGTTTTTCTTCTTTTGTATTAGAATTGCCTGGATCATGACTTGCACATGCACGCTAACCTCTTTACAGCTATTTCACCCTTAATGCTATTTAGATCCCAATTCTGCATTGTTTCTTCTTCTTCTTACATTTTGCCCTCTAGGATAAGCCATCTAGAATGCCCGGTTTGCTTCGTGCAGAGTTCTGTATTCCTTTATTGTATAATTGACAAAACTATGGTAGTGCTTCCACAATCTGTATGAGATCTTTACTCCTTGGGCCTGCTGCACACTTGTGGTGATAAATAGTAGTATAGTTTTGTAAGTGTGAAGAAGGATAAACGAAGCACACAAATAAATGTTGAACCTCCAAGAAGTATGATCAGTACATTTGTTTTTCAGAATCAAGCCAAAAAGTATTAATTGTTAATTTTTTTTAAAATAAAGTCAAAATATGTAGTTTTCACATTGCCTTGCTAGAACCTATTTTATTACTTCATTTTAATTGTGAAGCCATCCAATTTCCATATTTCGCTGTATGAGATCTTTACTCCTTGGGCCTGCTGCACACTTGTGGTGATAAATAGTAGTATAGTTTTGTAAGCGTGAAGAAGGATAAACGAAGCACACAAATAAATGTTGAACCTCCAAGAAGTATGATCAGTACATTTGTTTTTCAGAATCAAGCCAAAAATTATGAATTGTTAATTTTTTTGAAAATAAAGTCAAAATATGTAGTTTTCACATTGCCTTGCTAGAACCTATTTTATTACTTCATTTTAATTGTGAAGCCATCCAATTTCCATATTTCATGTGAACGATTTTGCTTTGCAGCTTGCTTTTTTCATGTCAAAAATTATGACTTTATTCTTATTTTGCTATGATTTTATTCTCAAGTTGCTACAACTTTGTTCTGGTAATTTTGAATTTATTCTCAAAATATTGTGACTTTAAATCTCAAAATTCTAAGACTTTATTCTGAAAATATTACAACATTATTCTTGTGTTGCTGTGAGTTTATGTTGACATTCTAAAAATAATATTAATTTAATCTCGTATATAAATTTTTTTTAAATGGCACTAAAACAGTCGTAGCAAGATTGTTTCTAGTTCCATCGTCTTTGCTTGCTTCATAGATAGATGAAAAATTTAGATTAAAAAAGAAAAAGCTCCATGATTCCCAATATTAACGTTTGCTGCTTCTGTCATTTGGTTTAGATATTGTGTTTGTTTGCTTTTTCAAAATGAAAGAAAAAGGCAATTACAAGGTTTTAACAAGTGTTTCATTTTTCATACCTGACTAGTTAGACAGTTGCCCATCACATCACTTCCCATTTATAATGGAGCTACGTAAGACACAAAAGAGGTTCCTAATTAGAGAAACAAAGAAGCATGGAAAGTAGAGAAGTTATTCCACAGACTAAACAAATCATCATACAGTAAATCTTTCTAACTGCACAGGCGTTTATCTAAATCATAAATGTGTAGCACAGCAGTTCTCCAGTGATAATATGTTTATGGGAGAGTATTAAACATGGTGTGCAGTGTTACATGCAGCCTGTAATTTCGTTATCTCTTCAGGTCAACTGTTTTAAAAAGGGGTTGTTATGTATTAGGTGTGTCAGGGCCTGTGACAGGATTTCAGTCATGTCCTGTTTTTGTTAAATATTTTCTACCTGCTAACGTTTTTCTGTCAAATAGAATATATGCATTTCCTTGCCTTGACCTTGCCAGTAAATATGTAAATAGTTCCTGTGCATTATATTTTCATTCCTTTTTTAAATAGATAAAATGTTATGCTACACAATGTCTTTATACCCACTCCTACATCTTGCTGATCCTTCTTTTGTCTTCTAACTATTTAACTTTTCAAATAGCAACAGTCTTGGTGATCTTAGCACTGATGTCTCATGCTGCTTTGTTACTAGGCTCAAGGAGTGGCTGTGTCTATTTTCTGTTGAAACAGGCCTAGACTGCCATGTTGTTGCATGTTTCTTTTCATGTTTCTTGGCTCTTTATACATCCTCATATAATTGGTAAATCACTGGTAAACTCACCTATATTTTTTGTTTTGATTTTCATAAAAGTATGATGATATTAATTGTCTGAATATATGCAATAAATATACAAGCAATATAACAAAGAGTGAAAAATTTAAGGGGGTCTGAATACTTTCCGTACCCACTGTACATAACATTATGACAACTACTGATGTTATTGGTGGTAATTATTCTTATATTTTATGAATTTACTTTTATATTCTTTTTTTTAAGGTTTCATGTTTCTGCTAGCAAAGGCCTCATGAATAGTCTAAATGTTTTCCTGGATAACGGTGTCAATGTGAAGGCCGTAGATGCTGCCGGTAAGACTAAGGTTCCGCACTATTGCTAATCAAACTGTTAAATAAGCAAATTTGTGAAATTCAAATCGTGTTGGAGAATATCATCTTCAGGCGTTAGACAAACTTGTAGAGTTCATGCAGCTGCTGTTGCCATTACAGCAAAAGAGGGACCAACCCATTTATGAAAAACTTACTGTATGTTTTGTTGTAAATGTCATTGTCATTCTTCTCTGCAGGTAAAACAGCTTTGCATCTGGCTGCAGCAGGCGGTCATTCCATGTGTGTGCAGAGGCTGCTGCAGGTACCGTTCCTCCAATAACAATCACAGGAAGAAAGACTAATGAGAAACCACATTGGAATGTCACAGCGCTGACGTCTAACCAGCCCCTTTAGCGATTGCTCTGCCAAAGAATGCTCAATGCTTTCTTTTCTTTCCCTACCCTCTATGTTTTGTGTTTTATGCTTTATGCCTTTGTTTATTTGTTTTTTTTCTTTCTCTGGACTTTTTTGTGCTTTTGATATCCACATTAAGCTGTGTGCTTAAGGCAGGGCTGGAGCAATTTACTTCTCATTTTTGTATCATAGCAACAATTATTTTGCTCACAAACGTACCATTAAGAGTGTGAGGTGTGTTATCTGGTATGAAATATGAATTATCTTTCATAAAGCTTTAATGTGAATACAGCAGTAATTAAATGAAAAGAAAATTAATGCAAATGAGTTTCAATGGGCAGTCAATTGCATTAAAGTAGCAAAAAAAACAAACAATTAAAACCATGAACAATGTAAAGTATTAAAAGAAGTAATAGAAGAAAAATATAATGCACCCTAAGCATCAGTGTGAAAATTACATACCAGCTTATTCAAATGCAATCTTATGATTGACCCAAAGTGCACGCATTATGAGAGCATGTGCTTTAATATGGAATTTATGCAATTTACATTCTTTTCAATATGTCCTTACTTCAGGTTCCTAGCTTGTTGAACAGAAGAATATGTAACCAAACTTAAGCTGTTAAATAATTTGTGACCCTGGAGCACAAAACCAGTCTTAAGTCACTGGGGTATATTTGTAGCAATAGCCAAAAATACATTGGATGGGTCAAAATTATTGATTTTTCTTTTATGCCAAAAATTATTAGGATATTAAGTAAAGATCATGTTCCATAAAGATATTTTGTAAATTTCCTACTGTAAATATATTAAAACTTAATTTTTGATTGGTAATATGCATTGCTAAAAACTTCATTTGGACAACTTTAAAGGCGATTTTCTCAATATTTGGATTTTTTTGCATCCTCGGGTAGTATCTCTGTATAGTTTCGGTTATAGTTTCAAATAGTAACTCGGTATATCCCGAGTATCTGTATCTCGGCCAAAAATTGACCCTTATGGCTGGTTTTGGGTCCAGGGTCATATTTAAGATTTGAAAACGCATTTTATTTCGAGTCAGAATGTATAATATTGCTCATGTGCATGTGTTAATAATTACCTTATTTTTACAACAGTGTAAATGTCCTGTTGATGGTACAGACCTGCAGGGCCATACGGCTTTGCATGATGCAGGTATGTGGATTTTTTTGCTTTTAAGATGTTTAAGAAAATTTGATTGAATAGTATTTTAATGGAAAATATTAGGTCTAGACATTTAAAGCGGTCATAATAAAATAAAATAATTACATTTAAAATATGTTATTAATTTTATTTTTATTTAGTGTTGTTCATTTTTTTATTTATTTATTTTTTTTATTATTCCACTTAAAATGTTAAAGTTTTCATAATTTATAATACAACATTTGCATTTGTTTTGCAGACCACAATGTATCGTTAAAGCTTCATATAGTTTTTTATTATTATTATTATTATTGATAAGCCTGGTCAATATGACCACTGCAAATAATTTTTTCAAAATGAAAAATCCTGAAAGTATAAAACAGTAACAACACCTGCTCTTGAACTGTCCTCTCACTGCTGAAGCCTGAAAGATTACTTAATTCAGCCAAAATCCACTATTTAGAAAAGACTTGCATGTGCTCCATAGCCTTTAAGATAATTGCTGCATGGCAGCAGACTTGCTTTTTGATTTGAGAAGATGGCAAAACTATGTATAGTTAATATAAAGCGTTCCACCAACAACTGCACAACAGCAACACATATTAATGCCACACTGTAATGTTGGACAGCAGATCTTTGGTATGTTAGAATATAAAATAATTAAAAATAATTTGGAATTCTATACAACATGTATGTACACGGTTTTAGGACTCTAAAGCAATAAACTTTTTATGAGCATGACCCTATGCAACATCTTATATAAGTGTTTAATTCAATTCACTGACATACAAATAGTTTATCTGCAGATGACAAGCATACAGAACATACCACAAATGAGGCTCTTGACATTGAGTTCTTTTAGTTTCCTTCTTTGCATTTTGGGTGTGTGTCAGATTTATTGTTGTTATTCTTTTGCACAGATCTTTCATTATAAATTCTTCAATTACTGCATGCTGATGCATCAAGGACAGATATAGTGTCAAGCTGTCAGGTTTGATTGGAAAATTATAACGTCTTGCGTCTTGTTATTGTTTTTCAGCATATGTAGGCTGCAAATCTGCTATCAAAGTGCTCTGTGACAGCGGTGCATCTATTGATGCTGTCGACGCAGTAAGTAAAATAGGTTTTGAAACAGCACTTCATTGCACCCTGTGTATGTATAAGAAGCTATGTGAGAAAGGGAGATAAAAGAATTGATTTTGAAATTGAAACCGAAAAGGTGTTGCAATGTATGTGGCATTGACTTTTGGTACCTTTTTCAGGATGGTAGATCGCCCTTATTGCTTGCCGCCAAGATGAGCCAATCAGGAGCATGCCAGATGCTTGTGCAATATGGAGCATGCATTGTTCTTCGAGACAAGCAAAACAAGTAAGTATTTAAAAATGATCAGATTTTATGTTCTGTATTAATAATGATGCATAAAAAGTTTGTATAAATCAAATCTGTATAACCAACATGCCAGAAGAGGAAGATCACATTTTAAATACAAATGCATATTTATATTCAGTTCCAGTCTATATACTGATGTGAATCAGTATATTAGCTTGCAACCTAATATAAAAAAGGCCATCCCAGGTCATCCCAGCTGCATTGCGCCAGTGTCCTTAAGAAAACCATCTTCTCCATCTTTCAATTGAAGTGGCATACAGTTTCATTTGTACACTGAATGCAGAAAGCAGCAGCAAAGCTTCACCATGTACTTTTATATGTTTTTTTTTAATCGGCACTCAATATAATGTCAACAATTTTGATCAATATTTGAAAAAAATATGTTATAAGGCTAATTAAGTTAATTTAACCTTTGTGAAGTGCTGATGGTCAAAAATGACCGGCCTTGTAAAAATGGTAAATTTCTTGTTATGCTATATTATCGCCAAATCTTGGATTCATTTTCTTTCAGTTAGCACAGGTTGGGTACTTCTTTTGGAACTGATTGTTCATAGGTCTCATTGATCCAATATTTGGATCCTAATAATATAGCTTAATGAGAAATTTATGAGCAATTTTTTGTAGGTCGTTCATTTTTGAATACCACAAGTAACAAGATACTCTGTGTGAGCAAGGTCATGAAGCTTTAGCGATAACATTGCGATAACATCAGGAACAGCATTGGATTTATTTAATAAATAATATAATAATATAATTCAGGACATCAAGCCATGAACTGCTTTTGATAAGCCATTTCCATAAATCTCATGCAAGTAAAGATATTTTTAAGCTTTGCAGAAGGAATCTGTTTGAATGGCCTTAGTTTCAAACCAACTGATCGATCATGTTTTTCTGTGTTTTGTTTGACCTGTTCACTTGTTCTGTATGTGTGTGTGTGTGTGTGTGTATGTGTGTTCTGACTAGGACTGCGCTAATCTTAGCTTGTGAGAATTCCTGTAAAGAAGCAGTGGAGATTCTCCTAAAGACTAAGGCAGATGTTTCTGCAGTGGACCTTAATGGCTATGATGCTTACCACTATGCCAGACTAAGTCAGAAACAAGACTTGATCACACTTGTACAACATGCCTTGGAAACAACCACTAAAGGTAACTTGTTCCTTGTTAAACAAATTTCCCCGTTTTCTAGCAATATACATGTATAAATTGAAATTAATTGTTGTTTCACTGTGTCAGAACACCATATAATCTTGTGACCAGCAAGGCTGTTTTTTTTTCAGAAAGGCATTGCAAAATGGTGGTCTTTTTATCCTTAAATGTAGCAATTACTGAACTTGCTCTTGTAGACAGCAGGTCAGTTGAGTTTTAAATTTACACCTGCCGTATCAACCAGCACACTGTCATTTCTGGGTAATGTCATGTCATTTAAGAGAAGTGCCTGATAGATTCAGATCCAGCTGTGCTCACAGAGACTTCTCAGATCCTTATACTAAAAGGAAATCATTTTCAAGCGGTGACTGGTCTGTCTTCCTTTTCCAAGGACTGTCTTATTTAAATAGAGAGGCCTTTCCAAGCGAAAGGCTTATTCCAAGCAAATCAGATGCTTTTTGTAAGAAGGTCACTTGCACAAGTGAGCACAAATGCTTATCTGAAATGTTGTGCATTAAAAACAGAAACAAAATGTGCAAAAACATTTCTCCAATTTTGTTTTCAGCTAAAGAAACTGCCACTGTTTCACAGAAGATCCAACAGGTAACATTGACATTTAGCTGACAGTTTAACTGTTTAAACGCATTTGCATGCGTATTTGCAGTCAAGTTCAAGTATTTAGACAGGAATGCAGTTAACAGCAGACAAAAAGGTAATTGGTTTGCTGCACTCAAACTGAGTTAATCTGTTTATTGAACTTACTGCCATCTAGAGTTTGAAACACTAATCGCAGAACACTTTAATTAGAGCCATCCTAATACCCAACGATTGGTGTTGCTGTCTCTGTCTCTGCAATGATGGAAATCAATTTGATGAAATTTAATGTTCTTCAGCAGCTGTTGATGGAGAGGAATACTGATTCTCATGCTCATGTGAATAAGTCATACATATGTAAAATTATTTGATTTGTTTGCTGTAATATTACTGGAAAAAAATATTTTGTAGACATAAGGAAGTGCTTACACTATTCAGTGTGAAGAAGGATACACATTTGAAGATGCATCATGATATCATCTCGAAACATAATTTAAAAATATAATAAAATGTATGTAGTTTTAACTTTTACCTCGAATCTGATTGGCTGAGAGTTCTTTCCAACCATGAGATATTCATCCAGTATCACCACGGGAACCATTTCTTACAGCCCCAAACCAACTATAATTTTATAAACAACAAAAAATATATGCTCTGCAGCCAAAGCAAGTCAGTGATGCTGTACATAGACATTTAGTTACCCTGAATATTCCTTTAATAGTGTATCTACAATAAAATAGCACAGATGATGTTTTTGAGTATCATAGTGTTTTTCTCTCCAAATGCAGGCTAAACCCCCATCAGCAGGAATTGGCCGGACCAAAGCAGGATCAGTAAAGACTGAGAAACCTTTGTCAGAGCCACTAACAGTGAGTTTCTTCAGGGGATAACTTTTAAATTAAGGCTATGCTATCAGGCAGTCATTTTCCTCTCGTGAAGCTGATTGTGGTCCTGTGATCAGTTGTGAATGTCACCAGTAAAGGGTTGTGTCTGAATTACAGAGGGAGCATGGCAGTCACTCTACTGAAGGTAACTTGGGATGTGTGTTTTTATTTAGTTTATTTTTTATCATGGCAGAACATCAGGATTGCGATCAGTCATATCACAGAAACTTTTCAGGTCTGGGCTCTAAAGTTTTAAACATGTTTTCTGTTCCCTGAAGGAAAAGGTGCCAAACAAAATCAGAATCTGGATTCTACACAGGTACCCCGTCTAACCTGACTTGATCTGTGTCTGCTGTGTTCACCCAAAAATGAAAATTTGATGAAAATGAACTTGCCCTCAGGCCATTCCAACATGTAGATGAGTTTTGTTTCTTCAAAATTTAGCATTACATTACTTGCACACCAGTAGGCTTTTCGCTTCACGTTTACTGATGGACTGGAGCTGTGTGGATTATTCTGATGGCACCCATTCACTGCAGAGGCTCGATTGGTGATCAAGTGATGTAATGCTACATTTCTCTAAATTTGTTTCAAAATTTTCAGCAAATCTTCGCTTTTGATTAACTATTCTTTCAATGTCAGTGGCATTAATATGTACAGTGGGGAAAAAAAGTATTTAGTCAGCCACCAATTGTGCAAGTTCTCCCACTTAAAAAGATGAGAGAGGCCTGTAATTTTCATCATAGGTATACCTCAACTATGAGAGACAAAATGAGAAAAAAAATCCAGAAAATCACATTGTAGGATTTTTAAAGAATTTATTTGCAAATTATGGTGGAAAATAAGTATTTGGTCAATAACAAAATTTCATCTCAATACTTTGTTATATACCCTTTGTTGGCAATGACAGAGGTCAAACGTTTTCTGTAAGTCTTCACAAGGTTTTCACACACTGTTGCTGGTATTTTGGCCCATTCTATTGCAGATTTAGTCTTCCCAGCCTGGTGCAGGTCTACAATTTTGTTTCTGGTGTCCTTTGACAGCTCTTTGGTCTTGGGCATGGTGGAGTTTGGAGTGTGACTGTTTGAGGTTGTGGACAGATGTCTTTTATACTGATAACGAGTTCAAACAGATGCCATTAATACAGGTAACGAGTGGAGGACAGAGGAGCCTCTTAAAGAAGAAGTTACAGGTCTGTGAGAGCCAAAAATCTTGCTTGTTTGTAGGTGACCAAATACTTATTTTACCGAGGAATTTACCAATGAATTCTTTAAAAATCCTACAATTTGATTTTCTGGATTTTTTTTTCTCATTTTGTCTCTCATAGTTGAGGTATACCTATGATGAAAATTACAGGCCTCTCTCATCTTTTTAAGTGGGAGAACTTGCACAATTGGTGGCTGACTAAATACTTTTTTGCCCCACTGTATATTTAGTATGTGACCTTGATATGTTGCACAGTTTATTAGGCAATTAAACTAAATTTTACATTAAGGCCTTCACAACTAAACCAATCAATCATTGAGTATTTTTTGTGTTTTCCAGTATAAATATAAATGTACGTGTGATACAAAAATTGAGAATATAACATTTTCCTTCTATATTTTTATATATAATAAACAGTCATAGTAATAATTTGTTAATATAATATAGATTTTTATGCGGTGCACCATCTAATATAGTTAAGTCATTTTTATAATGAGAGATTAAAGAGTCATATCCTCAATTGACATGAACCATATTACATCTTATTCTCATCAAAATGAAAAATGACTGCAGTTGAATTAAAATAGACAAACAAATTATTTCCTACTTCATCATTACCCTTGTGAATTATTCAGGTCAGGCCTGCACAGTCAGCTCCTGTGCCAGTTAGATCTGCTCCGATGGAGTTATTGCCTGGTGAGGTGGAGGTCCTTAGGAGAGAACTAAGAGATTCACGAAGGAGGCAAGAAGCAGCAGAGGCGGAGGTGCATAGGCTGGACACGGCGCTGGCTCTGCGTGCTCAGGAGTACGAAGGACTGAGGAGAAGCAGTGAGCAAGTTCTGCAAGCGGCCCATAACCGGTCGTGGGAGCTGGAGGAGGCCCTGGGCGAGGTGCAGAGGAGGATGGCCGGCTCGGAAAACCGAATGAGACAGATGCAAGCTCATCTAGTGGCCGTCAGGGAGCACTTGGTGGAAGAGTTGAGAGTCCAGCTCCAAGAGGCCAAAGGTCAGCGAGAGGCATCCGTAGCTGAACTGGGGAGGATGCAGAAGGAGCTCATTCAGTTTTTCTTTTTTAATAAATCTGCAAAAATGTCAACAATTCTGTGTTTTTCTGTCAATATGGGGTGCTGTGTGTACATTAATGAGGAAAAAAAATTAACTTAAATGATTTTAGCAAATGGCTGCAATTTAACAAAGAGTGAAAAATTTAAGGTTGTCTGAATACTTTCCGTACCCACTGTATATATTTTTTTTATTCAGAAAACGTAAAAATTTTATTGCATATGTTCTCTGTCTCAGTCATCAGTGGAGAATGAGGGACAGAGGTTGGCTCAGGTCAACATATCAAAGCCCATCAGCTCCTGTGAGCCGTCACAGTCTGACAGCTCTCTCCAGGCTCAGGTCCACAGCCTACAACAGCAGCTAGAGGTTAGTTACTGATTGCTTTATGGTTTAGGGCT
Organism: Sinocyclocheilus grahami; assembly: GCF_001515645.1. Classification (NCBI taxonomy): domain Eukaryota; kingdom Metazoa; phylum Chordata; class Actinopteri; order Cypriniformes; family Cyprinidae; genus Sinocyclocheilus; species Sinocyclocheilus grahami. Next base: position 1,694,123 of record NW_015505234.1, on the reverse strand, counting down.
ATTTTTTTAGGTTTTGTTTTGTTGATGCTTTCTTGAACTAGAGACCTCAGTGATTTTAGTGCAGATTGGCTCAAAATGAGTAATTGGATAGGGCTGTAATAAGATTCTTTGGTATATTCATTTTCCAAAAATTAAAGGGATAGTCCACCCAAAATGGAAAATTCTAAATGCTGGTAACCAGTTTTGATTCCCATTGACTTCCACTGTATTACAATGGATGTCAATGGGAAACAAAACTGTTTTGTTACCAACACTTTTCAAAATATATTTGTGTTCCACAGAAAAGAAAAAAATGTGTAATCATGTACTCATAATAATTTTGTTCTAAACCTATATGACTTTCTTTCCTCTGTGGAACACAAACTTAATCTGGGCCAACATGAAGTGAGAAATTTATGACAGAATTTTCATTTTTGAGTGAACCAATTCAATTTACAGTTTTAATAATCCTCTTGGAGAAAATAAAAATTGGGCTAAAAAATATTGCACAAAAATACATCATAAAACAAGAACTAATACATTTAAGAAACCCAAGACAATAAAAAATGATCTGGTATAAAAATTAGTACAAATTTATACAAAGTGAATTTGTGATACTAAGAACAGTGTTTGATTATTATTGAATTATTAATATAATTATTAAATTATGTTTTGTTTTGATTTAAGGAATATTCTGTTGCTTGTGCTGTCTTTGTGGAGAAGAGAAAGCACAGCATATCCAAATTCACCAAATTTAAATTCAGTCTGCTAGTAGAGTTTTTGTGCCTTTGCACAGACAGACATCTTTTGTTCAGCTCCATGGGGATGGAAATGTACTGGCAATATGTTACAGTAGCATGTTTCTTAGCAACAAGGGCATCAGTGGACATGAGACATCCATGAGATGGGTGGCTGGAGAGGTTTTTCAGATGCTTTTACCAACTAATCCAACAAAACAGAGCACTTTATGACCTGTATTGTCCATTTCTAAATGAAATGTTGGTTTATGCAGTATTGTTTTTTCTTAACCTGAAGAGAAACCAATGCATTATGAACTTCTTGTTTTCTTTTCTTATTGCCAGGACTGTGAAAAACATTATAGACATGTGCTTTCAATATACCGAACACGGTTGCTCAGTGCAGCGCAGGTAACATTTTATTTTTGTATATTGTCTTATTATCTAATGTGCTTTCAAAAGTACTGTAGACCCATGAAGATGGTAGCATTTATGTTCAGAAGCTGTGGTTTTCTTTTGCAGGGTTACATGGATGAAGAGGCCAGAGTGGCTCTGATTCAGATTGCCAAGATTAGAGAGGAGTGTGTGTGTTGAGCATTCACTGTGCTGCTGTTCCTGAATGTGTGTGTGTGTGTACTACTGTTCAAAAGCATGGGGTCTGTAAGATTTTTTTTAATGTCTTTGAAAGAAGTCTTATGCTCACCAATGCTGCCTTTACTTGATAAAAAATACATAAAAACAGCAATATAGTGAAATATTACAATTTAAAATAACTCTTTTCTATTTAAATACATTTTTATTTTTATTTTTCTCTAATGGCAATGTTCAATTTTCAGCAGTCACTACTTTATTCATTATTCAGTGTCATGTAAAATAATTCTAAAATGTGACCCTGGAGCACAAAACCAGTCTTAAGTTGCTGGGGTATATTTGTAGCAATAGCCAAAAATACATTGTGTGGGTCAAAATTATCGATATTTATTTTATGCCAAAAATCATTAGGATATTAAGTAAAGATCATGTTCCATGAAGATATTTTGTAAATTTCCTACCATAAATATATCAAAACTTAATTTTTGATTAGTAATATACATTGCTAAGGACTTCATTTGGACAACTTTAAAGGCGATTTTCTCAGTATTTAGATTTTTTTTGCACCCTCAGATTCCAGATTTTCAAATAGTTGTATCTCGGCCAAATATTGCCCTATCCTAACAAACCATACATCAATGGAAATCTTATTTATTTAGCTTTCAGATGATGTATAAATCTTAATTTCGAAAAATTGACCCTTATGACTGGTTTTGTGGTCCAGGGTCACATATGCTGATTTGGTTCTTAAGAAACATTTCTTATTATTAATGTTAAGAACATTAGTGCTGCTTAATATTTTTGTGTGATACTTTTTTTTCAGTTCAAAAGTTATATATATTAGTAACTACTTTCAAAAGTAACTGAAATTCAAATTTGGTGTGATTTTAGATTGTGTATGTTCCTCTTGTATGTTGTTCTTTGTAACTAATTTAATCCACAAAATAAACTATATGATATTGAAATGTAGCTACATTTGTTTTTGCCAATCTAGTTTTTTTATAAGCCATTCTAGTTACATGTAGTAACTAAGACTTGCATATATATACACACATTTTTAAAAACCAACATTTACATACAATTCAATAAAAATATTTGAAAACAAATTTTCGATTTTGCCACAACCATTACCAAAAAGAAGTATACTTCAAGTTTATTTTATTAAGTATACTTAAGTAAATTTCAAGTATTTTTTAAGTATACTTTATGTAGTAAGTATACAAATATCAGTGTACTAGTACTATACTTGTAAGTGTACTATTTCAATATTCCTTGGGACTAAATTGGCCCACTTTCTAGTATATAAAAGTATACTTTAAGTATATCAGTATGTATAACATATGTTTTTAGTTTGTACTGCAACTATACTAAAAGCGAACTTATAGGTATACTGATAGTTTACTAATACTTGTAGCATTTTTAGTACACTTTGAAGTATAGTCTCAGTAAACTAATAGTTTAGTAGTTTTATACTGCAAGTATACTCGTAAGTTTTTTTTTTTTTAAGTGAACTTTACATCATACTTTAAGTATACTACTATGTTATCTGAACATACAAACATCAAAAGAAAGAACAGGGTATCTGCTTGTAAACAAACATTTTATTCGAGCTTCGTGCATTCCTTTTTGTTAGCACTTGAATGTGGGTAAGTTTCATAAATAAACAATTTTGGACAAAACGCTGAAAAAAAGACTATGAATTGGATTCAGAATGATAATCAAAACATAGATGGAGTCAATCAACACCCCAAAGCTTGACAGTCATTACCTCTTCATGGGTCGACATTTTATTCCATAAGGTGTTACACAGTTTTGATGCTGTTTTATGACTGATCGTGTTACATTACATGTGGAAGCATCTGTTGTTTCAGTTTCTTCTTCGCTTGTGTTTTGGAAATTCTGTACAGAAGATGTGTAATAGCGCCCCCTATCATATAACAATGAAAACATGAATTCTCAGAACACAAGTATAGATCAAATATATTTAGACTTTTTCTAAGTATGTCAAATATACTTAAATGTAATTTTAAGTATATTTCAGAGAAGTACATAAAGCACATTTCTGAGAAGTAAATAAAATGTAGACTGAAAGTATACTTTCCTATTTTTATAAGAAATATACTAATAGCACACTTGAAAAAACTTATTTTTCGTAAGGGAAACACAAGACATGCTTCTGTTATCTTCCTAAGTGGATTTATTTCAATCCTTAAAGCAGTTCAGAAAAGAATGCATTAAAACTCTCGAAATTACGTGCAATATATTGATAACTCTCCTTAAAGGGGTCATATGATGCGATTAAAATTTTTCCTTTCTCTTTGGAGTGTTACAAGCTCTTGGAAGAAAGAAGATCTGTGAAGTTGCAAAGACTAAAGTCTCAAATCCAAAGAGATATTCTTTATAAAAGTTAAGAGTCAGCCACACCTACCCAAAACGGCTCGTTCTAACACGCCCCCACATGTCTACGTCGCTATGTGGGAAGATTTGCATAACGCCGCTCAAATGTTCACGCAAAGAAAGAAGGCGTAACTTTTATTCTGGCTGTGGTATTGTTGTTGCCGCCACCATGTCGTGAAGGCACTGTGTGCTTCGTTGTGAAAGCGACACTGCTTTGTTTGGCCTTCCAAAAGAGGACGATTTCGCTTCATCATGCCTGGAGCTGATCCGTGCTGATCGCTGAGGAAATACTTGAACTTCGCGCTGTCGACCGCCGGATCGGTTTTCACCATGGACAAAGCGGAGTCCAGCCCGGGGTCGTTACATGTGGTTGCCGCAGGCATCACAATATGGTAAGGGACGTAACATTTCCATCACACGCTTGAGGAATTCGGCCAATCACAATGCACTGGATAGCTGGCCAATCAGAGCACACCTCGCTTTTTCAGACCGATGAGCTTTGTAAGGCGGGGCTTAGAGGAGAAACAATAATGTACAAAATGTGGAAAATAATGTGTTTTTTGAACCTTAAACCGCATAAACACATTTCATTACAACAAATACACAAAATAATGTTCTTTTTAGCAGCATCATATGACCCCTTTAAGTGTAATTTAATTATGCTTTTATATATTTTGGTAACAAATAATAAAAAATATTTAAAACAAATGATGTTGTCTGAAGAGGTATAATAAAGATAAATGTTAAAAATATATATAAATAAATAAAAACTTCCGAACCAAAGAGGTTTGTGTGCAATCTCCGCCTTCTTTTCCTTATATGGTGATGTTGCGTTCACTGCCGAACAAAAGGCGTCATATTCAAATGCATGGTTTTCAATATTTTAAGCCAATTACCACTTAAATTTTGGTTTGTTTTTCAGACAAAGCTATCGAATATCTTTAGGAGATTTATACAGCACTCAAATAATATTTATTACTTTTATGGCACTCTGCATGGTGCTTAACAGTTGTAATCAACATTTTCTTAGCCATCATTCGTCTTTCCCAGATAAAAGAGGTGTGGGTGAGTGACCGGATTTTCATTTTGAACCAACTACTGCTGTGGAAAAATACTTTTTCTATATTACTTTATTTTGATATATTGAATTTTAAAAATAGAAAACACAATAAGGGAGGCCTACTTACAAAGGTTATTATTCACTATTTTTCATTATTGTTTTAACACCGTTTCGTTATTCATCCGAGAAACATTTAAGCTTAAAGAAAATGTGGACATGAAAATTTCTACATCTCAGCATAACTGATTAGGCGATTATTCAGAATGATATCTGCCGATACCGATAGTTTGGGTTTTCTTAAGGGAAAAAAAAAATCTCTTCCAACTAATGTTGTAAACTTCACAGGTAACCCTCTCATTTGTTACATAATATTAGAGGTTAAAATGAACAACAAAACTATTATATTCAATGCTATTTATTTTCTGATATAATAATACAACTCAACTGCACATAAGGATGCTTTTCATAAAAACTTATCAAGACAGATTTATTCAAACCACTGAACTAGTTAATACATTCTCTATTATAGATCAGTGATTCAAACATACATTCATAATTAACAGTAAATAAGCTCCCTACAGTGTTTTTTATAGCTAACTAATGAACTGTGAACACTGAATAACTTACCTGAGGTAAATGCAAAGTTTATATTGATCACAAGCTGTTTTATATTTGATCTGGCAACCCTGTGGTGCGTTAATGTGTTATTGCTTTAGCTTGGACACCCCTAAATTCAACACAAGAAACATTTACATCATGCAAGTTGCTGTCTGACACGTTTAGTCCTGATCATAGGCTGTTTTTAAACAGTCATGCAGATAATTGTTCTATCGGCTGATACCGATTATTGGCCGATACATCGGTGCATCACTAAATTGTATTCGATTTATCTAGTGTTCTTATGCTGGGTTTGACCTTGGTTGCAATAGGTTGGAATTCTTGTTAATTGCTGCCCCTTGATTTGGAAATGACTAACTTCACCTTAAAGGTATAGTTCACCCAACAATGAACATCAAACTTATATGACTTTCTTTCATCTGTAAAACAAAAAGGAAAATATTCTGAAGAACACTGGGGTCCAAACAACACTGAACACTGAGACATTTTTCAAAATATTTTCATGAACATCAGTGAATGATAACAGAATTTCTCTTTTCGCTGAAGTAAGATACTTACATCTACATGATTTGCCTCAAGACCCTTCTGATCCAGTTTTTGTGAGTCACAGCTCTCTAATTATAGTCTGTTCCATCAGGCCGTGTGCAAAGCAGTGTTCTTTAAAGGGAAGGGATCAGACTGCCCTCTTGTGTTCTGTACTACACTGTTGCCTTTTGATGGAAAAGCGTAGGAGATTTGTGTTCTCTAGGGTAAATATTTTGCTGTGCAAATTAGTGTAGGGTGGTGAGTAGTAATCTGTCCTGAAAACTGATATTACTCATGTTTTGTATTAAGGCAGAAGAATGGACATTCTTAAAGTGGAAGACACTGTTTATGTACTTAATGAAATCTATCCTTTGGTCTTGGCAAAAAAAAAAAAAGCTTTGCTCAGCTGTGCATTTTTTCCATGAAGAGCCCTTACAATAAACCCTAATACACAGACTCCACAAATACTCGGTGTGTGTGTGTGTATGAAAAATGATGTAAAAAAGTGAATTCACTTTTTACATAATTATTCATATTTTATATGAATTTATTCATATAAAATGAATCATAAATTTATTTTCATTTATTGAATTTATTTGGTATTTCATGACTATGAAGAACTTCAGTTCAGCATTTTTATTATGATAATAAATAATATTGCAAATAATGTCCAGGAAAGCAGCATCAGAGAAATCCATTTTACTCTTTAAACAGTGTGTATTGGGCATAGTGTTTCACAGTGGTATCAAATCTCTTGCTGAGATTCTTCAGTCATGGTGTCAGTATGTCTGTCTCTGGTCATGCCAGTCGTGTTAAAATTAGTCCTGCTGTGGCCATTCAAGTGCTTAGAGCTTTCTGTCATCTGAGTTGAGGGTTGCGTCACTGTTTTTCCCCCTCATTAAGCTACGGTTAACCACCAATGGATCAAGGCCCTGTTCTCATTCTCTCTGCTTCTGTCCCTGCCCAGCACAAATTACACATGCCTGGAGGAGAAGACATCCCACATTCACACGTCTCACAAGGCACTGATGTTCCCTATCTGTTTCAGCACCACTGTAATGAGAGAAGAGATTTAGAGCGCTCTTCAACCCAAACCCTCACATTAGTGTGAAACACTGGAACATCGCAACCACAGGGCATATGGGTTGCATTTATAGCATGCTGGTTTCGTCTGGCCAGAGGAGAACTGGCCACTGGATGAGCCTGGTTTCTCCCAAGGTTTTTTCTCCATTTCTGTTACAGATGGAGTTTTGGTTCCTTGCCACTGTCGCCTTTGGCTTGCTTAGTTGGGGATACTTAATGGGGGAAGTCGTGGCCTAATGGTTTGAGAGTCAGACTTGTAACCCAAAGGTCGTGGGTTCAAGTCTTGGTACAGGCAGGAATTGTATGGGGGGGGGGGGGAATGACCAGCGCTCTCTTCCACCCTCAATACCATTACTGAGGTGAGACCCTTGAACAAGGCACCAAACCCCCAACTGTTCTTGGGGTGCCAAAGAAAAAAACATGGCTGCCCACTGCTCCATGTGTGTGCACTTGGATGGGATAAATGCAGAGCACAAATTCTGAGAATGGGCTCCATACTTGGCTACACATCACGTCACTTTTTTTTTTCTTTAATATCTGGCAATATCGTTGGCTTGATTGCACAGACACTATTGGAAGAGACCTGAACTGATGACAGCAATGAATTGACTTTACGAAAAGTTGACTGTTTGTTATTGTCCTCTTGCATTATTGACAAACCGTTTTCCTGTTTGACACTGTAAAGCTGCTTTGACACAATCTGTGTTGTATAAAGCGCTATACAAATAAAGGTGACTTCACTTGACTCTGCTGACAGAAATGTTGATGATATATTCCAGTCCTGATTATGTGAGATGACTTTGTTTTTATCCCATCAGGTTCTGCTGTAATACTTTTACAGCAGGGTTTCTGTATCAGACTCTCCCTCACATCTCTCTCATTACAACCACATAATAAGGCAATCAACTGTCAAATCCTCAGAGATCTTGTTAGAAACTGTCAAGAGCAAGAGATCTTTTTTCCAGTTTTGGATAAGAAAATGCCTGGTGTTCTCTCTCTTTCAGTGAATTTATATTAGCATTGAAACCATTTATATGCCAGTGTTTGCCAAAAGTTGATAAAATTATTTTATAAATCTTTCTTTTTCAGGACATTTTAGATCTTGCACTTAAGAATATATCCAAATGTTTGTCCAATAAAACACTTAGAATAAGTTCTTTTCCCTTTTCCCCAATAGCAAAGGGGAAATTATGGTTCACAACAACTTCTTGTTTCAATACGAAATAGTTTTTCATGTCAAGCGATTTCAAGTGTTAATTTCGAGTAGAAATTTACTATTAAATGCTTGGTTATGGTTGAGCAATGCCATTTCATAAAAATATTATGAAGCATATCTTTTTACACTCCAAAACACTTTTAAAAGCACGTTCACACCAAGCACGATAAAGACAGTTCTAAAAATCGTTCTCAATATTAAAGAATAGCATAGTTCACACCACAACTATACCGATAATGATACAGAGGAACGATATCGTTGTGATCACTTTCAAAGCGATTTTTTTCCAACTGATGAACGATAAAACACTGACAGCCATTCAGAATCCATCCTGCTGTAACAAGCTCAAGAATTTAAAGCGGCAGAGGCATGTGCGCTTGTTGTGAACCCGGGCCTTAAAGGGGTCATATGATGCTGCTAAAAAAAACATTATTTGGTGTAATGAAATGTGTTTATGCGGTTTAAAGTTTAAAAAAACACATTATTTTCCACATACTGTACATTATTGTTTCTCTTCTATGCCCCGCCTTTTTGAAACGCGTAGATTTTTACAAAGCTCATCGGTCTGAAAAGCGAGGTGTGCTGTGATTGGCCAGCTATCCAGTGCGTTGTGATTGGCCGAATACCCCAAGCATGTGACGGAAATGTTACGCCCCCTCACCATACTGTGATGATGTGTCCCGGCCGGAGCGACGAGACAAAAACATTAAAACCCATTA
>NW_015505234.1:1678847-1684186 GCF_001515645.1 Sinocyclocheilus grahami | reverse complement strand
AGGCATTTGTTGCATCCAGTGGGGACATAATTACTGATTATAATGACTTATACTGTCTTTTTACGCGTTGCGTAAACATACAACCCTGTCTGCATTTGTGATCAGAGAAATGACAAACAACAAGTGCTACACTACACTGCCCAAAACTCGCGTTTGAATTGTCATTGGCAAATCCTTTAAATGAAAACGTACTTACAGGAAAACGTACTTACGTGAGTCAGAACTGCCATTTTAGTCTAACGTTACTCTTCCAGGAGTACTCTTAAAATGTGCTGCACACATCTGAATATTTGGGTTGAAGGGTCCTTGAACAGTGTTGTAAATACAACTTAACCACTGATTTGTAGTTGTGTCCTCTTTTGGAAGACCAAACAAAGTAGTTTCGCTTTCACAACGGAAAACACGGCGGGCTAGCGTGAGCGGAAGCCGCGGCTTAGCGTGAGCTGAGGCCGGGCTAGAGAGCAGAGGCGGTGGATTCGACGAAGGAGCGGCAACCACATGTGACGACCCTGGGCTGGACTCCGCTTCGTCCACGGTGAAAGCCGATCTGGTGATCCACAGCACTAAGTTGATGTATTCCCTCAGCGACCAGCACGGATCAGCCCCAGGCATGACGAAGGCTTATCGTCCTCTTTTGGAAGACCAGACAAAGTAGTTTCGCTTTCACAACGAAGCACACAGCGTCTTCACGACATGGCGGCAGCGGCAACAATACTACAGTGAGAATAAAAGTTACGCCTTCTTTCTTTGCGTGAACATTTGGGTGGCGTTATGCAAATCTTCCCACATAGTGACGTATACATGTGGGGGCGTGTTAGAACGAGCCGTTTTAGGTAGGCGTGGTTGACTCTTAACTTTTATAAAGAATATCTCTTTGGATTTGAGACTTTAGTCTTTGCAACTTTACAGATCTTCTTTATGCACCAAGAGCTTGTAACACTCCAAAGAGAAAGGAAACATTTAAATCGCATCATATGACCCCTTTAAGGAGAGTTATCAATATATTGCACGTAATTTCGAGAGTTTGAATGCATTCTTTTCTGAACTGCTTTAAGGATTGAAATAAATCCACTTAGGAAGATAACTGAAGTATGTCTTGTTTTTCCCTTTAAGACCTTGGCCAAATAACAACTAAATTGTGAATCTACAGTTGAACTCCTCAAAAAGAATTACATGTTCGATGGCCTCATAGAAAAGGTCAAGATGCTTTCATTTTAGTCAGGATGGTAATTTAACTCTATCAAACATGATGTACCTTGGTGTCGGCTCACCGAACCAACTTAACAAAACACAAGTATGGGCATTACTACATTATTCAGCAAGCTGTAATTTTATCCAGCTTTCTGTGACATGGGGTGGTGACCTACTGGTTGAAGGCTCCAGAGACAGAGGTTCAATTCCCAGAGGTTCCTTAGAAACTGTAGAGTGATTGAGATCATAGTCCTGTCCTGTGGTCATTGAGCAGTTGAGTTCACTCAAATTCTTATGCTGATGATATAATTTTGTAATGAAGATAATTAGAAAAATGCAAGCATTTTTAGATCTTCGTGTATATACAGTACATACTGTAAATGAGTATGTGTGTGTGTGGTTTATTGGTGTGTTTATGTGTGCATGACTGATCATTTGTTTTGGAAAATACTTTTGCCACAGAAGGGGGCTGTGGTCTCCACCATTAATTACAACTTGAAAGATCAAACCCCTCTCCTCCAGAGGGAAAAATCTGCAAAATATAAACACATTGTTAAATGGAAAACGACATCTGTGTTCATTTGTTGCAGCCACATTTGGTAATCCTTACTGAAAATGATTTCAAATGGCTTTAGACCACACTCCTATGGGAGTGCTGCAGTGGAAGTGTGTTGAGATCCAGAGATTCACCCATATACTCACTGGCTCCCACCCGTCTTGCATCACATCCTTTTTCTTAAAGTATTGTATGTTTTGAGAGACGTCTGTGGGTTTGATGGAAGCCACGCTCTTTGGAAAGTTAGAATCACTGTTTTTGAGATTGAAAGGTGCTGCTTTGGGTCTTGCAGAGCACCATTGTCTTCACTACTTGAAGTGAATTGTTTTACTGACTGGAAACTACCACCCCTTTGAGGGCATTAATATGTGAGATGGATTTGGCTGTCACTCAAGTAGCAATAGATCAAGGGGCAATTACGAGAAACATGTCAGTCTACGCCTGAGACTCTTTAATGAGACGTCAGAGTTGTTGAACAGTTATCATCTATGCTGTGCTTTGGAGATTCATAGTTTGCGTAGCATAGCACTTCAAAGTAATCCCTAACAGAACACTTTTCATCACATGCTGGTGTAACATTGAAAGGATGACACTGATAATGGCATAAAAGAACAGACTGTATGAAGCATCATCCGGATGTTTTAATGAAGACTGGGGCTAAAAATAAGCCAGCTCACCTCTTTAGGAGAATGAAGAATTGGGCCTTTTGAAGTACACGGGGGTGTGTAAAAGCTCTGTATGGGCGGTTCTGAATGTTTGAAGAGGAAATATATGCTTGACAGTGCTCTCTCTCTCTCTTTGTCTTTCGCTCCTCATTAGTCTGCATACAGGGTAAAAACAGCCTCGTCTACCCCTTTCATCTCGGATCCTCTACAAGTTTTCATCACTCTGATCCTCCTGTGATCCTGAAACTTTGATTGAGCCTTTGTGCTTTAAATTCGTCAGTGAATTGAAATGCAGATTCCCTGATGAGTGACTTTAATGGTGAAAAAAGAAATTAGCTTGAGAAGGTGATTATCCACCTGTAAAACACAAGGGAAAAAAATCCTTTAAAATTAGGCTGCTTGTGAATTCATGTAGTATGTGTGTGTGACTGCATGTTCAGGTGAAAATGAATTAACTTCATTCCAGAAACCAAAATGATGTAAAATTTAAAACATTTAACATTGTCAGCAAACAGAAGGGGACAACAGAGTAAATGACGGTCTGACAGAGTTTATTTACAGGCTTCAGGAGAGGAGCAAGTGATGATCACAGGTGAGATAATATATTAGGTGAGGGGAAGTTGAACAGCTAACATTCACCATTTAATTTAGGTAACACTTTACAATAAGGTCAATTTCATTAACATTAGTTATTGCATTATGTATCATCTAATAACAATACACAATTACTTTTGCTAACATGGATTGCGGTCTTTATAATTATACTAATATATACTATAATGTTTTCATCATCCTTGTTAATGTCTGTTCATAATACATTAATGGTAAATGTATACAACTTGTTAACATTAAATGTATTTGTATATGTGGAAATTAATAATTATAATTAAAAATAATAGTATTTATGTGTTTTTATATGTATAGTTATTTTTGTACTAGTTTTCCCAATTTAAGCAATCTAGACTAAAGTTTTTATTTTTTTAATCTGCAGTACTTCTTTTCTCCAGGAGAGAGCAGGCTTGTATTGTAGTGAGACATGTTTCTATCAGTGAGACAGTTTCTATCACCCCAGCAGATGGCAGCATCAAAGGATACAGCACTTGTGTTGCTGCTTCAAACAAAGGCTGATGAATTGTAGGTGCTCTAAAAAGGGGTTGAATTGAGGTAAATATGCCAGTGTAACTTCAGTCATTAGCTATATGGTAAATCAGAGACAATAAAACAAAACATTTATTTAAACAGTAAAAGTGTTTAGGCTGATAACATTGAGAAATGTTTTCAAACATGTTGTACATATGCATATAATTAATAATACCTGAATATAACATAAAGTAATGTATAGTTGCTCAAAATAGATCAATGGTTATGGGCTGATTGCTGTTGTTCATATACCATTGAGTTTTCTGTGTTTGTGGAGATAGCTGAGGTGCAGTGGAGTGGAGAGGAGAAAGAGTCACTACTGTGACCCCCCCTGTAAACCACAGACCTCAGCACTGTCGGGTTTGCACATTGACAGGCTCCACTCCCTGTGGCTTTGGCTGGAGGTGGCCTGGAATTGACCCACAGCCTGTGGGTGCTCAGGGGAGGCAGGGTTAGTACTTCGGCTAAGTGTAATGTGGATAACAGTGTGTGAGTTAGCAAAGCTGAAGGTTCTTTCCCACAGATTTCCACTGAGGTTACAGCTGGGATCCACTGAATATTTTTTAAGCGTAAAAAAAAAAAAAAAAGTAAGTATGTGGTTTGGGAGGAAGGGCAAACATCTGCAAGTCCCTCTCCAAATACACTAAAAAGCATTAAATTAATCATGTTTTTAGCCTAGCCCTATACCTTACACAACATCGGTTTCTCAGAGTTTTACTGATAGTGGATGTCTTTAAAAGCTGTTGCTGTAGATTTGAAGTAGGGTAAGGATTTATCAAACAGTTTATCCCTGGACTGGAGGTATGTTAGCAGGAGAGCAGTAATCCGGAATGTGCCCTCCCCTGCGGATCACCAGAGGAGCACGTTGGAAAATCACTGATGTCTTTACAAATATTTACTCTTGCCCCACAACATCTGCTGAATTTATTGTTGTAAAATCCCCCCACCGTTAAGCGCTGGATTGGAGTGTCCAGATGTTCCTAATAACGGCTGCTAGTTTAGCCATGCTGGAGAAATAGAGGTGCCCTTGAGCAAGAATGAACTAGTGTTGGGCTCAACCCATCCCTGCCCAGCTGGATTAGAGGGAACACAAGCAGTGGAAGGGCCCTTTATTAAAATGCGATCTGTTGTGGTCAGGCTTAAGGTGGGCATGAAAGATCACTGGTATGTCGCTGCTTTTGTCTGGGAGCACTTCTGCCCCGCACCACAGTGCTTATGTGTGATCTGAATGAAACGGCAGGTATTTGGGTTGAGGGTATTAATGATTTATTCAGTGTCTGTTAGCCAAAAACGTTTTGAATAATAATAAGTTCCCCCAAGATGTTTAATCATCTGATACCTTTGGACTGGAACACCGAGTCTGCCTGCCTGCCTGCAAAGTTTGTTTTATCTGTCTCTCCTCAGCTCGCCGGATAGATATGCCTCTTTGGGCTTCTGCTGATCGCCAACCTGCTATGAGGCTTCTTCGGAGGGCACAAAGCCATTAGTTCTGCTCTATGTACAGTGGCCACAGAAAGTTTTTGAACACTTGATTCACACTTAAAAATCTATGAATTTCATTACATATATAACAAAATATCACACCAAGTGGCATCTGCAAACAAATTATACTAATTCACTTTTCTGAACCTTTAACCCAACCATTATCAAGGTGATTTTTAGTGAATGTAGGAGGTTTTCCTTAAGTTATCTTACAACAACAGTAAATGTAAATTTGCATGCATAATTGAATATAGAATATCAGCTGGTATACATATATATGTATATGTATATGTATATATATATAT
>NW_015505234.1:1677507-1678670 GCF_001515645.1 Sinocyclocheilus grahami | reverse complement strand
ATATATATATATATATATATATGTATATGTATATATATATATATACATACACACCCATAATGTTGTATATGTATATATATATGTATATGTATATGTGTATATATATATATGTTGCTGTAAAGTCAAAACTATTTTTTGTTTACATATATATATACATATACATATATATATACATATACATATATATACATATACATATACATATACATATATATATATACATACACACACATAATGTTGTTTAGGGTCACTGTGTAAAGCCCTGCTGTATGTTAACCTCGTTTCTCATGCAATGAAGGAAGCAGTGGGTCTGTATGCGAGGCTGCTGAGGAGGATTGGGCATCCCCAGTCATCCTCCATCATTACCAAAGCAGCCCTGTTGTGAGAGCATATGTCAGTGCTTGTGCTCTTCCATGTATAGGATATTTAGTTCTATTTACAGCCATTAGCTCATAGTTTAAACAAAAAATAGTTTTGACTTTACAGCATCACTATAACTGCATAAATAGCTAACTTTCTTCACATGTGTACTCCCATATGTTTAGGAATTTGCAAATGCATCCTTGAGAGTGGCATATGACAGGCGTTTTCCTCACAACTTGGAACAGGCTTGTCAAAGGGGATCTAGCACGCGTTAGCGAGAGGAGAAGGATGGAGGGGGCGGGGGAAGTGGGTGCAGTAAATTATTTGTGCTGGCAGATGTTCACAGACCAAAATATGCATGAGTTTGTGGACCTGGCAGCTCTCGCCTCCTGCCAAACTTGCTGCTTTTTCATGTTGCATACGGGAGCAGTTGATATTCTGGCGGCGTTACAGGGTGCATTAATCTGAACTGTCATCACCTCCGACCGCTTTTGGTGGAAATTATTTCACCCCTTTATTAAGGGAACTCAAGTGAAACATTACCAATGGCGGTAAGGTCAACATTCTTTGCGGTTCTGTCATCAGGCTTCTGTGCTTTTACACTGGCCTTTCTGTACAACGTAATCTAAACCTTGGATGAAAGGTATAGACCATGAGAGGGAGGAAAGGAGGGACAGCCACCTCTTAAACGTGGGGCTTCCTGCCATTTCAATCGCCATCTCTTTTTTGTTTCTGTTTTAAAGAAACACTCGTGCCAATGGCGTATTACTGAAAAGTGCCAATATATGTGGTTTTGGATG
>NW_015505234.1:1618674-1677259 GCF_001515645.1 Sinocyclocheilus grahami | reverse complement strand
TACATATATATATACATATACATATATATATACATATACATATATATATACATATACATATATATATACATATACATATATATATACATATACATATATATATACATATACATATATATATACATATACATATACATATACATATACATATATATACATATACATATACATATACATATATATATATACATACACACACATAATGTTGTTTAGGGTCACTGTGTAAAGCCCTGCTGTATGTTAACCTCGTTTCTCATGCAATGAAGGAAGCAGTGGGTCTGTATGCGAGGCTGCTGAGGAGGATTGGGCATCCCCAGTCATCCTCCATCATTACCAAAGCAGCCCTGTTGTGAGAGCATATGTCAGTGCTTGTGCTCTTCCATGTATAGGATATTTAGTTCTATTTACAGCCATTAGCTCATAGTTTAAACAAAAAATAGTTTTGACTTTACAGCATCACTATAACTGCATAAATAGCTAACTTTCTTCACATGTGTACTCCCATATGTTTAGGAATTTGCAAATGCATCCTTGAGAGTGGCATATGACAGGCGTTTTCCTCACAACTTGGAACAGGCTTGTCAAAGGGGATCTAGCACGCGTTAGCGAGAGGAGAAGGATGGAGGGGGCGGGGGAAGTGGGTGCAGTAAATTATTTGTGCTGGCAGATGTTCACAGACCAAAATATGCATGAGTTTGTGGACCTGGCAGCTCTCGCCTCCTGCCAAACTTGCTGCTTTTTCATGTTGCATACGGGAGCAGTTGATATTCTGGCGGCGTTACAGGGTGCATTAATCTGAACTGTCATCACCTCCGACCGCTTTTGGTGGAAATTATTTCACCCCTTTATTAAGGGAACTCAAGTGAAACATTACCAATGGCGGTAAGGTCAACATTCTTTGCGGTTCTGTCATCAGGCTTCTGTGCTTTTACACTGGCCTTTCTGTACAACGTAATCTAAACCTTGGATGAAAGGTATAGACCATGAGAGGGAGGAAAGGAGGGACAGCCACCTCTTAAACGTGGGGCTTCCTGCCATTTCAATCGCCATCTCTTTTTTGTTTCTGTTTTAAAGAAACACTCGTGCCAATGGCGTATTACTGAAAAGTGCCAATATATGTGGTTTTGGATGTGGTTCAGAATGAGTCAAGCTACTGTTGTGGTGCCTTATTAGAGGGACTCTCTCTCTCGCTGTTTAGCCAAACCATTTGAGCTGATGATTTCACAATTCATTTGAAAACGATCTCTCCCAAGCCAGCCCAGCGTGCAAATCCAGTTCACTGGTTCTTACCACAGTGTGGTTATGGGAATATTCTCTCACTGAGTGGTTGGTCAGTTTGACCATTACTGTTCAGAACACATGCATCTCATCACAGCTTAGAGAGGCAGATGGAAAAACTCATCGTATGAAAGAAATAATCAGGGGTTTATTCAACTATCCCTTTGAAGAGACAGTAAGAAGCCCTCTCTGCGTGTATCAAATACAGATGCTCAGTGTACATCTATACTTAGTGTCTGTCAACGGTATGTTTTGGCAGCTCTGCCGGACGGGCTGTCGTGCTGTGTAAATTGCATAAGTATTCATCGTTTGATGCCCATTGTGACCTTTGGTCTCTTTTCCTGTTGCAAACTAAAGCCATTTAGCCTGTCAGGGCCTCATCCTTTTTGTAAATGTCACTTTGAGAGATGTCTGAAAGCCATAACAATAGCCATCGTGTAATCAAGTTATCAGCAATGCCCAAAAAAAGTGCAATTATCATAATAACATATCCAGCCAGTCACTTACTGTCATGCTTGTTCTGACTATGCACGGGGGTGTGCGGGGGGAACGGGAGGGGAGTCTTTTCTAAAGGAGGGCTTTGGCAGTCTGCCACAGAGTGCGCTTTTCTCTCGAGGCCTCTTACTCACCAGTCAGAGAAAATGAGAATTACGCATATTAAAGAGGGTAAACGGCAGTAATCACCGCACTGGGAGGAGACGAGAGGATTCACGGGTCTGCTGAACGTGTAGTGCAGGAAGGGAAGTGCTGCTCAGTTCACACACACTCACACCCTTCTGGAGAAACGAGCAGTGCTTTGTCCCATATGCTCTCAAGAATGTGTTCCATAAACTCCATCCACTTGTAGGCCAGCGAGCATTACGACTTGTTGTTTTAGGTGTCAGCACGTAGGTTTTGTTTCCAGTCATTGATCTTAGATGAAAAGACCACTGGTTAATGTGCATGCTGCAGTGTTTTCCATCACTTCGAATGATTTGCATATGTGAAATTACTGCCAGTACTTCTGTTGGTTTGTCAGCATGTGAAGCATGTATTAGATTTAAGTTAGCCATGTAGGGCTGTCAGTCAGTTAAAATATTTAATTGTGATTAATCTCCTAATTTTTATTAGTTAACTCGGCTGATTAGCACCTTCACTTTCAAGGAAACTAAATAATAGGCATATGTGTAATTTGAGTGAATGACACTCATAATTAAACTACTATTGAATAATTGCAAATGTGCAATTATTCAATATTACTAATAACATTTTACCCAAACTTTATGGATATAATCATATATGTTTAAAACTAGATTTGCTGCTGGTCAGCAATCCATCATAATCCATTATTGGTAATTTACTTGTTAAGTTTTGACGATGACTTACTAAAGAGTGCAAATTACATCCGTTCTGGGTTTGATTTTTGCATAAAATTACAATAAATTAATAACAATGTTAAATAAATAATCCATCTATTTAAAAGTAAAAACTTACCCATGTTTAACTTTTTTTCCAGTGGTTCCAAAGGGTTTTGTTAATCGCATAGAACGGAATGAACATAATTTAATAAATGTGTTTAAAAATGGTATTAAACATACGGAATTCATCACATGTGTTAACTTTGACAGCCATAGTAATATCATGAGTATTCTTATAAAGACTGTTTATCTTATTAGGATGTTCCACAATATATCTGTTTCCAATGTTGCATTTGATCTCTGTATCCCGTGTGGCGGTTCTGCACGGCTCGCATCACGGCAGGGCTGGTGAGTATTCAGTCCAAGCGTGAAATCATCTGGATTTCACCAAGCCCTTTTAGAGCTGTGATGTTTCCTCCAGTGCAGTCCTGAAAACATTGACCCCCAGGCTACTCTGCTTTCCTTGGCAGTGACTGCGGGGCCTTTACAAGGAACAGTCTGTTTGTTTGTTTGGTCCATAGAGTTCACTCAGCGTGGGTTGTGTTTGCCAGGTCACTAGAGCCCAGCTGAGTGGCGGAGAGAACTGGGGAATGGCCAGGACTGCTGTGGTGGAAAAGGGGAACAGCTGCATCGCGAATCCTGCACTCTAACCCTTTAATTTATTGCTCATCCCGACGTGTGTGTTCTCCATTTCTCTCCATAAGGAAGATGCTAACGGTGGACCACCCTAACCTCTTTGGATCGAAGTCTTCACCACGAGCCTCAGATAAGATGCCTGGAGCGGATCCAGGTGCATTAGAGCTGGGTTGAGCTTCTGACACGAAACAGCCCTCAGGGGGAACCGCAGGCATCCATAAATATTTAGGCACCAAAGAGGTTTATGGAGTTTGTTGTAAAAGGATTTATGATGGGCCTCGAGTCCATCCAACAACTTGGAGAGGGGGCTTTTTCGGGACTTTGGCTTAATGCACTGCCGAGCCACGCTCGTCACGGGAACATCAGCTGTGGCTCAGGAGAGGTCCGATACAAACAAGCACTTTACACACCAGGAATGCAAACAACACCTCGGATCCAGCTAGCTTTTCACAAAACAAGTGTGAGCTTATAAAGGCTCTTTACCTGCTGCATGAACAGTGCATTCTGGTATGCAGAAGAGATCAACAGATGTTTCGACCCTTATTATGAGAACACAGGAATCGCCTGTTTATAAGCATTGGGGCATTTATTGCTATGTAAATGATGGCTTGTGCCCATTCATGGATGTAAGAAGATCACAGTACACTGTAAAATAAAAGATTTTAGAAGATGTAAAAACCAAAATGATTGGAGTATGTTTTACAAGAAAATACTGTTTGTCTTTTTACTTCACAATTTCATGTTTAAGTCAGTGTTACTTGCTGTTTCTTTGTAATTATTTGTTAAAAGTAGCAAATGTAAATCCTACACCATTTTTTAGTGTATGTTTTGATAATATATTTGAATTAGAAATATTGATACCTTACTGCTTACTGACCAATTTGAGTGTTTTTTATTATTTATTGTATTATTTGTTTTACATATTTAAAATTGTATGTCTTTGCCAGAAAAAGACAATCTTTTTTTTTTTTTTTTTAGGTTTACCTGTCTAAGTGTGAGATTGCTTCTTCAGTGAATTACTTTGCTTTGATATACGGTGCAGAGATGAGGCAAGATTTGTGCTATATATTTTTCAAGTTAAATGTTTTTATTTGCATTTAAGTTATGTTACATATTCTCAGCTGCAAATATGTTCAGCTCAAAGAATTCAATGAAGTCAGTTTGAAATCTTAAGAGTTTCCCCATTGCTTCATTCAGTGAGTCAGTCTGGCTCTGATACCAGTAAAATATTTTCTGGTCCAAATAAAATTCAGTTTAATCTATTTAGTATCTTTCCTAATATGGTTCAGTAGTTCATGGTGCCAATGAAAACACAAAAAAGAATAAGTGAAATCAAGTGAATAAAACAGATGCTCCCACTGATATGGGGGCAGTTTTTAATGTTGATTTACTGCATCTACAATGGCATCTGATATGGCAGATGTTTAAGATGATGGCATTCTAGGAAAAGCACATTCTGATATTGAATGTTTCTCATTGCAAAACCTGATTACAATAAAAAACGAAAAATATAGAAACCTTGTTCTCTATCTTACAGTTTCAAGACCATTATGGCTGGAGGCATATAAGGGCTATGTATTTTATGAATGCAGGCTTCAGGCCCATATTGTTTTATTACCCATGTGGCCCACCTAAATGTACACACTGACCATTACCACTCTGTTATGATTGAAAGCGAAAGTAATTTTTAGATTAATCTAACCCTTCAGACAATTGCCACTCCAATATCCGGCAATGTAACTCAGGCCGCCTTCTGTTTTCTTTGTCAGTTATCAGACAGCGGTATAATAAAAGAGAGACTTGGGCTAGTCTTTTATATCAGGAAATATGAGTTATTGAGCTGTCTGAAGATCAGGCTTAAGATTACAAGGGAACATATCTCTAGCAGACATCATATAATGAAAGAGATTTATCATTTTAATATGTGCATGCTGCTGATGTAAACAGGGCCTGTGTTAGCAAAGACCCCAGGACGGGTCCTTATTGGTGAGGGGTCTGGAGTGAACAGCAATATTCCACCTGTGCTACCTCCGTTTTCATTAGACCAAGGCTAGTCTTGAACTATATCATGGAAATGTAAATCACACCCCTTTTTATTTTATTTTCTTTCTGAAGGTATTCTGATGATTTAAGCCTCACAATTTCATTTAAATTGCAGGAGGATTGAGCATTTAAATTTACCAGCTACGTACCTCTCCTAACCCTCCAGATGTGTACGGTTTCATGATTATTCCTTAAATTATCACTGTTACATGATGTGATCTGGTTCATGCATTTGCATGACTGGGGTCTTTCTACCTAAAGGGTTTGTATCGATACCTTAAAGGTACATATTTAGTACCTTAAATGTACAAAAGTGCACAGCCCTAGTGACAGCTTTTGTACCATTTTTTTAAAATCGACAATATGAAAAATGTACCAGTTTTATTAAATTTATAGTTTTTTTTAAAGATCATCTTTAATTGAGTGTAAGATGATAGCAAAAGCATGTACAATTAAATATCCAACATTGGCAGATACAAAAGATATCCAGTATTGACCAAACCTTGTTCCGTTTGTTTGACCAGCCAGACACAACAACATTGAACCAACCAATTCTGCAAGTTTCAAGTCTAACCAGTGGTAGATGATGGAAGCGTTCAGGATTTTTTCCCCAAATATGTTTGGTGATGCTAGTGGCAAAGAAATGGCACACTTCATGTTTAAGTCACTTAGAAATCAAGTTCACTTATGTGAGTTTCTTTTCACATAATTCTAGTACTCTTTCTCTCTCTATTTGGCCATCCCACAAACTCCCCTCCAGTCATCTGTCCATCTCTCCCCTAAGTTCCTTGGAGGGGGTCAGAGGTCCTCTCTGTCGCAGATTGCCAGAAGATCAAGAATCCTCATTATCCTGTTAACTGTACATTTATCAAACAAGACAGTAGGGAAGCGGTGCCCCGGCCATTATTAAGGTTTAATAGAAAGGGGGCAAAATGGGCGAAGGAGCAGTAAAAAGCTGTAGCAGGAACTAGAGTTTCCCTTTAATGTCTCTGATATCCCTGACAGGATTATTAATCAGGAAACTAAAAGAAATGTCTGGACCTTTTGCTCCCAGCTTCCTCACTTTAGAGTCTTTTAGCTAGTGGCATTACATAGCAACTGACAGGTCATGAGGTCCACCGCTAATTGGTTCTATGGGGTTTTGAATAACAATGAGCCGAGCCCAATTACCGCAGCTACAGAGTAGCACAGATGAGAGAGTGTGTAGGAGCCCAGTAGACTCAGATTGTGGAGTTGATGGGTTTGAAGAAGGGGGGGAGTTACATTTCATCCCTGCTGTGCCTCTCTCTCTCTTTCGGTATCTCTATTTCTCTGTAAGGACATTAATGAGATTATCAAATAAACTGGCATGTGCTCTAATGGAGAGCTGAGCTAAACAGTAG
This sequence comes from Sinocyclocheilus grahami, assembly GCF_001515645.1. NCBI lineage: Eukaryota > Metazoa > Chordata > Actinopteri > Cypriniformes > Cyprinidae > Sinocyclocheilus > Sinocyclocheilus grahami. The sequence continues at coordinate 1,670,523 of NW_015505234.1, read as the reverse complement.
CATTCCTGCAGGACAGCTCTGCCTCATTGACTATTCCATTTGAGAAAGACATTCACATGTTCTCTGGGAATTATTTTAACGTCCCAGTTATCTTGCTCTTTTTGTATAGCATGTTCATTTATTAGTGATATGTTTTGCTTCCTTGTATCTCACATCGAGGATCTAAATTAAGGTTCATTGATGATTGGCTCCAAATGATCTTCATTGGCACTTTAATGTATTCTTCAAAGCTGTAGGCTGCTTCAAAGCACCCAATTTGTTATGTAGATTATTATCCGCTCTCCTTTACTGTCATGGCTGTTCCCACCTCACATATTTTACTTATTATTTTTGCAAACTTGGATAGAATTTACCTACTGTCCAGCTTACATGAATATTTAATTTCTGTAATGTCATGTGGCTGGACTCCCTAAAAACCTTATGATAATTGTGAATTAATAATTCATGATATATGAAAAAAAAAATATTTTACCCAAGATTTTTTGAAAATAATGAAATATATTATTACTTTTTACTTCAATTTTTCTTTTAAAAATTGAAACTTTTCTTGAAAATGGTATAAATGTTTTTCAAAACCATACGAAACCAATGTGATTACATATGCAAAACAACTTTTCACGTGTTTTAAACTATATTTTTTAAAGATTTTTCCATATACATCACTGACCATAAAATCGTTGCACAATAGTGATTTGGCACATTGTCTGGTTTTTGTTTTTTTTCTTTCAGATAACCTACTTTATAAAGGCTTTGGTCAGTCTTTGCCCTTGAACTAATGTGTCCACATCGGGTGCGAGAGCAAGAATTTAATTTGATCCCCGTTTAAATAATCTGTTTCAAATTCATGAATTCACACGGAGCAATCCTCTCCCTTCTGAGTATTCATCATTCTCAATAAGCCCTTGGAGAAGCCGTCATTAGGTTTCGGCCTCACCCGCCTGCACTGAACCGCTCCTCAAGGGCTGCAAATTGGAAATGGAACTTAAATACTGCTTGAAATGGATACTTCATATTCACCTAAGCCCTAAGACTGGGCTGTCAAGCGTAAAGAGGGAGGAAGACGTGCGCTTTCCATGCCCGCTGTACTTACGGCATTGAGTCGAATCCTTTTAATTGCCCAAGCTGAAAGGCTTTACTCTGACCTTTTCAAAGTCATGGAGCAAACAATTCTCTCCAAGGTTAATGCGCCTTCCTTGTTTTTCTTTCGTGTGTGCTTTTGAGTTATTGACCGAACTGATGCAGTGCTTATGACTTCAACCCTGAGCTTTTGGAGTGAGCTATATTGAAGAAGCTACTCAGAGGCTGTGCTCGAATCAAGCCGGCGGAGTGCAGCCGCATCACAGTGAAGAGCCTAATCTAATTTTCATTTTTGAATAACTGTAAGCGCAAATGCAGCACTAGCGATACAGTGAGAGACTATCTGATAAGAAGTGCTGATTGACCTGCCGCTCATATAACCCACTTGATTGGATCTGCCATTCGCTGACAATCTGTCACTGCTTTTGCATCTGCATTTCTGATTCATTTGTGTTTTAAAGCAGTTTGAAGAGTTGAAAAGGAAGGCCTCTTTGCCATAAAGTCTGTGTAAATACATCTCTCGAATCTCATCTCAACACAAAGACCCGAAGAGCTCTCTAAATCCCTACAGTTTAAGAACAAACTGGAAACCATTCACCAAACTTGACAGTGGGATCTAATTATGCATTAGCAACTTCCAAATCTGCATATCTGCATACAGTTGCGGAGCTGCAGCTGTTGTCTCTGAAGAGTTTATTATTATTTCACATTTATTTTGTTTCCCTAATTACCTAATTAATTCTGTTGTTTTGATTGTCATGTTTACCATTTGCTTTGTCGAGGCATTATCCTGTTCTGTTTGTCTATTTGAAGAAGTAGACATCTCGCTGAATAATTCATGCCCTGCTCCAGCATCAGCGCAACATTTAAACGATGAAGGAGTTTGTGAAATTCTGTCTTTAGTCTCTGACTAACATGGGCACACACATACACTGACTCTATATTTATGCTGCCTGAGGTGACTGTAGGTGGAATGTAGAAAAGGTGGCTTTTACAAAGCACACATAATTCAAGTTGGATAAGGCTGCTGACAAAGATCTCCTCTCATGTGTCTCTGTGAGGTTTAGAAGAACAGACTCATAAAGATTAACTGGACAGTGGTGTTTTGGAACTGGATTTAGTCTAGGGAACTACATTTACCTCTGTGTTGAGACTCTCAACCCACTTGATTTTGCTAATCAGGGTTTAATGACGCTAATTTGGGTCCTTACACTGAATTAGTCACAGTGCCCTTTAGGCTGAGTAATGGCTTGCCATCCTTGAAGTGGAATATGGGTCGTAATTGGCCTACATGTCTCTTGGTTGCTTCTGGTTTCACTCTTCTCTGACATTGGCCTCCTAAGAACTTAATTTGAAGACAGGCCAGTTGTAGTTGGGTAAGCAAATAGTTCCTGTGCAGTATGTGGTCTGGTTAAGAGGCAGGATTCAGGTGCTTCTCCCTGCTAATTCTAGCCCTCCAAGTACACTTGAAAAGGGAGAGAGAGCATCTGTTTATGGTTTGCAGGTCATTCCTTTAAAACCTTTTAGAGCATGAAATAATTTAAGTATTTTTATGAAAGTGTTTAACACATACTTGCAGATATGCTCTGGTCAAGCTTATGCACTTAAACTTTTAATTGTAGCTTGATTATGTGCACACATAAAATTAAATAGGATGGAAATAAAGAGCTGCAGGTTAGCTACTGCTCAGTGAAAGATAATGAGTTAGTTTATGTAGAGTGTCAGGTTCATTTATATATTTATTTAACTTTCAGATTTATCTTTTGAAGTTTAACAGTGAGTTTAATAATTTTATCAACAGGATAGAATATTTTAAAGAGCATGAGAGAGAGAGAGAAAAAATACTTAAAACTGCTAACACTTATGTTTGTGCTGTTGTTTTCTTACCAGAAATGATGTGATTTTCTGGAGAACAGTGTTATTAAAAACTGTCTTTCCTTACTGTATGGGATATTACAAAAGACCAGTAAGATGGAAAGTGATCTTAAGGACTCAAAACAAAAACAATTAAAACCAAATAATTATTGTAATTTTGTGTAGAATGTACAAAATGAAGACATAGCATATTTAATTAGAAATGACCATGCTGCCATTATTAAAAATTCAATTCTTTGTTCAGTTAATTATGATATTGTGACTAATATGATTTCATTCTTTCAAAAATGTGAGTTTAATATTTTATCCCATATATTAAAAATGTGAAAACGTACTGCATAATAGTAATGGCCCTAATTTTGCCCTAATCTTCTTCACCACATTAATTTTCTCTTTTTTTGTAAGTGTGTACCATGAGTGTTGCACAGACTGATCACCAGCACATCAGCACAGTGTTCATTGTGTACTTATTTGCAATGTCGTACCTAATTATTTAAGCTCAAATGCAATCTCATCTTTCTTTATTTCCTCCATGTCCATTATTTCCAGTCTGTGTCTCACCTCAAGCAAATGTCTCTATGGATTCTGAATTTACAGTGACATATGCTTCTGCTATCCACCCTCATGATGAGAGGGGATCTGTCCTGCCTGTCCTGTGTGTGTGTGTGTGTGTGTGCGTGCATGCGCGCGAGTAAATTTGTTTGTGCACAGAACCTGGGGTGTTTTTTGATGGACTTTATCACATCCAGAACAGAAGCGCCAACAGGTCTTGAGTAGTGCGGCATGCTTTTTGACAGTCCCCCCTCCTCCCATAGGTGTAACATTCTCCCCCTGCTTCGTAGGGTTGTGTATTTTCCTGTTTTCGATTTGTTCTTATATGATCATCTTTAATCTTCCCTGCAGGCCTGACTCACTGCAGTACCGCAGCAGATCCGACGGGGGCGATGTTTGGAACTTAATTTTTGCTTAATTTACCTGCGCAGTCGGTGGGGGGAGGAAGGTGGTCTTGGTGCTTGTTCATATCTTCATTAACAAATATCTTCATTACCGTGCTGAAAAACAATGGAAGTAAAAAAAAACAACAGCCGTGCGATGAAATTATGGCAGCCCCTCGGGGCGTACTGCTGTTTGTAGTGACACAGAGGACAAGTTATGCTAATTGAGTGTTCTTTGCATAATTAGAAAAAAGAAACTTTATCATTATTATGAGTACAGAATAGCCAGACTGTGGGTAATTTAGAGTTTCCCAGCAGGGTGCTGCACAGTGGAAAATGAGCGAGAGAGAGAGAGAGAGAGAGGATGCCCTCTCAATGTTATTCTTCTGGATATAGAAAAGCATGTTCATCAAGATGCTTAGCCAAAGTGTCTTAATGATAATTACTTTCCTCAATATGCTCTTTTCGAAGTGATTTAGTAAATTTGTTTTTGAAGAGCATTCATTTGCGATGGAAATTCACGAGGAAATATTTGGATTGAAGCAATTGGCGTACATTCAGGCAGATTGCCAGCAACTTTTTAGCAGGACCAGACGCTACTGAACCAATTAGGTGTCTTTGAAATATTAAGAGACCTTGTGTTTTATTTCTGCATCTGGTAAAACTTAGTCATTCGGAGTGCTATCATGTCTTCTCTCCTCTACTTTCCAACATGGCCGACTGTAGTCTACCTTGAGACAGCAGAGAACATCCCCTCCTGCTTCAAAGGTTCTCTCGCCTTTTTCATCTCTGTGTACCAGCCCACGGCCAGAGCCATGGATTAATATTTCAAAACATGTTTCCCCTCTCTCTCTCTCTCTCTCTCTTTCTCATCCTACCTCCTTTCCTGCCCCCCTCCCCTTGCTGTCTCATATACACTGTCCTCGTTCCTTGTTCACCACTTACTCTCTCTCTCTTTCTCTCGCTCGCTCTCGCAGCCTGGCTGCAGACACGTGTGATATTTTCCCATATCTCATGTTTTGCTGCTCCGCTGCTCCCAGGGCCCAATCACTGGAGCCGTATGTTTTATGAATTAATAAGAGATGATTCTGGAAGGTCCAGGGAGGCAGCTAAGAGAGAGCCAAGAGCACAAAAATGGAGGGAGAGAGAGCGAGAGAGAAAGAGAAAAAAAAGAAAACCGAGAGGGTGGAGGCTGCAGTCGAATTTTAATGAGCACCAAGGGGAATATCAGATTTTTCCCCCCTTAGTTCTTTCTGTGGATATCCAATGGCACACTGCTCTAAATCACTGTCATGCAAACAAGGTATTTCCCATCATGCCCTTGGTTTTTGGCTGGTAAGTGTGTCACCGTGTGGTACAGCTTGGCTCGCTGGGTGCACCTGCTCCGCTGTCCTAATTGAACAGATGATCTGCCAATTTGTCATGTTTATCTTCAGCGCCTTTCCTCGGCGGCTTGCCCACTCCCACAGCCCCCTCGCAACACGCTGCAGATGTTAGCAGCATTTTTTATGACAGATCTTGTAGTCATTACTGAATAATTCATGCTTGCATTAATGTCTTCAGATAGCAACTCCAGCTTCCCCCTCCCTCGTTCTTTCTTGCTCTACCTCCATCACTTCCCCTCTCCCTCTCGCTTTTCACTCACCCCACCCCCCAATCACATGGGAAAACTTTATTATGCCTCCCTCTGACAGCAAAGTATACGGATAAAATACCCCCCCATTGATATGAAAATAGGATTTAAATTATTCACTGAGGTTTAAAGGTTAGTTGAAGGTTATTACTTGGGGACAGGCATAAAGGGAGGAGAGAGAGTCTCCTGGTGCATTGTTCACCGACGAGCAGACGAGGCGTCGGTGAAAGGCTAATTTGCAGCGCATGCTGCAGTGGCCTCTTGTGAATAAAGCCCAAAGCCTCTCAGGAGATTTTAACATGGGAGAAGTCAATTATTTATAAGGAAATTATGTTGGGCTTTTTCGCCCCGACGAAAAAACATTTCTGCCTGTAAATAAGGTGGGGCAGTAAATAAATAATCCGCTCCATCCGATTGCCGTTTTTGAGATTATTATGACATGTCATTTTTCAGCTCAGCCCAGCCAGGCGAGGATAATAAGAAAGTATCTTGGAAAGGGAGGTGTCCTTTGAGATTGCCTTCAACGTAAATCAGATCAGTTGAAACGCTTGCAGGTTTTATATGTGTTGGATAATGGGGCTTAGAATACAGTGGACTTAATAAATCATTCCCTTTGTTGGTGTGTGCTCTTTTTTCCCTCTACGGGTTAAGAGCCAGAGCCGGTTCAGCGGTTGGTCCCTCTGTTCTTACGCCACTCTGTATCTCCATAGCAACCACGTGTGCAGGTACCGTGCTTTAGTGGGGAGTCATGAGGAGCTATGTGATGCAGATGGACCTCCTCCTTCTCTTCCTCCCTCGCTTTCTCCATCGCAGACACACACAAACACATTCACAGCCTCCTTTTTTAATCTCTTTCCATCCTCCACTTCTACTGTGGAGTGACCTAAGGAGGTTTGTTTACAGAGCTTTGTTTATTTTCTCTTATAGCTCCCTGTCTCTTTGTCTCTGTCTCATTTACATATTCCCACACAGCACTACACCTCCTCCTTGCTGCGAAAACACTTGGTGGCTGTTTGCCTTAACGCTCCTGTCATTTCTCTGATGACCCTCACGTGTCATGCTTGATTATAAACTTGCCAGTGATTCTCAATCTGTGGTGCGCCTGGTGACCTGGTGGAAAAAAGTAAATAAAGTTCATTACAACAATACTGTATGATAATTTAACATACTTAACAATACTGCAAACATTTAGAAATTTAAATTTTATTTATACATATACAGTATATATATATATATATATATATGTATATTCATGTTTTGTTTCAAATGTCGGTAACACTTTAGAATACTGTTCCATCGTTAATGAATAACTACACAGGAACAAATGACTAATACACTTAACATTCTAGTAACTACTATTAACTAACAAGAAACTCTGATTTCTGAACGATTTAGACAGTGCTCAGTTGAAACTGGTAGTTCATTATTATCTAATCAATAACTACAGTTTTTTTCATATATCCTGGATAACTCATAAGAACTACTGTATACAGGTTAATTAATGTGAATTATGCATAACGCATAATTAATTCTAAAGTAAAGATCATGGTAACCCACTAGTAATGACTCATGTATTACCAAATCCTTCTAAAGGAACTACTAATTACTTGGATAGTAAGATGATTTTGAGATGTATGAAAGGTTTTGGATAGTAATGACTCAATTGTTACTACATCCTTCTGAATAAATTACTATTTATTTGGATCAGTATTCTAAAGTGAAGATCATGGTAACCCACTAGTAACGATTTAAGTGTTACCAAATCTAGCTAAATGAATTACTAACCAGAACCTTACAAAACCCTCAAAAGTTTACAATGATTTCAGTAATTACTAGGGAGTTGTCACGATCTTCACTTTAAAATTACTGATCCAAAAAATTAGTAATTCCTTTAGAAGGATGTAGTAACATCTGAATAATTACTATCCAATACTTTACAAAACCTTAAAAAGCTTACAATGATTTCAGTCATTACTAGAGAATTAATCATGTTATTCACTTTAGAATACTGATCCAAATAATCAGTAATTCCTTCTGAAGAATTTGGTAATACTTGAGTCATTACTAGTGGGTTACCATGACCTTCACTTTAGAATTAATTATACATTATGCATTACTCATATTAATTATGAACCAGTATACAGTAGTTCTTAGTAGTTCTTAGAGAGGTATGGAAAAAATAGTAGTTACTGATTAGCAAATAGTGAATGACCACATTCGAATAAGCACTATTACTTACTAATTCATTAATCAGAGTTTCTTCTTAGATACTAGTTACTAGAGTACTAATATTGCGTTACTCATGTGTTCTTGTGTAGTTATTCATTAATGATGGAACAGTATTCTAAAGTGTTACCCTAATCTCTAATCTGCTTATAGTATATTTGTTTTATTTTATTTAAAAAAAGATTTAAAAAATCTAAAAATATTTAAAACTGCAAATATTAATAAAAAAAATATATATATATATTATATATATATATATTTTTTTTATAAAATGTATTAAAAATTTTTATTTTATTAAATTCTGTTGTTTGTGTCTAATGATTAAAGCCCAAATGAAACAAATCCCTGGTATATAAATAATCAAGGTGGCTCTTTTTTAACTCATGGTCTGATTTGACCAGACTTTATCTGTAAGGTTTGAGAGCCACATGTTTATGCCATTAATGTGGTTAAATAACATTTTTCAATTTCAAGGCCACAAACACACCCCTTTGTTTTGGTAAATCTGAAGGATTTGGTAGAAGTAGTAATTGCTTACTTTTGGAACAAAACATTTTATTGTGGTAAAAATGAATACCTCCTTGGGAATTTCCTCCCATTCGTTTTTAGGATAAGTAAGAGCCATTAGTTAGTGAGATTTGCGCCGGCTTTCCAAGGCTCCAGTGTGTGTGTGTGCGTGTTAATACTTTAAATGGAAGTGTAGTCACATCAAAGATCCACAAGATGAGAGGAAGAATTAATTGCAACCTTGGGAAAGTGAGACAGAGCTGTATGTGGTAGTTTGTGCCTAGTCTCTTGTCTCCATCTATCCAGTCCCTTTCTCTTTCATCCTCTCTCTCCTTCTTTCCCCCTCATTCCATGTTTTGTCAGGAACGTTGAATTTGGTAATACTTGAGTCATTACTAGTGGGTTACCATGACCTTCACTTTAGAATTAATTATACATTATGCATTACTCATATTAATTATGAACCAGTATACAGTAGTTCTTAGTAGTTCTTAGAGAGGTATGGAAAAAATAGTAGTTACTGATTAGCAAATAGTGAATGACCACATTCGAATAAGCACTATTACTTACTAATTCATTAATCAGAGTTTCTTCTTAGATACTAGTTACTAGAGTACTAATATTGCGTTACTCATGTGTTCTTGTGTAGTTATTCATTAATGATGGAACAGTATTCTAAAGTGTTACCCTAATCTCTAATCTGCTTATAGTATATTTGTTTTATTTTATTTAAAAAAAGATTTAAAAAATCTAAAAATATTTAAAACTGCAAATATTAATAAAAAAAAATATATATATACAGTATATTATATATATATATATTTTTTTTTATAAAATGTATAAAAAAAATTTATTTGATTAAATTCTGTTGTTTGTGTCTAATGATTAAAGCCCAAATGAAACAAATCCCTGGTATATAAATAATCAAGGTGGCTCTTTTTTAACTCATGGTCTGATTTGACCAGACTTTATCTGTAAGGTTTGAGAGCCACATGTTTATGCCATTAATGTGGTTAAATAACATTTTTCAATTTCAAGGCCACAAACACACCCCTTTGTTTTGGTAAATCTGAAGGATTTGGTAGAAGTAGTAATTGCTTACTTTTGGAACAAAACATTTTATTGTGGTAAAAATGAATGCCTCCTTGGGAATTTCCTCCCATGAGTTTTTAAGATAAGTAATGAGTCATTAGTTAGCAGGATTTGTGCTGGCTTTCCTAGGCTCCAGTGTGTGTGTGTGTGCACGTTAATACTTGAAATGGAAGTGTAGTCACATCAAAGATCCACAAGATGAGAGGAAGAATTAATTGCAACCTTGGGAAAGTGAGACAGAGCTGTATGTGGTAGTTTGTGCCTAGTCTCTTGTCTCCATCCGTCCAGTCCCTTTCTCTTTCATCCCCTCTTTCCTTCTTTCCCCTCATTCCGTGTTTTGTCAGGAACGTTTATCCTGAGCTTTAAGCCGCCTCATAGATGCCTCTGAGTGATGTTAATTACAACTGTTACCACAATTCATGCTGCATGTCAATATTCATCCCTATAGATGCTCTCTCCATTTTCTCACCAGTTGAGTATTCATTTGCTCTGAATAATACCAAGCTTATCAAAGTCAATCAGCTGTGAAACTCATTTTCAGATGGAAAATTTGGTAAAGACTGCTTTATTTGCCGTTCATAGAGCCCAGAAATTTGTTGGTTGGGCCCGTGACAGCAGAACACTTTGTTTTTGATAGTTTCTGAGCAGATCGTTAACTAAAAATAAGGAACTCGTGAGATGCTTGACTGGAGACACTCTAGCAGAAAGGCAGTTCCAGATGGCCGAGCGCTGGTCGAGAAAGCAGATGTGCTTAAATAGGAACACGCACATCACACTGTTCCACTTTTTCAAATGGAGCATAGGAGGCTGTCATATATCACTAAAACACATATACTGGTGCATTCATGCGGCAAAACACGCATGCACACTCCTTCTTTCTGCCTATTGATCTGGCTCAGTAACTCGGAAGCTAATGCCTTCCTGTGATGATGCTGCCATTTTGAAAGTCCCATATTGGTTGAGTTTGCCCCTCCACCACCTTATGTTCATTTTTGTATACAGCGTTTGTCTGTTGATGAACATGTCCTTTAAATGTACTCACTATTTCATCATATTCATTCATTTTAAATCCATTTTACTCTGACTGAAATGGCATATCGTTTTAAGCCACAAAATTGTCTATTTAGTTGATGCAAAATGTTAAACTGTGTGTAAATCAACAGAATCTTTTAATATTTGTGAATATGTAAACATTTATTAAACATATCAGAAATCTATTAACATAAATAAAAACACATGTTCTTGTGAAAACCTGAGCTCCAGAAATCATATTGTTTAATAATGTATTTGCTACTTTTAGATGCGTGTTGTGATTTGTAGCTGGTTCATTATTTGCAGACTGTCATTTTCCATGTATACATATTGCAGTATTATTTTGTCATTTTATAGTATATAATATTTTGTTTTATTTTAATATCACATATTTTAATTTAAAAACTTGTCATGATGTAACAACATCTTTTTCTTGTATTGTCTAGTCTTTCTTATCCAATAAACCCTGTCAAAAAACATTTTCGTCAGTAATTTTGATTTGACAACATTAACATTTGTTGGCCCCCAAACCTTTCTGTCGTCTTGAGGTCAAGATCATGACCTTTCACACCATGTAATGAACAGATCCTTAGCTCGACTGAATGACTAAGCATGAAATAATGCATATTTGGCATGCATTATAATAACAAATCCATATTGAATACTTACAGTAACACATTCCTTGTTGCAAAGGCCTCAGTTTGCTATTTTGGGATAGCCATGATTGATGAGCGATGCAGATTTGACATATGCTGTCATTGATGCACCTTAGAGGAGTCCACATTTGTCTCTCTCCCTTCCGATGCCGTGGAAGGCTGTGGATCAGATGTTTGCTGTCAGACAATGCTGGACTTAATGGATGGTGTCAGCAAAGGGGATCACTGCCATCTCCCTCCCCACTCATCCTTCCAACAAGCCTACAAAAACTGTACTCCATCTCCGGTGAAGCCAAGAGGCACTTCTGCAAGGAGTTTTTCCTGCTGCTCCAAACAGCTTGTCTGATTACAGGCTGATCAATACTTGGCCTCTCTCCCCCTCCTGGCAAGGGAAATGATGCGACACAAGAAGCTGTGACATTGACTGGGCCCTGGAGGGGGTGCGTGCATGGTCTCAGAGAAATGGTCCTGCTATTAACTCAGCTGGCCTCCTCTGCTGTGTCATTGTTAAACGCTGGCAAGGAAGAGCAGCTCGTATTAAACGGCTGACAAATGCCATCATAATTGCACTCTTCGATTTTAATCGATGAAATTAGTCTCTTTTTTTTTTTAAGGCGTGCCGTTGTCAGTCTGATTGCTGTGGAAATGAAACCCATCCGTTCACCCCAGCCCTCTTGTTATGCTCTCTGAGGTTCTGTCAATACAGTTTTTCCCAGCTATGTTTTGACCGTGCTATATGGCAAAATGGCTCTTCTGCTATTATGGCTGCCATTAAAAGAGTTCGATATCTTGCTCTTTGTCAGTGTCTATGTTCCCCTTCTTGTGTCTCCATTAGGGTGCTATCTCTCTTAAAAACTCTTTGAACCCATAACCATTAAAGATGTTGAAAGGGGCACTTTTCTCTCCAATATTCAGATTAGCAGTCAATCAATGAGTGCATTTACATGCACGCTTTTTCGCTCAATGTGAAGGGCCATGTAAACACCCTGGACTGTGTTCATTTGTCGGATAAAGGTCATTAATTGTTGCAAAACCCTGTAGGCACCATAGTAAACATATTTGCTGTACTTTTGAACTTTCTACCCATCAAAGAATCCTGAAAAAGGATAGCAGTTTCCACAAAAAATATTAGGCATCAAAAACCTATTATTTTTATTATAATTATTAATTAATAATTATTTTTATTAATAAAGGGCCATGTGACACTGAAGACTGGCATAATGGCTGCTGAAAATTCACAGAAATAAATTACATTTTAAAATATATTAAAATAGAAAACAGTTCTTTTAAATTGTAATAATATGTCACAATATTATTTTATTATCTGTATTTGTCATCAAGTAAATGCAGCCTTGATGAGCATAAGACATAAAAAAAACCATCTTTATTATTCCAATTTTTTGACCGGTAATGTAGTTTTTGAGAGTTATCAGTAAGGATGCTTGATTTACTGATTTATTGGGCTTCTGTAACATGAAAATAATTATCAGCCTATCGTATTGGCCAGAATATTTGCATTTTGTTGTAAACACACTCAAAATGTGTTTTTCAATAAAGATTCTGAATCATTTACATTTCCTCCCACCAGTCTTGAATATTAGGTTACATCCTTGCTCATACTTCATTGATTTCTGATAGCTTACACTAGAATCAGATACTCTAGAGTGTCGGCTCACTTTGAAGTTATTTTGCCTGATACTGCAGAGGCGAGATTAGTGATATGATGTGTCCTTTGTCATACTGTGTAATGCCCCTCACCTGGTCCTCTGTGTGGGTCACACCGCTTATCTCCCCATCAGAGGCGGCCTGCTAGCTTTTACAGCCTCCGTTATTTACGGCTGAGCCAGCATGTCTCGCTCTCACTGTCTCTCTGAGGCCCCGCCATTCCTATTGAACGCTTTTATAGTCTCCCCACCATTTCCTTGTTTGAAACAATATAGCCGGGACTGTTGTTATTGATTCTACCGGATTGTGCCCTGGGTAAGTGCTCCTTTGAGCCTTGCTGCTAAATAAAGCCATCGTTCCAACAGCAGATGACAGCACTCTTTAGATCCTGGCTGCCTTCTAATGGCTCTAGTATTACTCATATGTTAATTGATTGGGCGGCGGAGGAGGAAGCCGGTAGCTAGGTGGAAATGACTCTGCTCAGCACAGAAGTCTGATGCAGGCCTTTCAGAGAAATAAGTTACCAAGCCGAGTGACAATGAGGTCAATCAACTGCACAGAGAGAGGGAAAATTACTTTGATGATTAAATTGATCGGAATTACTGAAGCATCATAATGGACTACCTGCCTCCAGCTACTATTTCAAGACTGGTCCTCTGTAACGTTTACATCTCAGAGCACTATAGAAAATGATTATTGTTGCTCTCTAGTTTACTTACTATTACGAACAGTGTTGGGCGTAAAGCATTACAAGTAACGCGAGTTACGTAATCAGATTACTTTTTTCAAGTAACTAGTAAAGTAACACATTACTTTTTAATTTACAAGATAAAATCTGAGTTACTTTTTCAAATAAGTAACGCACGTTACTTTTTTTTCCAATTTATTGATTGACAGCTCTCCTGTCCCCATGTTGAGAGAAATCAGAAGATGTTACTGTAGTTCTAAAATAAATATGAATATGCATTAATTCATCTCACTCACAAAAAAAAAACACAGATTCAGTATTCCTCAAATTGAATAAAAATAATGCAACTCAGAATATGACCGCAAACCTGCAATAATTAAATGTTAAACAACACAAATATCCTTTATGTATTTAATCCCATTCTATTAACCAATGAATTTGCTTCTGACCTTCGATGATCCAGTTCAACCATACTAATAAGCAAAAATTACTCTAGACAAACATTCGTGTGTCTTTATTGCTGAAGTGTGTTGAAATTTCTTCTTCTGCATTCTACTGTACAGACGTAAATTTACTTTCCCTTCAGTCTGAGACTTATTCATTTCACTTTTGGTGTGAAAAGGCTTTTATATTGGCCAAAAATATAACTTTTTTATTTTAAAAACAAACAAGCAAGCCCTGTCCAGATTTAAAAAGTAACGCAAAAGTAACGTAACACATTACTTTCCATAAAAAAATTACTAAGTAACGTATTTAGTTAATTTTATATGGAGTAACGCAATATTGTAATGCATTACTTTTAAAAGTAACGTTCCCCAACACTGATTACGAAGCTCTTATTACTTGCAGGAACAGAAGACATGCATCTCATTGTAGCTTTTCTATTATGATGTACTTCTATTATGATATGCCAACTAATTATGGTTATTTTATATTTTGTAACATCAGTTTGTTCCTCTACTTAAAATGATCAGAGTACCCATTATTGCCCCATGTTTTTTAAATGTTGTGATTCTTTTTAATAGTATTTCTTAAGTAGTATTTATTATCTCATGAGTGTTCATGTGATGTTGTCAGCAGAACAAGACAATAGACTTTAGTCAGGGTAATATTGCCATATTTAATTTTTGATAGGAATGAAAATGAGGCTGTGAGGGATAGAAGTACAGTGTGATCAATGGGTTGTACTGTTTTTAACAACATACTGATTGTTCAGTTGACGAAACTCCATAAAACAGTTTTGAAAGTTGTGAGTTGTAAAAATTACGTGATCTTGGACTTTTATACAGTGCATGCCATTGTAAAGATTGTAAGTCTATCCTTCATAGCCTTGTTTTCATCCATGTTAAATTTAATATGGCATCTAATTAAGGTCTAATTAAACCTAATTTAGGTCTGTAAGCACTTTGCTCACCATGATGTGTACTTTTCTCACAGAAAACACTTTGAAACATTTTGAACAATTTAAAATAATGTAAATAGATGTAATATTTGCACAAAAAGTTTTTTTGGCGATACAACTTTAAAAATCCTTTTTCAGTTCAATAGGTAGACCTACGTTAATTTTTTTTAACATTTTAAGTCTTGGCAATATAATTATTTACATTTAAAGGCCTCCAGGGAATTTAGGGTCAAAAATGTAAACTAAAAAGCCATACAAACTGTTGCCTTCATTTTTCCGAACACCTCCTTCTCATCATGTCTTATTTGTCATCACTCTGCAGATGGGAGAAATGACACAAGGGGGCAATCGACAGGCTTCAGATTGCAGCTCAATGAGCCAAACAGCCAGAGGAAATGTTTGCAATTTAGGCGGTTAAATGCCAGACAAACATCTGGCCTGTCACTGTATAATCCCAAACATAATCCAATTGGCTGCACTCATCTGAGGGTGTTTTCAGGGTGTGCGTAGGGAACTACTAAAGTCAGATATTACTCTTCTGTGTATCTGAGATGCTCGCCAGTGCTACTCCTTTGTTAGTAATGTTTTTGTGGCCATATACGCTGGAAGCCGTGCTAAAAAATATAACCCAAGTCACCCACAGTAAACGGCCCATTCATCCTCCGTCGTTTTCCTTGTCTCTCTCTTTCTCTTCCTCCCTCCTTCTCTCTTTCCTGCTCTGTCTTAGGCCTCATTTCCTTTCTTGTCCCATGGATGATTAGGAGCAGCCTGCAGCATTTATCATGGGTTGAGAGGAGGAGAATAGGACAGTTTGAGGCTGAAAAGGGGCAAAAATAAGGGAATATCATCTTAACCCATTTGATCTCCAGACCTACAGATATGTGATTGATTTTAAGGAATATAGAGTTTGTAAAATGAGTATGAACCTGTGCTTTATATAACAGAAATTACTCTCTTATAGACTTATTTAGAGTAGAATAGAATAGACGACTTATTTAATATGACATGAAAGAAAATGAGGCTGTGAGGGGCAGAAATATAGTACATTCAAAATTAGGATATTTTTCCGCATATTCTGTTGACATTGATTTTAATGTTTTTCTGTTTGATGTCCCTGAGTAAAATAATAAGCCATTTTGATTAATTAGCTCTTATTTTGCCTTAAAATTATTTTTTATAGTTCTTCTGAAGTAAATCAAAGCCCAGTAAGCAGATTTGTCATAATGGACTAGATATGCCAATATTTTCTGTTTTTGTCTCTTCACAAATGATCAGTTTTTTTCTCAGAAATGTGACATGGTTTCCATTTTAGTGACATGTTTGTTTCTGGGGTCAGTTTGACTTGTATCTCTACGGTTTTGCATGCGAGAATAAACTTTTTAAATTCATGTTTTAAATTTGACCCCAAACATTAGCAATGTTATGTTATTTCTTCATTATTGAGGATGTGTAATCAGAGTTGAATTACAGTTTATAATCTCTTAAAGTTCGTGGAATTTATGAATTATGAAGCTTATAGTAATGTTAAGTGTCTCATTTAGATGTTAAAACCCCAAACAGAAAAATTTTGTTTCTGTCAAATTAAATATGACATATTACCTTACTGTTGCTAATGCTGTATTCTCTTTCAGCCAGAGGTGACCATGTGATACCGTGATGGAATTTTGTACATTGAGTTAATTTTTGCTAATGGAAGGGCCTCTTTTTACTAGTCGCTAATGAATATTAATCACTGCTAGTTATGCGAGGCATGGTTAATTTGGATAGCTGTGCAAGGGCACCATTGTCTGTTTATGTGTCTTTATGAGTGTCCAACCTGCTATTCACCAACCACCACCGACCACCCCCCCCCACCACTGGCTCGCTGCCAGGCAGAAGCATTATTATGATCATCAGTCAGAGAGAGGGGCGGCTAAATGTCATTATTGCATGCTGCAAGTGCCTCTCGGGAATCTGAGGCTGCCCGTTTAATTTCTCTAACAGCCTGAGAAAATGTTTCTTTGCATCAGTACTCTGGTCTGTGGCAAAAAAAAAAAAGAAACATCTATCAGGCACCATGCAATTAACGACATAGATCATTTACATAGTCACACAGCTAATTTTCATAATGTTCCCTTTATTATCAGAGGAAGAAATTAACCCAGGAATTTATTTACATATCCACTGCAAATGGTAACAGTGCGCTAATTGGCTGTTAGATGATTAATAGGCTTACAGCAGATGCTAATGAATCATGCACTCACTGTTCTGAAGGTGCTCTTGCAGTGTGTTTGTGTTTTGGCAGCTTAATTAGTCTGATAATTATGTACTTGTTGCGTTTGCTTTCAAGCAAATACAATCAAACATTGAAAAGATTAAAGTGGATTGTATTAGTGAGAGCAAGTGTTAGCTCTTGCACTAAACGACCTCGGCTAGACGATCATAGATTTTTGTTGCTGCTTTAAGCTACTACTTGAAAAACGAGTGATGATTTCTGGGCAAGGTAGATTTGTGAACCAAAAATAGACAAGCACAAGCTTTCAACACTTGAATCTAATGGAATATTGACAAATTGTAGCATGCAACTCAGTTTAAGTGACAGTTTGAGACTTAATTAGGCAAATGAGACCGTCTGGCATATAATTCAATGAAAACATCTGTTTCCATTTCTAATTCAATTTTAGGGAATTTATTTTTGCCAAGTGTTTTTTTTTATTTTTAGGAATGTTGCTCTACACTTTAGTGAACTCTGAATGTTTACTTTATTTGCTAGTGTGTATATATGGTGTGTATATAAACACACACATACAGGCTTTCATTTATCAAAAACAAAGTAGTATAATGCATATGTGTATCTTTATCAACATCAGTAATTAATCAGTAATGATACTGATTCAAAATTGGCTTCATCACTGAAAATAATGGTAAAATCCAGTTCAGAGAGTAAGTCAGACACAGTGTTATTTTAGTATCATTGAGATACTAATATAGTTTTTATTAATAATTTGAGTTAGATTTTATTTTTATAGTTTCCATTTTCACTTTAATTTTATTTAAGGGAGACCTGACTATGAATACTTGTGGCTTATTAGATTAACATTGGT
This sequence comes from Sinocyclocheilus grahami, assembly GCF_001515645.1. Classification (NCBI taxonomy): domain Eukaryota; kingdom Metazoa; phylum Chordata; class Actinopteri; order Cypriniformes; family Cyprinidae; genus Sinocyclocheilus; species Sinocyclocheilus grahami. The sequence continues at coordinate 1,652,652 of NW_015505234.1, read as the reverse complement.
ATTCACTGTATAAATGTGGAATAAAAACAGTCTAGATGTCATAGTTTTTTAATAACTTTGAAAAAATCCTTTCACTCGTTAAAATATGTATTACACTTTGAGTTTTTTTTTTAAGTTATAAAAAATATATATTTTTGTGTGTTTCTAAAAATAATAACCCTGGAATAAACTCATATGACCTGGCAGTCACCCATTATTATTATTATTATTATTTTTTTTTTTAAAGAACTGGATTATAAGAGTCATTTGTTCATGAACCGGACTACAGTGGTTGTGCTGTAAGGTTTTGATTCACTCATTTGTTTGAGAATTGAACTACACTGTTCATTTTTGCATGCAGACAGAGAAGACTCAATAGAAAAGTGTTTCTTGCCATTTTTCCTGACTCTATTTTTATGAATTTATTTATTTATTCATAGACTTCTGACTCAATTCACAACACAACAATTTATTTTGTAGTGGCACTGAAACACTAGCATACATATATTCTCTATATGTTATTTTGGATAAATTAATAAATATTTTGTTTTTAGATACTGTAACCCAAATGATACAGTTAAACTCCTGATTCAGACAGTAAATGAGTGTGATTATACTATTAATGTTTGGATGAACTCTTCAATTATGTCCCTGTAACAGTATCCAACTGCATTCTGCATATTAACGGGCCTTAGATAAAAGCAGATCAAGAGAAACCCCCAGGTGAAATCGTCCAGGACTGCAGCGGTGCACTGCCCTGTAATTAAAAGAGTCCAGTAAGTCCATTGACTCTGCACAATATCCTATAATAAAACCCCCAAATTGGCTCTAGCTGGAGAACCATTAGAAAGCATTGCTTATGAATATTTGATGCAAATCCTCCTTTTTGTCTTGGACACAGCTTGAAGCAGGAATCGCATTGATCTGCTGTTATAATCACAGATTAAAAAGCTCTCCCCAAACCATTCCCTGATTAAAGGCCTGTTTACATGTCATACTCGCACACCACTGCTGCCTTTTCATAGGCCTTGAACAGGCCCCCATAGGCTGAACCGTGCAGCTAAAACCGACTGAAACTAATGGGCCCCTCACTGACTGCTGAGAGCAGGGTGTCTTTTAGATTTGTGTTTCAACTCGTTAGTTTCTAGATTTGGCTAGAGTCTATAAAATGTCCCTTATGAAATATTAAATTCAGCAAATCCTCTAGGAACTCAGCTAAAACGGGAGTTATATCACTTTGTCTTTGCGGATCATTTCGTCGCAGTGACTTGTGTGCTCTGACCGCATAGTCACCAGAAAATTGTCCTTTGAACCTTAAAGCCTTTACGGAAAAAATGTGCGGTTTTGTGTGTGCTACTCAACCTCTAAAAGAGCAAGAGAAACTGGGCTCAGGCACAAGAGTTTCTTAACCTACTTTTCAAAAATCATTAAGTATTTCCACTGAAATCTACTTGAATTCATGATGTGTTTTTGACTGCATTAGATGGTTCTACCACAAAGACAAACTGGAGAACTTCTTTAGTCTCTGTTCTCTCATTCCCTGGCTTCATGAGACTGTTTTAACAATTCACAATTCTCATTTATAACCTCCACTTTGTATTAGATACATTTTGCCAAACACGAAAATTTTAAGTTATCAAATAACATCAAATAATGGCACAGCAGCTAAACTCATACTTAACTTTCTGTTGGTAAGCCTGGATTAAGCATTGACCAATTCTTTCTGCCAAAAGCAGTTACATTGATGATTGATTCTTGGGTCATTTCTAAATATTAGTTTTTGTGCTGTTATAAATACACTCTTAAAAATAAAGGTGCTTCATGATGCCATAGAAGAACCTTTTGGTCTAAATGGTTCCATTAAGAACCTTTAACATCTGAAGAACCTTTCTGTTTCACAAAAGGTTCTTTGTGGCGAAATAAGGTTCTTCAGATTATAAAAAGGTAAGAAAGAGATGGTTCTTTAAAGAACCTTTGACTGAATGGTTCTTTGTGGAACCAAAAATGGTTCTTCTATGGCATCGCTTGAAGAACCTTTAGAACCTTTTGAAAAAATAAAGGTGAACCTTTTCACCTTTATTTTTAAGAGTGTAGCTGAATTATGCGTCAAATTAATAGTTCATGTATCCTCATGTTGTTCTCATGTTTTCATTATATTGAAATTTAATGAGGATTGGTATTTTCAAGGTTCAAAATCGAGCTTTTTACACTGCGCTTAACCTAGGTTATTGTCATTCTAAACCCAACTTTTAACCCCAGGTAGAGCAACGTTTCACAGCGTGGTTAGCACGGCTTTTTACCTGGGGTTATGAAACCCAGCTCCAGAGTAGGGTTAGCAGCGTTTTTTAGTATTAACACCGCATTGTGAAATGATGTGGTGATAAAATGTTACAGCTAGATGCTTATCAACAGACACCCGATCGTGCGCTTTGGACAGTCATCTGCTTTGAACACATGGAAAACATGGTCACGGAAACACTGCATGTTGTATAAACAGTAGTTTGAGTTGGAAAAATGGTGACAGAAGTTTCATTCCTGCCTTTACAGTCTGATAAGTACATTCAGTAAAAACTTGATAGTAGGGGAGAGTGGGGTAAGACGAGCCATTTTTTACTTATGTGGTCCTCAAGATAAGGGAAAATGAGGCAGCAGTGCAGTGAAAGTATCGAAATTAATTTCAGGATGTTTCCTATCATTTTAAATTATCAGAAGGTATCTATGATAAAGGGTTCTAAAAACATGGCTTCTTTTAAATGGCTCAATTTGCCCCAGGTTAGGGGTAAGCTGACCTGAGTCAGTGGGTAAGATGCAAATATTTTATTAAAAATATTCTTGACATGGTAGGTTTTCTGCAATGTCGAACAGGCCATTAAGGACTACAGGTTGAAAAGTATAAATGATTATAATGTAAAAAACTGAATTAGAATGAAGGAATAAATGTCACTGAAACTAATGAACAATTTAGTCAAAAGATTCTTGGCATGGTAGCTTTTCTGCAATGTCAAACAGGCCATTAGGGACTACAGGTGGAAAGATATATATGATTATAATGTGATGAAAAGCATCTTCTGGTTCTTATCGGAGAAGGATTTGTTGCACTTGTAAACTGTCTTTATCAAATAAACTACAATATGTATATATGTGATAAACCAAACCAGTTACGTAATATCTCATTAAAATACCAGTTTATACTTCAGAGATTTAACTTAACTTTATAATGCCTTATGGTGGGGTAAGTTAAAATGCTGGCTCACTTTGCCCCATAGCTGACATTTTGTGGAAAAATTACAGTAAAAGTGTACAGTTGCCAAGATACAGGGGGTGGGTCATCTTACCCTCTGGCTCAGTTTACCCCACTCTCCCTTATAGGAGGCAATATATGATATGAAAATGCACAATGCTAGAGCCAGTATGTAAACTGGTTGCATGCTGCATTTGTCCAATCAATGGCACTGGCATCGCAAATATGCAAATAAGAACATTAACCCAGGGTTTAGGAATGTACAGTGTGCAATGTTAGCATACGAATCCCCAGGATTAACTGTTAAACCTAGGTAAATTATGAGCAGTGTGAAATGTGGAACAAGATAACCCAGGATTTTGTTTACCTTGGGTTTAGAATAAGTGCGAAAAGCCCTAATGAGTCACATGAAATATTCAAGTTGTCTGTGCATATTTTTTGTCAGTGCAGATGTAATTCAACAATTTGATATTGAAGCTAAAAAGAGAGTGATGTAGATTTATCTGGCTTCTTGTTTCTGTCTCCAGAAAGATGGATGGCAGCAGGTTGAGGGGCCCTTAGCAGTGTTCAGCATGTCTGCCATCAGATTACAGGCTTCTGGGAGCCCAGTGCTCCCCGTGTTCACGTCAAGAAGGGGCTTGAAGCATAGCAATTATGGAGAAATCACATAACGTATGGTGCGACTCTTACCTTCACTTGTCATCCTGACCGCATCTCATTTGCACAGCCTCTCATCTCAAGTGGCAATGAAAAATTGCTATAATATAAAATATTACATAATAAGCTATTTGCATCTCCCCGAGTGTATTTTTGAGTTTCCCTTAAGCATAGCATAGTGCAGCCAAGCTCTTGTTCAGTGGAGCTGCTTCATGTCTAGAGCGGAGACAGAATGGGGCTGCGGGTCAAAAGATCAGCAATCAAATCAGTGTAGTGTTGGGTTGTGGAGAGTACTTGAGTGACAGCTGTCACAGGGTGCATCCAAAATCGCACATTATAAACTCTCTGCCTTCCTGGATGAGCTCTTGTGGTGACGTATGCGATAGTGACCTCAAAATAAGGGCAAGTTGATGAGAGGGTTTGGGACAAGTGAATTAGCATAGCTCAGGATGCGTGTCTGAGGCGGCTCTGTGGAGATTTGTGTACACTTGAGTTGCCCGCTCACAGACTGTCCTTCTAACCTTCACTTTGTGACTATACAATCAGTGCGTGTTTAATGCTTGCCTGGGTTTTAAGCCACGCTGAAAGTGCCCGAGAATTAAAGCGCCATGCACTTTCGTTAGTGCTTGAGCATGTTCTGCCTTTGGGGATGGTCCAGCTTTGTAAGATCTGATTTCCCAGCTTGTCAACATTGATTATGCACTGCTGTGTTTGAGAAAGCACAGTTTTCCTCCATTCTGTTTTAAAGGGCTTGTGGGAGCAGGTCTCTCTTTGAACCATATGACTCTGAAAGAGTTGGTCAGAACTGATAAATTATTTTTAGATTTAATAAATAATGCTGAATGAATAAGCATTATTCTTAAGCATTTTACTCATTTTGGCTATAGTTGGTTTACTTTTATCTAAAAACTTGAGGAACACAAGTAATGCATCTCAATGCAGCTTTTCTATTATAATACAATATGTTTTGTTGCTGTTATTTTAATCAGGTGAGTTAGATTTATGCACTTTTTGTGTCTAAATAGGCCTACACTGAAAAAAGTGTGTTTTTGTTGTTGTTGTTTGGTCCCATTCATCCTCTTCCCAGCATGAATTGAGGCATGAATAAGTATTTTTGGATTGTTTGACTGTTCGCTTGTTTTATTTATACTGTTTTAGTTGATTTTGCTGTCACATTTAGTAACTTGTAGTCTTGTGATGTGAGGATGAGTTTGTTTCTATTACTCAAATTTATCAGTTTGTTGATTATTACCCTAGCTGTCATAAATTTACCAAGTTTTCCGGTGTGTGTGTGTGTGTAGTAAGTCAAAGGTGTTTAATGTGTTTATTGGTTCGTGAGTGTTTATGTGTTGTCATTAGTATAAATCAATGAGCACTTTGCTCACCATGTGGTTTCCTTATATAAGTACATCATATCTAGCATTGTGGAATATGAGTATGAAGAGCTTTTTTTAAAGTGACGCAGCTTAGACAAACTAAATAGGCAATTGATACAATAAAGGCAAATGGCAAAGTTATGAATACACATTTTTTAAATCTCTCCTCACTTTACTCATATGATATAATAAATCTGAATGGCATCAAATAAAAAAGTGTTGGCTGATGATGTACAGATGTGGATAGCAAAATTCTGCCCCAATCATAACTGTGTCTGTCAGTTAGCACTCGAATGCAGCTGGTTGTTCCTAACTTGTTTACAGTACTGGAAGGAAACATCCCTGTGCTGTCAATCAAAATGATGGTGATGTCATTATATCCACTGTGAGGGAGTGAGTGCTGGATGAAGCGGGCCTAACCTTGTGGACCACAGAGGCCTTGCGAAAGATGGGAGACTTGTTGAATAGATAATAATCAGGAGCAGAACCAGCAATGCCAGACAAAGACTCCTGTTTCTGTATGTTGATAACTGGCTGCTGTGTCTGGGCTGAGACACCCAGATGATGTTTCTTCTTTCTCTTTATATGAAACTGGATGATGAATTGGGTAAGGTATAGTCTTAACTTTTCTGGATACATTCTGAAATTTGGTAAGGATAGACAGAATAAGATAAAACGAATCTGATTAGAGTGGCATCTTCAGGAAATGTTTAATGGAATAGCCAGAGGGGCACAATAAAATTCCTAAAGCATGGCACAATAAAATGTACACTGGAAAAAAGTGGTTATTTCAGGGATCTGTTTGTACCACTTTTGACCCACATTAAACAAGATTTTACCACATAAAACACATTATTTAGGTTATCTGGGGTGAATTTTTTTTAAAAAATGAACTGTAAAAAACAAACAGTTTGATATGGTAATTCCTGTGTAAATACATTTATACCGCTTCTATGCATTACATTTTCTAAATGTGTATTTTGATTTAAAACCATATTTGATGCTAACCTCCATTACTCTGTGTGGTGAAAAGCTAATTTATTTTAGTATTAAATTATAATAATTACGATTATTTCGTCACAGTATGTGAACCCATTCAGTAGTGAATGGGAAATTATCATTCTTAATTCAGTTAAACATATAGCTGATTATATATGGAACATACACTTGGCCTAATGCGACAGAAAAAAAATGTGTGAAAAATGCACTCTTTTTCAGTTACTAATAGTTCTTTTTCTGAACTATTTTCAGTTACAGATGCCAATATAAAAATGAGCTATATGTAGTCAGCCATGATTAATTTATTCTGGGAAAAAAGATCCAGAGATATCATCATTTCTAAGTTGCTTTGGATAATAGTAAATGTAATGTAAATGTAGATTTAAATCATTCAGTAGTGAATGGGAAATTATCATTCTTAATTCAGTTAAACATATAGCTGATTATATATGGAACATACACTTGGCCTAATGCGACAGAAAAAAAATGTGTGAAAAATGCACTCACAATATCTTTAGATAAATGGAAAAACAGTAATTTTCAGTTACAGATGCCAATATAAAAATGAGCTATATGTAGTCAGCCATGATTAATTTATTCTGGGAAAAAAGATCCAGAGATATCATCATTTCTAAGTTGCTTTGGATAATAGTAAATGTAATGTAAATGTAGATTTAAAATTTTTTAACAAAGAGTCTGGCCTAAGCGGATAATTCGCCCAAAAATGAAAATTCTGTCCTCATTTTCATCTTGTGTGACTTAATTTCTTCTGTGGAACATATAAAATATTTTGAGAAATTTCTCAGTGTTATTTTTGTCCGGACAATGAAAGTCAATGGTCAAAAAACGGTCCCGACACTTTTCAAAATATCCTATTTTGTGTTTCTTTCAGAAGTAAGAAATGCATGTTGGTTTGAAACGACATGAGAGTGTCAGTGATGACAGAATTTACATTTTTGGGGGAACTATACCTTTAAAATTGCCCAAATATTTTTGGGGCGATTGTATCTGCATAAATTGGGATGAAACTAAATAGCCAGATACAACGTTATAATTGGAAGATAGTGATAATGCGTTATTATGGGTCAGCTTAAACACCTGCACCAAGCTCTGGTGTGATCACAATCATCATGTTACGTTAAGACTGATTTCAGCACAGGTTGAGGTACCAGATGCGACTGAATTGATGCTTGAAGAATGCGCTTCCAGCAGCCATGATAAACAGTTGGCGGTTAAAGTTTTCTATGCACAATTTAATTTGACGAAAGTCACGAGACTTATTACTCTCTATCCAATCACGTTGATGGATAAAAATACAATTAAAATAAGCATGTAACGACCACAAACGGAGGAAAATAGTGGAGTAAAAGTACCGCTACATCACTTAAAATGTACTCAAGTAAAAGTAAAAGTACATCATTTTTAATCTACTCAAAAAAGTACAATTACTGATAAAAACTACTTAATTACTGTAACATGAGTATTTGTAATTTGTTACTTCACACCCCTGCCAATCAATGGAGAGAAAGAGAGAGTCAGGGGCCTCTCTTGCACTCTGACTCTGTTGAATACTGATTGTCTCTCTGTCTGCCGCCTCTGCCACTGAGCCATAGAATTGCTCTCTTCTCATTCTCCAGCACTTGTGCCTTCCCTCGCTGATGGACAGCCAATTCATAAGCCGTTCCCACTGAAGAGTAACATTTCTCATTTTGCATCTGATTCCTCCCTAACAAGACGATTGCACCGTTGCATTTGAATACGGAGATAATGAAAAATGTTATGAATATTTCAACAGTGTGACAAAAGAGAAGTTTGTTCGATGGCTCTGTCCTCTGATCAATCCCCACCGGACCAAACAGGCTTATTATGTGAGAACAAGCGATCCGACTTATCTGTGATGTGAATGTATAATGTTAGGATTTTTAATAACTGCAGAGTGGCCCCGGGGCCTGTCTGCAAAATGGCTGGTGCACTTTGGTATTTGTGCATTTCATTTCTGTTGAATCATTAATGTTTCTCTAGGCTAACAGCTCATCTGGCAGCAGCAGTGGGATCGAAGACAGGCTGAACTAAATGCCTGCATTGAGCGGTACTCCATCAAAGGGATCAAGCCTTTTTATTTATTGCATAAATGCGTGTGTTCTATTCTCAGGATGTTTTCCTAATGCTATATACCTCTTTCATGCAGCTCAGGTGAGGGCAGACCGAACAGGCCCACTGTGACCTTTTACCTCAACCTTGTACTTGTATTGTGTCATGCAAGTAGGTGCAAACACGCATCTTATCGAATAGGCAACTCAAGGTTGAATATTCCAGATGAATATGCACTTTAATGGATGTGTATTATTATTTCTGTCATGGCCAACACGATCTGTGCTCACTATGATCAAAATAGTGTTTGTACAGAGGCAATTACTTTGATATAATTAATTCTAAATGGATAAGTGGATCAGTGTACCTGGCAGAGACTGTCAAGGATACTGACAAAGTATCTTAATAGCAATCTATCTCATACCGCCAAGATACACTTTTAAAAGGCAAGGTGCTGGTTTAGAGGTTAAGATAATTAAAGTCCAATTCTCTCTTTCACATCTTACAATGATAGTAATTAATCTTGCACATCTTCAGACTGAATTGCCAAAGTAGTGTGTAAGAATGCTGAATTACTTTGCTTTTTCAGGTAGCCTTCACTTCACTTGCCATTGCTGTTTAAGATATTGGCCACTGTTTAGTTTTAAAGTGATAATTCATCTAAAATTGAAAAAAAAGTGTCATTATTATTCACATGTCATTCCAAACCTTCCAAATCAAATAGAAAGTCAATAGGGTCCAATGTTGTTTTGGACCCCATTGACTTTTACTGTATGGGCAAACAGTTTTCAAAATATCTTCTTTTGTGTTCTTTCAAAAGAAAGAAATCATGCTAGTTTGGAATGACATGATGACAGAATTTTGGGAAAACTACCACGTTAAAGAATTTAAATCAAGGGCCATTTGTTTGAAAATTGCGGTGAATTCATGATTATGCATTGTTGGCTGTCGAGCACTGCAGGGAGGGCAGTTTATGTGCAAACTATAGAACATTTGAATGTAAACGGCGGTGTACTTTACCCATCTAAAGCCCTGATTTACATTGCATCCTAAGCAGCCTTTCTGAGCCCAGTGAGGTGTGAAGAAATGTAATGAAACAGAGCCTCTGTTTATGAGGGGAACATTCATATTCATTAGCAGTCAGTCATTAGCATACGATGCCTGTGACGAAGCCTGATGCATGTTTTATGAGCACGGTTAATGGTACATTGACAGCGCAATAAAAACGAAGGGAAAGTGTGTGTGTGTGAGAGAGAGATGCTTCCCCAGGAAAGCCACAGGGCGCTGGGCGGGTTATTGATTCTCCCCTGTGTCCTATTGATCTCTGATGTTTTCATCTCACAAAGGCCCTGCTAAGCTGCCGTGTATCTGAGAGACACACTGACAGTGCAGCCCATTGACTCTGGCTATCAATAGCTACGGAGCTGGATATCATTAAATCCTCATCATTGTGTTTTTATCCTCCACACACCACTGACTGCCTCTGGTGACCTCCAAATGAAGCTGCATGTTGCACGGGTCGACACCGTCTGGCACAGAGGACAATCCGGTGGTACCTCTATTATTATTGTCTCTTCAGACATGATAATAATGGCAGTATGTTTTAAGACTTCACACATAAATTAAAATGTGTGTATGTATATATATATATATATATATATATATATATAGTGTATTTTTCCATTAAATGTTAAGTTTTCGATTTTTTTCAATTTTTTTTCTTTACAGTACAGAAATGTGCAAAAATAAATAAATAAATTTCACACTGGCCTTGGGCCAACAGACTGTCCTTATTATTTAACTGACATTAAAATGCTTTAAAGGATTGATTAATCATATCTAATGTTATTATTTATCATTGTTTATTGTTTTATTATTTATTTGATTTAAATTTGAATATGATGTGTGTGTGTATATATATATATATATATATATATATATATATATATATATATATATATATATATAGTGTATTTTTCCATTAAATGTTAAGTTTTCGATTTTTTTCAATTTTTTTTCTTTACAGTACAGAAATGTGCAAAAATAAATAAATAAATTTCACACTGGCCTTGGGCCAACAGACTGTCCTTATTATTTAACTGACATTAAAATGCTTTAAAGGATTGATTAATCATATCTAATGTTATTATTTATCATTGTTTATTGTTTTATTATTTATTTGATTTAAATTTGAATATGTTGACATTAGTTAATGCATCTTCAAGTAATATGAACTTACTATGAACAATAATATATTTTTAATAATTAAATGTTATAAAAGTACTGTTCATTCTTAGTTGATGGTACTTAATGCAATAACATCATGAATGCTTTTATATGAAAGTAATAATAATTTTTTTAGGACAAGCACCAATTTTCTTAAAAATAAGTAGATCAATAAATAAATCTAGCTTTTCTTTACAATAGTGAATATGACAAATGAAAATATTTTGCTCAATAATATTGAGCTAGCAGCATAATTGTAACAATTTTTACTTCAATTTATAAGTCTAGACTGCATGAGTAACTAATAACGAGTTATTAAAATGCAGAATATTCCATAATTTGAAGTAGATAGGCACATTCCTATTGCATAATGCATGCAGGGAAAGATCAAAGGGAAGTCATGTGTGAGACATGGTGAGATTGTCTCCTGTTGCTAACAGCCCCTGTGTAATGGTTTCTCTTGCTGTTAATGGAGATTTTGCTCTCTTGCACTCCCCTGACTATATACCTGGGGGGGAGTTTAGCACCTGATGAGCAAGAAGCCCCCCCCTTCTCTCTCCAGAGAGCACAGAGAGACTAGTCATCATGGAGCAATTCTTACAGGGACAAGAGACATTGCCCCCTCTATCACGCCTCGTGGGGAGGGAGGGGTGACGGCAGAGGCAAGGACAGATGCTGCAGGGATCAATAGAGCTGGAGTGGGTGGGAGGAAATGCTGGGATGGCAAGGACAGGTGTGGGGGGTTGTTTTAATGCCATGCTCCATTAGAGACTGGATACTCTTGTGGCTTATTAGCAGACAGCCTGATAAACAGCCTGGGCTCTGATAATAGTCTGTCTGATCAATAGCCTGTCCACCCGTTCTGTTCCCTGGGGGGGGCATGGGAGAGGGGCAGGACTGCCTGATGACCCTGGGGTCAGAGGTCGTGGATGCTTAAGGAGTGGAGGTTAGAGGGAGGAATCAGTCATAAACATCGCTCCAGGCATGTTTCTCATCACACCGCAGCTCTGATCACATGTTTTCTTAATATCACTGTGTCTCTCCCATATCCTTTTCCCACCGCACAATCATCTGTCCTTGTTATTATTGCTTCGCCCCTTTCATCTTATTGATCATGTGATGAAGAGTGTTCTAGAGGAAGAAGAAGAGTCATCGTGGCTCCACTCATCTAAAGGTTTTCATTTTGCCGCTGTGGATCTATGGCGCAGGTTATTGATGGATATTCTCAGCTCCTCAGCCACTCCATCCATTTAGTTTATTTCCAGTGCAGTTGTTGGTTTGTTGTGTTCTAATGCCATCCACACTAGCCTAGCCAAAACCCTAGCCACAAAGTCTATATATAATCCACATTTAGACCACTTCAATGCAGCATGGAGTACATCCATTAAAACAAAGTATTACATTTTATGCTAATTTTTTATTTAATTGTCAGTGGTACTGGGTATATGAAGGTATGAAGGTATACAATGTCACGGTTCATAGATGCGTCGGCCCCTTCTGGTCGGTCGGTGTATTGCTGTTGATTGATCACTAGGTTCAGCTGTGGCTCGTCAGCTGCCCTATATCAGTCTCAGCGTTTGGTCTTGTCTTTGTCAGATTGTTGTCTCATGTCTGTTTTCGTTTCAGTGTCTCATGTGCTGCTCGGTTCCTGATTCCTGCTCTCTGGTGAATTTACTGACCGTTGTTCGGGATTATTGGATTGGTTTCCACTCGTTGTCTCATTGGTTGAGGATTTGTGCCTCTTCCTCACTGCAGCCTAGCGTTACCGAGGAGGCCTGTCATCACTGCATCCACGCCCATCTGTTTGCTGTGACTTTGCTTGTTTTGTTCACGTTTAATAAATTACCATGTAACTTCGCATTTGAATCCATCTTGTATTACCTGACATACAAATGTATCATATCAGGGCTCAATGGTAAAGATTTATTAATTTATTTAAAAGGGTATGCAGTTCTACTAGTGGTTTACTTGTCCTGCAACCATTTTCAGTAGCCCCACCACAAAATAATTATTTATTTGTATTTGGATTAAATATTTATATATTAAGTTTTCTAAAATATTTTGTTTTTATTTTATTTTTTCATTTTTATTCTTGACAACACTAAAATAATATGCAACAAGTTGGAAAATATACAAATAAAATGGTAATTTCATAAACACATGGCATAAAAAGGCATACAATGCAAAAAATTAAACTAATTAGTTTGTATTTTTTATTCATTACACTTATATTCTCACTGAAACTGGCCCAAAACTACTCTCAAACTGGACCCTATTGTTCAGCTCTATACTTTGAATGTTTCAATTAAAGACATTTTAAATATGAAATCCTCTGCTTAACATCCATACATGTGTGAAATTTATTGATTTGTTTACAGAGGTCATTAAGGTCATGATTGCATTTCCTCAAAATAGTATCTTAACTATCTTAACTAACTTAATGATATTCCATGTCATACTATGTGGGCAAGACTTTCAAAACAAACAAATTCATATAATAAGGCATTGTTTTTTTTTATTTGTTAATACAGAAATTCTGAACTTTCTGAACTGCTGGTAAACTCCAACAGAGTTTATAATTCGATATTTCTACGTAGGGTATATAAAGGTCAGTCCTTTGGAGGGGTTCACTATTTAATCAGGCATGCTCAAACATTGTGTACAGTCAAACCGGCAAGCAATATTTAAAACTGAAGATGCACTTTAGCAGCCTCGCTGAGTCTGTGGAAAATTATTTGTCTCGTTTAATCGAGTTAATGATGTTTTAGCATGCATATTCAAAGAGGATGTCATATGTGACACAGCAGTGCTCACCCCACCGCTAGTTTTACATGGGCCGGATGGAAAAAAGTGAGTCAAAGAGGCCATGCAGCACTTGAATCGAGTCGTGTTGCAGTGTGTCAAAGTTATGAGTTTAGCAGAACTAACGAGGTTAAACGAACAAGTTCCATTTCTTGAGGGCAGAGTGTGGGAGTAAGTTAAATCTCCAGAGCACGAGTTTGCTGCCTTGCACCATAACTCCGAACAGGAGGTGGAAAAAGCTCTAGCTCGCACAAGTACACAAGCTTGTGTTGTCGCTGAATGATTTGCAACCGCAAGACTGTTTTTTAAGTCCCCCCTTTTTTCCCCTTCTATCGCAATGCGCTGCTGTTATCTCTGAGTGACAGTTGTGGCTTGAACGGTGGTGATATATCCTGACTGGGAAAGTAAGACACCATATCTTGAGAGAGAGAGAAAACAAGCCCACAGACCATAAACCACATGCGAGCAGCCTCTGTACAGCAGCGCGCCTCAACTTCAAACGCTAACAAGTTGGAATAACATTTTGCTTGGGGAGGCTTCTGCTGGTGGTGGTGGCAAGCTGATTTGAAAGAAGCCAGATTTATTACATGGCTTGTAGACCTCAGATGCAAGCAAAACCGCATTGCATAGATAGCGGGGGTTGGGGGCGAGGGGTGTCGCTGGTGGAGTTCCTGATTGCTCAACGCAGACCCTCAGTTTTTCACTTCCATTTCCCTGCATCTTTTTTGTTTGCTCTATATTAGGCCGGTCCTCCTGAGAGAATGTGAATGCTTTCATTTGGAGCTGCGCTCAAAAACATAAAGGCGCGCTTTACTGGTGCATCCGACGAGAGAGAAAGAGTTCCAGGCGTGTCTGACTCTTTCTGAATAAGCTGACAGGGAAGTAAATTATGCCAAAGGGGGGACTGGATGTGTCAACTCTCTGTGGCTGGGGCGCAGCTAGTTCTGTGACAGCATGGGGCAGAGTGCTAGGCTCCACACTAAATTCCACTTACGCTAACTGGCAGGGCTGTCTGTTGTCAAGGCAACAGCCAAAAAATTTCACAACTGACCTCCCAGCATTTCTTGCCAGAGTGTACCATTTACCACGCTTCACTGATTTCTATCTCTTTATCTCCTTTTATCTATGACTGTCTGTTCCTTAATTTCACTCTCTTTCTCTCCACACCTCTTCCACTCGCACGGTTTCTCTGAAGTGATAACAGGAAGTTGGAGCTGATGGGATCCAAACGTCTCTGTGCACACACACATCGTAATCGTACCATTGCACGTAAGAGTTTGCTCTCATCTGCACCCGCATAAAAACCAAAGCAGCTAAACAGACAGCAGGGCCTAATGCGATAACTACTCGCACATGTCTGAACAAAGTTGCGGCTTTGCTGGTGGGACATCGACTCATGCGCCATCTGAGATGCCTGCGACACAGTGCGAAGCGAGTGTGAAAAATGTAAGCGAGAACACGCTAGTTTAACCACACCACACTAAAGGATGTGGCATGGAAAGTATGGTTGAGGGCTCTTGGTTGAAATGTAGATGCTGCTTGTTTTTGTTACAGAATAAGGTCAAGATCTGAGTGTGTTTTCGGTTCCTCTGTAATATGATTCTGATCTATTTATGTTTTTCCATCACACAACAAAAGGCAGAAATCACACTACAGAGATGAGTGTAGCTTTACCTTCACCTCAGGCTTTGAAAATAAGGTTAAGAGACAGGCTTTAAAGAACACTTCAGTTATTTGGAGATACATCCTTTTAGTGGATTGTGTATGTTGCAGTATGTACAATGTGACATTCTTGAGCCTTCGCCAAGTATCTCTGTAGCATATTTAAACTTGAGAACTTGCATGCCACTGTAGGTCAAAAATGTTATAGACGTCTCAATTTAGATTATTTTCTAAGGATGAAAAGTAAGTAGTGACTGGAAAAAGGCAGCGGAGGCAGCTCAGACCACCTACCTTGTGACGGAAGTATAAATCGGGCAGAGTGTGGTCTGGGTGAAATGAAGCCTCTAACCAGATAAGTCTGTGCTTTCATCAACCACATTAGAGGAACCTACATCTGCAGAACATTTCCGCCTCCATACAACCCAACTAAATTCTCTGTTTAGACATCACAGAGTTGGAAATTAATGATTTTATTGATGGTGATAGTAAAATGGGCACATTTAGTTTAATGCCCAAATGAACAAGGCTGATGTTTCAAGGTGCATTCAAGTTTTAAGTCAGATAAACCATTTCATTTATTTCATTAATCTCAACTGACGATCATGTGGGACATTCTATGAAACAGTGAAACAGTATGAAACAGTATATTTGTCACACCCCTGTGGACTGTTGATTGTGGTTTCTCCCTCTGTGTCCTTATTTGGTTGTTCCGGTTAATCACCTCATTGTGCTCACCTGTCTGCCCCTCGTTATCTGCCCTATTTCTGTTCATGTCTCTTGTATTCAAGTTCATCGGTTATTGTGAATGTTATCCTGAATGTGGATGTCTATGCTGTCTGAAGTCCCTGTTGGCAAGTCATTAAATAGCCGTTTATTCGTCTTCCTGCCTGGTCTCTGGAACACCCTGCCCGTGACAGAATAACCGACCCCAAAAACAGCAGGAAGGCAAGACTCTCGAGGACCATACCAGACTGTTCCTGTTGGTCGCTAACGTCACCAGCTATCCGGACGACGTGCTCTGTGTTTTCTATGAGGCAAGTCTGAACTCACCATCGGCCCCGTGGATGATCTCGCCGGATCCAGAGCCCAGCCCACCATCTCCCCATACTACTGAGCATCAGCCTGAGCCCACTGATGACGGAGAGCCATTTCCTGCCGCGATCCACAAGCCAGAGCGAAGCCAAGCGGTGACCGTGCCCACCACGAGGGAGCAAGCCGTGGGTGGCGTGAGCGCGGAGAGGAGCTCCGCCCCCTGCATCATGGCTGAGGGTGAGCTGACTATGGTGGGACATAAGGGCCAGAATATGGAGGGAAGTCGGTGTCAAAACAAGGAGGAGAGACCTTGGAATCCCCCGATCCGCCCGGGAAGGGCTCCAGCCCAAGAGCTCCCTCCAGTGGCTGCTCCTCAATCGCCAGAGCCCTCGGCTCCACCCTGGCCCCCCGGATCCTCGGCATCCCCCTGGCTCGTTGGCTCTCCGTCTCCGCCTCGGGCTCCTCCGCCGCCATTGGTCAGCCCCCTGGAGTCGGCAGCCATCCCTCCTCCATGGCTCCTCCCACCGTCGGCGCCACCGTGGGCCGCTGTTATGGCTGTGGCCTGGGTCCTGCTGAGCTCCTCCTGCTCCGGGTCCCACCTGTCTCCTCTGTGGCTCCTCCCACCTTCATCGCCACCCTGGTCTCGGTCTGCCGGCCTCCTCCCGGAGATCTGTCCTCCGCCAGAGTCTCCACCTGTCATGTCTTCCTGCCAGCTCTTTGCCTTCCCCTGTCTCATTCCACATCCACTCCTTTGTCCTCCTAAGTCCCCCTCCGTCCCTCCCTCTGTCTCCATAGCGTGAAGTTGTGCCTTCCGGCCCCTGGGAGCTTTGGTGTTTGTTTTTTTTTTTTTTTTTTGTATTTTATTTTTTTTTTCCCTCTGTGTCCTTATTTGGTGGTTCTCGTTATTAGTTAATCACCTCATTGTGCTCACCTGTCTGCCCCTCGTTATCTGCCCTATATCTGTTCCTGTCTCTTGTATTCGAGTTTTTCGGTTATTGTGACTGTTACCCTGAATGTGGATGTCTACCCTGTCTGAATTCCCTGTTGTCAAGTCATTAAATATCCGTTTATTTGTCATCTTTGTCTTCCTGCCTGGTCTCTGGAACACCCTGCCCATGACTGTATTTTTAAGTTTGATTAGGTTTGCTACATTTCTGTAGGATTAAGTATTCCGTCAGACAAGTAATGGGAAAATAACAGAAATCGGGTTATAAATATATCTAAATCTTAAATGACAGCATTCAAACAAATTGTAACTCTTATTTCCATAGGTTTTGATTTGATCAAAATGATTGGTTATATGTATATGACAGACACATAGTCATTTCTGTACCACTAATAACATTTCATACAGGTTTCCTGAACTCTTTCATTGATTGGACAAACACTGTTTCATGTTTATGAGGGACACTTTTAGAGAACATTTTATACATTAAATGCATGTGCCAACCTAGTTTTAAAATTAACGGTGTAATTTCTGCAACACTAATGATTGTTTCCAAACAGGTTTTCTGAACACCGTCTGTAAGTGTTTGGACAAACACCAAGTCCTGCCCCAAACTCAATTTTTATCTGGTTGGCATTCTCAAACAAAATGATCGCATCAAAAAGCCACAATGTTTACACTTTCTAAGGGAATCAACCTATCAAACCTGTTTTTCTTGTATTAATATAGGAGAAAACTTTTAAAAGGATTGTTTCCATTGTACTCTGCTTTCTTGCTTTCTTTTTTTTGTGAGGACAAACACTATGCTAGGTTTTTCTAAAAACTCTCTTGTCATGGGCAATCAATACACGACTATGATTTTAGTGGTTAAGAGCTTCTCTGTTGACATGCTGAGACCTCTCCTATTCTTATTCTTGAGTGGTCACACCAGTGTTCACTGTATTGGATAAATGGCCAAAGTTCAACCCAAAGTGGGTTGAAGACGGCAGAGAGCTGAATTATGGGAGCTTGATGTCGGTGTGGTTTTTATCCCTTTCGTATTTCATTGATTTACAGCAGCGAGGCAGGCTCATTGTCCCAGCCACTAAAAATAACGGAGAAGGAAAACAACAACAGTGACACGGCAGTGGTATTGATTTTAATGGCCGGCCACAGCCTCCCAGCCGCCCCAGGGTGCTTTTTATAGAGACCAGTAAAATAACAAAGGAGATGGGCTGGAAGTTTTCCATGTATACCAATCAGAGTTTATAAATTGCTCCATTACCTTCATTTCCCTTGGTTACTCTGGGAACATTAGCAATTATTTTCTCGTGGGCTTCGCCCATGAAACTAATAATCTGGTGATTTAGTGCCTTGTGGCATAGTGCACCCTCTCCTACCTGCCTTAATCCATTCATCTTGCCACCTATCAGTTTGACTTTTGTGGGGACAAATTGCTTTTCTGAGTACATCCAGGAGAAAATGGGTCAATAGGTGTCTTCATGATCAGTCTGAAGGTAATTTCTCTTATAAAATAAGCTAGGCCTGGACAGAGGGTGGAAATTGTATGTGTGTGTTTCCTGTATAGATCATAGACAAGTAGAGAAGCTTATACATTGTCTGTTTGTTTGTGTGATTATCTGGGAGTACACTAGTGTGCAGGGCAGCGGCTTATTTTAGTTCTGTTAGTACAGTAGATGGATAGCAGGCTGTGGGAGCGGAGAAGGCAGTGGCTGCAGCATGCTGTCCCATTAGCACACCCCTGGGGAGGGACAGACCTGGAAGACAAGGAGACAAGCCTGGATTAGCTCATAAATCACAGCCCGGGGGACCTACTAGAGGCTGTGACATCATCATTTAGAGACAGGCCACTGTTCCACACAACCTGGCTTACTGCACACTCCTTCTGGTGTCTGTTTTGGGTGCAACACATCTATCTATCTATCATCTATCTATCTTATATGCAAGTTGTTCCATTCCTATCTATCTATCTATCTATCTATCTATCTATCTATCTATCTATCTATCTATCTATCTATCTATCTATCTATCGCTCTATCTATTGTTCTATCTATCTATCGTTCTATCTATCATTCTATTGTTCTATTCTGTCCATAAGGCCTATAAACCTATAAACATCAAGCATTAAAGCATTAAAAAAAAAATCAAAACTATGAAAAAAAGCTTTATCACTTTTTCTGGTTAAAATTAGTTATATGAGTTGCTTTGAATTACAGATCAGTTTAATTCTACTTAAATTTCTCAAATTGCAATTCTGCATCCTGTTTGCCACTTCAATTCAAATACAGGAAATTAATTGGAATTTAAAAGGCATTCTCAATTCAGCTCTGAACTGCTATATACTATATACAGAAGTCTGTGTAGATTGTAAATATTTATTTTGGAAACTTTGAGGTGGATGTTTCTGTCCATTTTTTTTCTTTGACTAGGGGAGTTTGTCTTTAAAGTTGGTGTGCGGGATGTGTTTGTTTTTATGGAGGCCTCAAATTTGTCCAGTTCTCAGTCTGTAATAAGGCTTGTGGGTCTCCCTCCTTCACTCAAACTCACACACATGGATCTGTGGTAAGAGAGTGATCCAGCGCTGGCTGACGGCCCTGACCTCAGCTCTTCCCAGGCTGGGTGGGATGGCGAGCGCTGCCAGGCCGCAATTTTACCAAAATGGGCCGAGAGCTCAGACACCACAATGTGAGTATGTGTGTGTGTCCATAGCACAAGGGGATGTGGTTGTTCCACCAATGACCCTGTTATACCAATGCCACATACCAGGTTAGCCCACCCAGGAGCTCCTGAACACTAGTAACCTAATTACCCGCCCAGCACCTGGCAGCGGCATTGCAGTAGCTTGGTACATGACTGTGTATCAAAGGTAAAGGGCTTGAGCAAATGTGGTGCTTTCTGTCCACTGTAATTCATGTCACCTCCGAGGCCTCTGCTCACCGTAACAGCAGCACAATGCTGTGGGATGAAAGCTCCGTGTATAATAGGAGTCGACACCCTGCTCTTATACCCATTGGCTGGGGGGTGATGGAGTGGAAGAGTGTTTCTCTCCTAGATACTGCAGACCCAGATCTCTCATCGAGCCATCTCAAGGCACTGGGGGCAGAAACTGTGTCACCCAGGCGCAACTCACCACTCTCTCTCTTTCCTCTCCCCACGGGTGCTGCCCTTTGTCCCTGTCATATTCTGTTGATAGAATCTCTCACACTAAACTGTACATTTGCACAGGATCTAAGGCTGAGATAAGATTCCTCAAGGGTCTGACTTATCTGGAGGTATCAAAGAGGGAAAAAGCTGGAGTCGAGCTAACTTATCTTGCCCCTTTGTCCCACCAGTATCCACAGGTCTGCTGTTTTGTATTACTGTAATTGCAGATTTTGTATAAAAACAACGAAAGAAGGAAAGAAGAGCTTGATGTAAATATTAGCAGCTGTCACAAGTTTACTGCGCTGCACATTCCCACATGTAGGATCGTCTGTGCAGTGTTTTCTTTTTACAGCTTGCTACCATATGAAATATCAAAACAGAGTCTGAGCAAGATTGAAAATAAGACATCACAATTTAAGCAGCAACAGCATGCTCATCTGAATACATCCTGTGATCCTGATGCTTGTGGAACCATTATAATAGCCTATGTGTTACAGCCGAATCAATCGCATAGCCATTGCACACAACCGCAGGGGCCCAGGCACCACTCAGCACTACCGCAGTCCCAAATACAGTGTAGTCGGCTCCACGCTAAACCCCATGTTAAGTGGCTTCCCGACCTTAGCGCTAGGGGTCAGAAGCGGGAAAAAAACATCACACAAGAGCCACAATTACAGCCCTCAGACATGAAAAGTGTCTCTTTTTATTCCCTGACAGGGCTCCCGTTGTTAATGGCTGGGTCTGCATGCTGCGTAAACAAACAGGCAAGCCGAGGCCCGGCCGCGTCTGTACTGGCTGCCAGCAGCAGCGGCAGTGGTTTCAGCGGTGGGGGCCGATTACAGGATGCAGCCTTTGGGCTGTGGCTGAGATGGCACACAGTTCAGTCCACTTTGGGCTTCCATCACATTGTAAAGTGCTCTCTATCTGTCTCCATTTTTCCCTCACCCTCAGTCTCTCACTTTCTCTACCTTCCTACTTATGTCTGTATTTATCAGTGGTTCTTGCAAAGGGACTCATCAGCTACATTTACATGCACACAAATAATCTGTTTATAATTAGATTGATGGCTCAGTTGAACTGAAAAGCCTTCATGTAAACGCCTCAGTATATCAATCTGATTGAGTTTGATCTGAATGAAATTTCGATTGTTTGAAATAGTTGAGAAGCACTGCTTTATATATAGATAATGTTACTCTTATTCTTAGTGGAACATTGACAATGAACAGTTATATATAAGCGCAAGCCTAATTACATTTTACATTTAAGCCATCATTAAACCTTGAACCACCCAAAAAGAAAGTAAAAGCAAAAATATTATTTTAAATGAAAGATAGATTATAAGGTACAAGCACCCAAAGTCCATCTTTTGGTCATCCTTGTAAAGTAAGCTAAACATTAGTCAACTCTTAAATACTTAAAGAGCCTGCATTTGATCAAAAATGCATTAAAAGGAATAATATTATTACAATTTCAACTTTTTTTTATTTAAATAAATTTGATAATGGAATTTATTCCCTTGATGGCAAAGCAGAATTTATAGCAGCTGAATTTTTAGCAAGAAATTCTTATACTTTTTTTCAGGATTCTTTGATGAATGGAAAGTTCAGAAGAACAGCATTTACTTTTTTGGTAACCTTACGGTCACTTTTGATCAATTTAATGCATCCTTGCTAAATAAAAGTATTCATTTCTTTCAGAAAAATTTTTTACTGACCAAAAACTTTTGAACAGTAGTGTAAATATATAAACATTTATATTTGTTAATGTTCTATCCAATCTTAAGGATGACATGCGGGCACCCTATTTATGACTGCCTCCTCAGATAATACTTATAATCTAACATACAAGTAAAGAATATGTCCTTTCAAGGCCCCTCTACTTTTTAGTTTTACTTTTTTCAGTGGCTTAATGACGGCTTGAATCCTCCGCACCTTTGAAAAATATTTGATGTTAGTTTAGAGTAGACAAAAATGAAAATGAAAACACAGGTTAAGTTGAATGAAGAAGATTACAGCAAATACAACCCTTCCATTAGACATGCACACACAAACATCCGTATGCTTACACACACCATTCCCCCAGCGGCCTCTGAAATAGAGAGAGAAGTGCAGCTGGTGCACCTGCCTGTGTTTGCCTCCTCTCCCCTCCTAAGCTCTGCTAATGAGGGGGATTTTAATTACTGATAGCGTGTCCCTATCCCTCAGCTAACTGTACTCGGCTTCATTAACCGCCATCAACAGGAGAGTGCTGAACATAAACACAGCTCATTAATGCTGCCTATCCTCCCACTCAACTCGCCTCATTTTTCTCTTTCTCTCTCTCACACGTTCTCCCTCCCTCTCTCTCGCTTTCCTCTCATTCTCCTTAGTGGGATTCCTGTGGGATGAGAGGTCACAGTCCAGGTCAGCCCTCACTTAGATTAAGATGCAGAGTGCTGAGAAAGTGATGTTTTGTGTTTGTGCAAGGACTATTTCAGGGATTTCTCAGGGTAGGTCAATATTTGTCCCCATAGAGGTCACATGACTGTATAATCTCCACAGGAGAGATTCACCTTGATATAGAAATGCTGGCTGTTGTTGTTGCTGAATTATCTTATGAAATGTCACAGAGCAGTTTGAGAAGCAAGTGAGCAAAGAGCACCCAGCGAGTCCCTGTGGCACGTCAGATAATATGGATTAATCTGCCTTTCACACTCCAGATACAGCAACAGCATGAGTAGGCCCGGTCCCGCTCCCCTGCTCTTCTCGCTCTGGACTGTTCATTGGACCTGAAAATTTATTTTCACATCTCCACCATACAGAGAGGGAAGGAGCGAGGGAGGGAGGGAGGGAGGGAGAGTGCTTGTGCAGACCTCTCGGATACAAGAAGCACACGAGAACTGTTTTACTTTCTCCATCATCCTCTTTATCTGTGTACACACTCACACACAATGCCTTTACACTTTACCAGTCTGACAGACACCCCACACTGAGTGGGTAGCTGCTAAACATCACAATTTCAAAAACATTGTATTCTCACCCAGGAAGTTAGTTTTAGAATTGTGTGACAATGACAATAACAAAAGCATACTAATGACTAGTTCATGACATACATAGAAAAAAATGACACAACATATATGCATACATTATTTATAATATACAGTATATGCGTATACACATATACATATGTATACACACACATTACTATATATATTATGTATAAAAGTACTATTATGTAATTAAATATATACATAGTCATAATATATACATGTATTAATGTATATGTGTTTGTAAAAAAAAAATTAAATGTATGCTGTTGTATAAAGTTTTTCCAAATTAAAGACTTTTAGACTATGATTTGTCATTTCTCACGTGGGTTCACCTGTATTATGCTCACATTCAGAGACAATAAAGTTTAGAAATTTCTATCAGGTCAATCAAACCATGTTTTGCTCCTTTCAAGTGTGTTTTTTCCTTTATAGAGCTGCATGGTCTATTTTACTGTTTGTATGTGTAAGATTTCTACATTTGCTGTGTAATGCATAACAATGTATAAGATGGCTTGCATAACGTTTGGAAATATGTACCAGAGGAGTAATGCTCAAAAACACTTGTATTGATTATCTCGACATCTTTCATGGTCCAGGTTTGTAGGTAAACTGATTTAAGGTCAGCAAAGAAATCTCAGTGATAAGCATTATAGGATATATGGCCTTGCGTGATAGCGGTGCTCCAGTAAAACCAGTCTTGGCCCTGGGATCAATGATTAATGTGGCTACAAAGAGGGAACGTTTATGACATCATTTTCCCCTCTGGAACATGAAATGTGTCAGATGTAAATGCAATCATTTGCCATTCTAATTACACTCTAACAAATCTCCTTCTCCATCTCACTGGCAGAGTGATACATTGCACCAGCGTTCGCACGGCGGTACAGTCATTAGACAAAAGTGGCAGTAATATCACAGGCCTGGAATGTCGGCCCACGTATTTGGAGCTGCATGAAAATATTTTGGACCACGGCTCCGAATCCTGTCCACCACACGTCATCAAAGCCTTTAATGTTGGCTGGCTTAGGCGTGCACACTGTAGCAGGTACACTGTGCTCTTTGTTTACCCTCTTCTCTTACCAATCTGGTGCACAGATGGCTAACAATTATTTCTCTGTGTGCTCATTGCTGCTGGCAAACTACCAGCGTGCTCTGAGATTGGTGTAATCTTTTATTATTTATGATTGTCTTAGATTTCTGGATCAGTATTTGAGCACAATCTGTTGAATAGCTGAGTGGCGCGAGTTAACGGGGGAGGCGGAGGCGTAAAATTGAGTGTAAACAGAGCCGAGAGAAGTGGAGGAGCTACCGTAATGAAGCTGTGATATTAGGGCCGTTTAAACGCGAGACACACTCCTGAATTCAGCTGAATTTAATCCCATTACCACATGCTAAATATACAATTTGTTTTAAGCTTGCCGTTGGTTGTGTGTATGTTAATAAGCGGCATGCTGCAGGCGCTTTCAGGGAGACTTTTTGAGGGCACAGGCTAATAATTAGATTTCAAAAAGGAAGTCAATTTAAATCCTCATTTGAAGGAAAAATAAGAGGCTTAGTTTCACATTGTAGCACCACATTAATTTGCATGGCTTCTGTTTGCTCTTATAAGATTCCTAGTGCCATATGATATCGAAAATCTTAAATTAGCAAATATAATGACCTCATTCCAGAGATATCAACGCTGTGAAGATTCAGTCTTTATCACATGGCTGTTTTTGTTTGTTAAATGGCCGCCTGTCAAGGGGACCTATTGCATGAACCTATAGGTCTCAGACCAGTGATCAGTGTCATTTCCAGCTGATTGTTTTGCAGGTCCAACGGCGAGATCAGAAGTGCTCCGCTTCACGGATCTTCTCGTACCGTTGAGCGATCTCTCTCAGCAAGGCCAGAGTTCCAGCTAGAGGCTCGCTTTTAACATCAGGCCTCATCTCCTGTCAGAAATCCCACTCTATCCATCGATCTGTTGCTCCACGTAAAAGACATCTCTCTCTCTCCCTTACCCTGCCTCTTTTCTCGCTCTCTTGCTTCTCTATTATTCTTTGACTCTAGACGTCCTTCTCATTTTTCTCCTCCTCTCTTACCGTATCACTCTATTACATTCCCTCCCTATCTTTCTCTCTCGTTTTCAACTTAATAATGGAATGGAGTCCCCCTCAGAGGCGGCACGGCACTGCAGATGGAGGAGTAATTTTTTTTAGGGAGCATGTGTCAGTCAGCAGCTATAGGAGTGCTTGTGCACAGGCAATTTTGCCTGGAGGAGCAGGGCTTTATTGCTTTTGTGGCAGGAAATAAGAAAAGAGACTCTCCGTGGTGTGGAAGTCATGAAATTACAGTATCTTGGAAGAAAATGAATAGGGGCCGTGTGAAGTAAGTGCCAGCCTTTGTTCTGTGAAAGCAGCACGCACTGGCTGCCTGAGCCTGTCCGAATGTCACCTTTTCCTTCCTATCAAACCGAGTACATGGTCACCTCTGATGGAGATCAGGTGTAGGACAGGAACAAATGCCAAATGCAGTTTTTACACCAATTGTTTTATTATTTTTTTTTTTTAAATAAAAAAGGATTTGTGTGGTTATGAAATGCAAAAAGTTTTAAAGACTTAAGTTTTGACTATATATTGACATTATAGCACAGCCTCTTTTCTTATCGATAATTACAATATGAGATCTAGGTTTGGGTTACAGTGCGACCAGTGAAGTCTGTTTCTCAAATAAATCAAAAACATACAGCACAACAATTCTGAATCTTCAACAAATGACTCTTATGAGACTCTTACTTCTTTTTAGTGAATCAAAAAGAAATATCGCAACCAGTGAAGTCTAATTCCCAAGCTGATGACTCTCATGAGCCAGTTTTTTTGTGTGTGATTCAAATACATATAGCACATCCACTGAAGGCATTGAAGATTTCTAATTACTCATTTTCCAAGCTTATGACCTTTTGGAGCAGTTTATTAATTAATTTGACTCATTTACTGAACTGTAATTTTGTACTTCTCTTGAGACCCCAAAGTCAGTGTAGTTATTGACTGTCTGTTAATAATGTGTAGAAATGTGTTAGTATTTTATGAAAAACAATATATATATATAGGAATTATTGAAATATTTAAAATGTTTTCATTGTGGTTTACTTTTTTTATTAAGCAATCTCAACATTTAACAACAGAATTGCTTTTCTGTTATGTAATTATTTCTTTCTTAAATTCCAAAGAACCACTGATAGAATCTCGAAGAAATCAGAGTCATTAAATTCCTTAGTTGCCACCTTAAGATCTGTCAAAACGTCCTTCTGCTCCTTCCATGTGTGGTTTGGCAGATCCTCTAAACAGAGGTCCTCTGGCCTCTGTAGCATGGGGGGCAATTTTTATTATTGTCATATCTGCAATACATCTCTAAAATCACACAACGCCACTGTTGGCCAGACAAGTGATAACTTAATCTGCCTTCTAATTCTTCTCAAAGCATTCACTTGCGCTGAAAGCCCTTTTTTAAACCATTGACTTAATTCCTAAATATTACTTTAATGCATTACTTTGCATAATCGGTTTTGATATGCAGTTGGCAACTTGTTGAATCCAGAGTCAGGTTGACTGGACAGCCATCCCTATCTAGAAATAGCGGCTGCATTTTGTAAAATATGAGTCATCGTTTATCATACGAACGTACATTGTTGTGTTTCTTTTGTCGTGGATTGCACTTTTCATACTTGTTCCCATGGCAACTAGGTACTGCACTTTTACAAAGAGATTATGTTTTGACTTAAGCATTCCTAATTCCAGTTTTGCAAATGAATATAATTTTTTTTGTCTTTATGCACAAAATTAAATAATAATCGATTTTGATTGAACAGTAGCATCTCAATGTGTGTGTGCAGCGGCAAGCAAGCATAGCGGTGTTCAGTGCACATGACATTCTGGAACTGAGTAACAAGCACGTAGGAGATAACAACTTGGCATGTAGACAGTGCTCGAAACCTGCGGTGAGTCTCCTGGCATGGAATAGCATCCAGCGACAGAGCAGTTATGAGAGTAGACAGCACGCTAAAGCTGTTTGTTGCACGGGGGGAGCAAACAAGCTCCGCCTGCATCTTTGTTCAGCATTAGAAAGCATTTGACAGACATGGGGTCTGGAGCCTTCATGCTGCCCCCTAAAGTCTAGAGTCCACCAAGCTGGCAAAGAAAATAACAGCCCCACTGTTCCATGCTTACATATTGAAGCTCCCTGCTATGGTTTCTGGCACACTGATGACATGATGACCCAGTCAACCACCTGCAGCGTACCCCGAGGGTGGCGTTCTCAGCTGCAGACAGATGACTCCCCCCTTCTATCTGCTCAGACAAGTCTCTCCGTGATTGACCCACAATCCACTGGGCTTTCAGTTCCCATGGCAACAGATCCCCATGCAGTCTTGAAGTGATCTACAAAATAATGCACATCAATGTTCCTGTAATATGCTCTGCTGTCTCTCTTTCCAGCAGCTCAGCGCTCGCAGACATTCGTGCGCACATGCTGGAAATCTGTCAGACAATTAGTTTTGCTTAGATTCATCACAGAACTGTCAGGCACAAAGCTTACACCAATCACACTCCATTGATTTTATCTAACCGCAACTGCAAGAAATGAGACCTTCGCAGATGTACAACAGATAGTGTTGATTTGTGTGAAAATACAGGAGAAGCACAATCTAATTACGGTAAATTTAATTAATCTTTTAGGGGGGTTTCTCCTCCCCCACCCTTGCATGGGCATAAACTGACAATGATGTTTCCAACAAAGCGGGGAAGGCGTGTGAAAAACAGCTTCCACTATCTTTAAGATGCTGATGGCATCATCTTGAGAGGTGTGGTGGGGTTTACACCTTGATTATGGCCCATTGTGCTCTTCATCCTTTGGGGACAATTTGAGCTAGGCTTTTCTAAAGTTTACGACCCTGAAGAAAAATAGCGAGAATCTGCGGTGGGGTAGTTTGGGGGGGAGGTTGCACAGTGGAGAGCGAGAGGGCCTTGTTGATCATTGTGGAATAATAATGAAACAATACCCCATTAAAATCTGCCTCCCAGTGACTAATCCTTCTCCGCTTTAATGAGAGCGAATGAATCCAGCAGAGACACGGAGCGGTTCATGCTTTGGGAGTTCAAAGGAAAGGCTCTGGGAACTTTAGCGGCTCATTGTGAAATTGATGTAAATGCCGAAGTGTCGCTAGCAATTATCTAACGGCATTGCTCTGGCCTAGAGTGAGATGTGACTCGGAGAGAAAAGGCAAGAGCAAGGATAACAGAGGGCCCTTTTGCCATTTCAGCCATGGGTTTGACACTAACAAGAGAGCAGACGGGGTCTCGCAATGTTTAAGGAAAGGCTCTGGGAACTTTAGCGGCTCATTGTGAAATTGATGTAAATGCCGAAGTGTCGCTAGCAATTATCTAACGGCATTGCTCTGGCCTAGAGTGAGATGTGACTCGGAGAGAAAAGACAAGAGCAAGGATAACAGAGGGCCCTTTTGCCATTTCAGCCACGGGTTTGACACTAACAAGAGAGCAGACGGGGTCTCGCAATGTTTACAACAACACCGGAATCCCTCTGTAGGAGAAAAAAAATTTATTCTCAAGTGTCATCATCTCACTGGTTTGCGGTTAACCTAAAGCTACGTGATGCTGTGTATTAATGGATTGCTAATCAACAATGGCACAAGAGAGGCTTTCAGTAGCTTTTTGTAGCTAAGAATGCCTGACAGGAGGTCAGACTTCAAGGGTTTGATATCACACAGTCTGCCAGCCTGAGCGGAATAAATGATGGCCGTTACCATTATGGAGGAGGAGAGGCTTTGTAAATGGGAGCATACAAGCCTCTTGACAGATGAGTCAGTCACTGCGCACAATAGTTATTAATGCGGCTGTGTTCTCAAAACGGGACTCATTGTAGCATTTTATTGTCACAGGCTGAATAGCATTAACCCTTGCTCTGAGGATATGAATATACTCTCAACAGATCCTCCAAATGAGAAAAAAATTACCATCTGACTGGTAGTGAAATATTAGCATGCCAGAGGGAGTGTGTGCGTGAGGCATTTCTGTGGCTGTTAGGCCTCTTCTAAAGCCAGTGTAGACAGGGTTATTGATTTTTACGACAACACAGTGAGAAGGTCATTGTAGTTGAGAGGTTTTGGGGGGATCTTTACTGTTAATTCTGCTAGCGTTATACCCTTGGCGGTTCCAGCAAATTGCCAAGGCAGCTGTACCTTTCAGACACTCACGTGTAATGAGATTTTGGCTTGAAGTGCTATCAAAACACTGAGGAATGAGACGGATTGCATTTATTAGCGACAACTAGATAATAATACAAAAATGAGATGACTCCACATTATTTTTAAGTATAAAATAATTTGAAATCATTTTATACTATTATTCTAAGTATAAAACAATCGGAATGTAAAGGTGCAGTCCATTGCTCAGCTAAATTTCGCAAGCGAAATCTAGACATTTGATTGGGAATCCGCATTATCGGGAGTGCGAAATCCGGCGTGGTTTCTAAGCAACTTGTGTGAGAGGTGCTTCATATATCTCTACACTATTGACAGTGTATAATGGCCTTTTTTTGCACACCAAATTTAGCTGAAATTTTGCTAATGTGACCGTACTATAAGATTGTGTCATTCTCATTTGTGTATAGTGCAACACAAAGACAATGCATTTCCGATTTGCTTGCAGCCTGTAGTGCTAATGCCTGTACTTGAGGCTTTAAGATATCAATGAGTGGCTGTTGATGTCAGAGAATTAGAATTTCAGAATAGTAATTGGCTCTGTTTCCCCGCTGCTGGCTGTATTCAGCCTGGACCGGAGCCTCTGCCAACGGCTCCATCCCTTTTTGTTTGGCGACACTGTTCATGTCTGCATTTGTCCCTTTTGATAAGGCCTTTCATCCTGTTTGCATTGATTACAGCCTGACGAGTCACCCTGATACACTGTGGGCCATTCAATTCCCTTCACCACACACTGGGCCCATTGTGGGCTTGGAATGCATGTGTGTGCGTGTGTGTGATTGCACTCTCTGTTCTCCTGGCTTTTAGGTACCAAAGCACAAGCATGTCAGTGCCCCGGAGACAGCGCTATGGCACAATACTCACTCATCATGGAAATAAGCTCCCCATTTTATGCTCCTTGAGCGGGAACCTTCCGATTGAATGTGGTGGAGAGTGTGGCGCATTACTCATTTATGGGCTGAGAGTTTACATTTCACCCTGGCTTTTTATGTGCGTCACATTAATGACCACATACTGAGCAATCTGCATAAGGCACCAATCGGATGGTGACGGATGCTGGTGCAGTTTCAACAATTTATCTGTACCTCATTTTCAGCGTACAAACATTAATGGGGCTCACAAGATGTATAGCCTCCTTATGAACTAGCATTATACTGTATGTTCAACAACGGCTGAGCCAGAACAAGAAAGAGCCATCTGTAATGGCGAGAGGGAGAAACATCAAAACACACAAGACGACCTGGATAACTGGAATCTGTGCACATATAGTTACTCAAACGTGTAAGCGCGGCCGGCTTGTTTTAAGTCATGTGTTTAGGTTGTGTGTGTACGTGTGGGAACTGGGCAGCAGCTCCGGTTGTGAATGGGGCGGGCGATCCTTGTTCTGTGAAGAATGAAAAGCACCTCTGCAAATAGTGGCATGTGTAAATTCTGGGGGGGTGGGAGTTTCACAGTGGCTGGGGTTTCCGTGTAAATAAACAGTGAGGAGGGCTGCGTGGGTGGAGGGGCCCTGGCCTTTTCCCTGGGGTTAGGCCTAGTCTTTTGTTGCTCTAAATCCAAGCACTTTCTATTGAGCAGGATGGGGGGTTGCCTGGGAGAGATTAGTCTGCCAGTTCTAACACCCACACACACATACATTCTGCTTCTTTTTCAGCCAAAAGAACAGCCCTGATAAGCACCTCCTGATTTTTTTTTTTTTAATCAAAAGGATGGACAGAATCAAGAGTATCAGTCACAGGCCAACCACAGAACATGACGTGTGTCTCTATGCATGACACCCCCAATTCAAAACCAAAACCACAGTCCATAAATACTAAAGACTTCACATTACTGAGCTGTAAGTAGTCCCAGACCTGGAATAAACATTAAGGAAATTCATGGTGCATTGCGATTTATTTTTTCTTCTAAAAATCCTAAAAAGACCACCCTGGTGTTTATATGTTGTAGATTATCCATGTTGGTATGCATATTAAAAATCAGAAAATAATGTAATATGTAGATCTAGGAGAAAGTAAACATTAAAAATAGGAATAGAAAAAAAACGAGCAAATTTGATAATTTTTACATGTTTATAAAAAATATATATATAAATAACAGTATTAACATACAATATTAAATGTCCTAATTGTAAACTCGTAAATACTGTCTAAATACTTACTAGCTTGTTTGTAAACAAACATGTTCAGAAAACATTTTGCTTTTTCATACTTTATTAATTTTTCAAGCAAAAAAAACGTATTCTGTTATAATGATACTATATTTTCTGGAAGTTGCTTTTAAACGTATGCTTGTGATTAAAAACAGAAGATGTAGATGCACATCTAATAACTATTAAGATCTCTTAGTTTACAGAAATGTAGATGACATTAATATGACTTTATTGGTATGTGGGTAACATGCCATTATGAGTGAAGAGATGTTTTTTTTATATATTATTAAGTGTTTGCATGCTCCTTTGCTCCTTTGTTTTATGTAAGGCTCTCATTACCACGTGGTAGTAACAGATTGTTTGAACTGGAAAGAAAAGCCATTCGAAGCTAATTAAGCAGCCATTCCAGGCACTATTCACGGGCAGAAGAGCGAGAAGCACAGGCATTTGTCAGCGCTTGACCCCGCGTGGTATTGATTGACAACAAACCTTCTTGAATGACAGCCTTTACCTTTACTGTCCAATTGCAGTCGAGAGAATATGAATGCTGCTCTATGGTTGGCTGAGAAGCTGTAAAGCCGCAAAGGGATCCCACGTGGGTGCAACAGAAGAAACTGCACAGGATTGGGCGCTTCTTCTGAGTTCAGACAGGCCGTTGTTCACGGAGATCAAACCTGAACAATCATAGTATTCCCAACGCTAGCTATCTGTCCATCTTGATGATAGGTCATTTTCGTATAGATGTACACGATGGGTGCAAAATGATGTTATGATCGGGACGCTAAGCTTTAAAAATCTGAAAAAGAATGTCCTTTTGTAAACACCGATTAAACCAGCATTATTTGAATAGGAAAATAATACAATTTTAAGACTTGTTCCAAAATTGATAAAGGGAAATTATGACGTGTTATAAATGGCAACTTTAATTTTTTTTTAAAACCGTGAGCCAGATGTACACAAAATACAGAAAAAAACACGAGAAATTTAATATAACGTGTGTAATCGCATCAGTTCATATATTGTTGTTCTCTTAAAAACTTTAAAGCAGAATGCTTACTTTATGTAAACTAACGTTTTAACCGACATAATAAGTAATCGTGATTGTAATACACTCTGTCGATGTTTTTTCCGCTCAGAACGACTATTCGACAGTATTCATATACTGTGAGTGTATTAGCTCTCCAAACAAAGACATTTACTGTGACATCGGACCACTTTGTTCAAAAATACCTAGAAATGCTCAACGGCTGCATTACGAGCTACCTGTTCTGATCTAAAATGGCGAGTATGATGTCATTCATCAGGATGCAGTCCCCACGTGGGGACACGGCCCAGCGATTGGCCGGCAGGGCAAAACTCTCGGTTCTCTCATCTGATTGGCTAGCAGGAGGCGCTCTCTCAGTGGCTCAGCCCTCGTGTCAGTAGACTGTCTGTGTGTGGCACAGGGTTGCATTGCTGGACGAAAGGGAAATGCTCGAGCGGCGAAGTACAACGTTACATTTTTAAACCTCTTCAAATTCGGAAGTATATTTTTGGCAGTGTTTTCTGGGGATTACACGAACATTTTTCGCGCCGTGGAGTTTGGCGTCTCTTTATTGCTTTGCCTCGGAGAAGCCGATTCTCATCGAGTCGCTTCTTGTGATAGAGCGAGCACACGAGAGATGTTCGCCACCGTTCGCGTCCACCAGGAACCATATCTTTCTCTCACATATTGAAGCGGTGATTAACATTTCAGAAGTTACTGGAACAGTGGAAGTGTTTCGGCAGTTCGGACGCACAAAGACAGGTACAGTGGGTTAGCAGGTTAGCTAACGACAATAGCTTGTTATCCAACCAAGCAAGACTTGAAACGCTTCACACACTCGTACACTGACTGAGCTCCTCACTTATCCAAGATGTCTCCACCGGGCCGGCATCCGTTAAGTGCATCTTGAACTGATATGGAACATAATTGCTACATCTGCATCAGTTTAGCTGGAGAGCCAGGGCAGAGCCGCCCGTCCATGACGAACGACATCCCGATGTGCACCTTCGTTTGATTTGCTAAGCCCTGGTGTCTGTGATAATGCTTCGAAGTGAAAGAACAGGGCGGTTGGAAGCACAATCAAGTGGGGTAAAATCCTCTAACGCCTCTTGTCAATAAAGTAGTTGACATTGTATGGTAAAGAAATCGTCGTTGTTCTCTAGTATGTTTTCATGTTTTTCACGAGCACCTGGATTAGAGAGAGTGAGGCTGAAAACAACAGCATTTTAACAGGCGCAGTTTGGCACTCTCAGACCCATCCAAGCGAGGCGACCCCATTTCTCCCGCCGGTGTTTATGTGAGGCACTAAAACGGCAGACCCAGATCTGTAAATCCCCCCCCCCCCCCCCCTTTCTGACAGCACACGGCG
>NW_015505234.1:1606024-1617519 GCF_001515645.1 Sinocyclocheilus grahami | reverse complement strand
GTTAGCTAACGACAATAGCTTGTTATCCAACCAAGCAAGACTTGAAACGCTTCACACACTCGTACACTGACTGAGCTCCTCACTTATCACTTTGTCGACTCATTTACGGTCTTAATATTCGGTTTCTTTCAAGTAATGTGAAGTGCTAGATGAGCTCCTGTCAAAGTGTCAGCCAAACAAAGAAAAACAACATTAATTTTCATGTTTTTCTTTTATAGTAGAGGAGCTGTTGTTTCGCTCGAGCGCTCCGCATGTAGTTTTTTTCCTGACACAATGAACTGAGTTCTTCTTAAAAGTGCAGGTGAAAATACGTTACTAACGCTCTTATAGAGTTCTTCTCAACCGCAAGTTTAAATTTCCAACCGTGGTTTTAACCCTCTGTTTGAATGTAACGGTCTCCTCCTCGTCTGTTTGTTTATTTTTCATTGTTTGGGCTCCAGCAGCAGAGATCTGAGAGGATTTTTGCCCCCAGCGTCCAGTGGGCTTCGTGTCCGGCTGATTTTTACAGTACAGTGGCGTGCCAGTGGACACCCCCACCAAATAGACCTCCAATAAATAAAGGATACATTTCAAGATGTATCCACAGGGCCGGCATCCGGTAAGTGCATCTTGAACTGATATGGAACATAATTGCTACATCTGCATCAGTTTAGCTGGAGAGCCAGGGCAGAGCCGCCCGTCCATGACGAACGACATCCCGATGTGCACCTTCGTTTGATTTGCTAAGCCCTGGTGTCTGTGATAATGCTTCGAAGTGAAAGAACAGGGCGGTTGGAAGCACAATCAAGTGGGGTAAAAACCCCTAACGCCTCTTGTCAATAAAGTAGTTGACATTGTATGGTAAAGAAATCGTCGTTGTTCTCTAGTATGTTTTCATGTTTTTCACGAGCACCTGGATTAGAGAGAGTGAGGCTGAAAACAACAGCATTTTAACAGGCGCAGTTTGGCACTCTCAGACCCATCCAAGCGAGGCGACCCCATTTCTCCCGCCGGTGTTTATGTGAGGCACTAAAACGGCAGACCCAGATCTGTAAATCCCCCCCCCCCCTCCTTTGTCAGAAAGCTACTGGTGCTTCAGCTATCTCCCAGATGTCACTGTAGCGTGGATGTCACCCCAGCCCTCATTCAGGCTGAAATATTAGAGCTGATCTCCCAGGGCCCAGAATGCATTAGAGCCTCGCTCTGCAGTCGGTGGAAAACAAATTTGGTTCTCTGCGGATGTAATTGAGTTTGATTGATGTGATGGCTGTCTTTCAGGCGCCCCACCAGCCTGGTCAGCCAGGCTTCAAATTCACAGTGGCGGAGTCCTGTGACAGGATCAAAGACGAATTTCAGTTCCTGCAAGCCCAGTATCACAGGTAATAATTTAGAGTTATATGGCCGTAATGTAGCTTGTACAATTAACGCTTCACCTAATTGTGTTTCACGGGCAAAAGGGAGGGAAAGCTAAATTAAATTTTCATGTTTAAATGTGTGTGGTGAAAAAAAATAGTTTGGATCATGTGATGTATTGGCACCATATAGGTAATGGATATGTTATGGATATTTAATTTTACATGTTTTTTTCCCTGCCTGTTTTTACACTATTTTAGCCACCATTTAATGTTAATTTTAAAGTGATAGTGTGTGATTACAATGAAGATTTACCCTTTAAAACTACAATTTTTTTTAAAGAGGGTGTTTTCCTGTTACAACAAGGACTTAAATTAAGTTTTTATTTCATTCAGGTATTTTTTTTCTTTAGTAAATGTCAGTGAATAACTTCAGCATTACACAATTTGAAAGATTTGCGATTAATTTGTTATTAGATGTATATATGATGTATTATGATTATTGTTTTAGAAAACAGTCATATTTTTAATATCGACCATGATATCAAAATGATTGTTTTGGCCCAAATATGAAATAATAAATGTATTTGATAATATGAAAATAATCATTTTTATTGTCCAGAATTTTAATACCAGGAGATTTCTAAATTAAAGTGGTTAAAATTGATTTGATTATTTAAATGAACCCCTGTAAAAATGTGCACTTGTTTGTTTATCTTCATGTTTGCAGTGTGGATTATTTTTGTGTGTGTAAGCAGTGAAAACACATGTCTGTTCAGAAACTGATGTGCTTTGTTTTCCTCTTAGTCTTAAAGTGGAGTACGACAAACTAGCCAATGAGAAGACCGAGATGCAGCGCCATTATGTCATGGTAAGATTAGCCAATGTGTAAGCTGCCATTAGCTGGTAGCTGGGGTGAAGGTAGATGCCTTGTTGCGTGTCTCTCTGTATGTGTGTGTTTTAGATTGTGTTTGTGAAACCCCCTCTGGTGCTTTTAGTTCAGCCTCCTGCTTTATTAAAGGGCCCTGACTGACTGCTCTTAGCCTCGGGCCCTTTCATACACCAACCCTTAGCCGCAGGGGTCAATGACCACAGCATTGTCCCCTCTTCTCTCTCCCCCTTCTCTCTACCTCCCTCTGTGTGTGGATCTGATTATTCTCCAAGGAGACGCTGCTCTCAGACAAATGCATGGCCATAAATTGGGTGAGGGGTGATGGAGGAGTGCCAGAGGCGTCTGTGGGAAAATACTAAATCGTAGCAGAAATCCAAAATCTCTGCAGAGTTCTGTCTTTGATAACCAGATTTTACGCACAAACAAACGGCTACATAAATTCAGTGTTAATCATAATCACGGGCTTAATCATTTACGCAACACCGAAGCCCTAAATTCAATAGTAGATGTTCAAGAGATCAAAACAACCTCATGTAAGGATTTATGATAGGGAGAGGAAAAACAAAGCTTTTCGTGGTGTAACTAAACAAGGCTAAACTGTGGAAGTGTATTCTCTTATCTTGTGTAAACACGTGAGCGATGACTTTAACCAATACCCAGGGACACTAGTTAAACATTCCATTCACAGGAAAAAGCATGTCAGTCAGAAAGGAGGAGGAGAGGTTAGGTAAACACCCTTGTAGAATCCCCACGCTGACTGTTTGAGTTGATAGTGTCAGAATCTAGACTTGCATGACTGCACTGAGGTCAGGGTCTTTTTATTAGGAGATATTTTTATTATTATTATTATTATTAAAAATTTTTAAAAACTTATTAGGTTTTATTAGAACAAAATCATAAGATGTATATATATAGATTAAACTTTGATTATACAAACAGGATTCCCAAAGTGATGGAAACAGTGCCTTTTAGTCCTGTGAAAATAATGAAATTTGATAAAATTTTAGTGGAAAACTTGTACACATTTCTGTTCTCCTTAAGTTTTTTATTTTTTCTGTTTTCTTTCTGGATGCAACCTTTTTTTTTTTTGGCTAGAAATAGCTCTTTGTGAGAAATCATCATAATTATTATTAAATGGCTAAAAATTATGTGAAATATATAGAATTTATTGCTATAAATGTGGGATTTCTGACATAAAATCCAAGTGGAATTTCCACTGTGTACTTTCATCAGTATTATACAAAGAAGGAGAAGCTGTGCAGATATGAGACACTGTTATGGGACATGATTTTGAAGTGTGCATCAAAAACCTGTTCTCCTCTTTTTCCCCTCTTGTTTCACCAGAATCTGACTTTTTTTTCTCTGCTCTGTGATGTGAGTTGAAAATGTTTGATGTGGCTCGGATTGAGAAAAAAAAAAAACCCTGAATATTTTTCATTTCACTTTCTTTCAGTACTATGAGATGTCCTATGGGCTGAACATTGAAATGCACAAACAGGTATGTAGTCCTTTGATCCCATTTCACACAATCTCTAAGTCACAGAGGATCTATGCGCTGTGTGTGTAGATGTCAGTCAATGCAGTCACTGGTGTGTTAGGAGACAAGTGAAGTGCACTCCGTAGAGATGATGAGAGAGACTGGGCTGTGTTCTTTTGTGCAGCAGTTAGAATCGGGCTAGAAGTCAGGACATTACAAGCACACACAGACACACACATAGAGTCAAGTCTCTTTTCCTGCTTGTGCTGAGCAGAGTGTGGTCAGACAGCTTTGATAAGATTAAAGTTAGGACTTTGGCAGGAGGAGCTGTGTGATTTAATGACTAAAGGGAGCAGAGTCTGAGGAGTCTCTATTATGTCAGCACATTTAAGACACCCTTTATAAATTTACGCTAAGGAAAAAATAGACCACCATAAATTCATCCCCTCCAATCAATTTTTACCCTACATTTTCTCTAGGGCTGCAACTAACATGTATTTTTGATAATCGATTACTTGGTCGTTTATCTCTTTGATTTACTTGGGATATTCCATGTCTTTTCCAATAAGTGCCTAAAGCCAGCTCAGTTAGTCTAGCACAGTACACAGTGTGTGTTTTTTATTTTTATTTCAAATAAATTAGAGCGAATAAGAGTAGGTAAGTACTAGTATTAATTGGTCAGGTGCTGGTGAAAAAGATGTGTCTTTAGACAGTTTTTTTAAAATGGCTAAAGACTCAGCTGCTCAAATTGAGATAGGCAGGTCGTTCCACATGAAACTATATGACCTATTATGACCTTCTTTGAAGTGCTGGGCAAATTGTGTTGTGACCTTTTTTCGCCTCTGCCATTTTTCAGTTCTTCCCCCAGAAATAGTTTATTTTTTTACTTCTACAAAGTGACATCACTGGCAATTATCCGAGCACAGCACCGACTAATCAACTATTTTCATATTATTAGCAACTAATACACTCTGCATCATATTTACTGAATGAAATCCAATAAAAAAAAAATTCTCTAATTTGGGGGTGCTGATTACAAAAATTGTTTTGCTTTGTTTTGCTTTAGCTCATCACACTCTCTCACAAAATGTGATGTGCATTTCAGAAATTTTGCTTTCGACAACCATTGCAAGGTGAAGAAGTCTTTTATTATCCCTTAAGCACAGAAAAACTGCCTCAAAGACATGATTCCTATCTTCCTCTGAGCCGGGATAGAACAATTTGTTTAATTCTTAGACTCTGATGCCATTGTTAATGCCTAATCTTGATTCCAAGGTTAGAAATATTGCCAGTGACAGAAGAAAATGCAAACATGACACTGATCTTTTCTGCTACATCTGTGGATGTTTTACTACATCCAAAAATTACATATTTTACAGATTATCTATTTATAAACTTATGTTTATGTAACTTTCTTTGACAGAGTATTTGAACATATTTTCCACACCTTTGCAGATTGTAATTTAAATGATACATGTTGAATACTTTGTTATTTGACTGCTTTTATTTTTTCGCTAAGTGCATTGACAGTGTATGAAAACCACATGATGGGAAGTTTTTATTGATATTTTTAAATTCAGCTTTAGGTAATATTAGGCTAATAATATTTTGCAAATAAGCCTTTTTTTAAATGCAGGGCAGCGTTAATGATTACATTGATTCATTTTTTTATTGATTAATTGAAATTTTTGTCCACCTTACATTTTTGAAATTGTCTTTAAAATTTAGGGTTCTCTTCCACCGTATTTACAAAGACTAATCTGATATATATTTATATATAGATATAGATAATAATGAGATTGTGCTGTGCACCAGATGTAGTTAGGCCACCTCAGAGTCAACCCAGCTCTCTCAGCCTGCTCCCCTTCTTCACCTTATGAAGGTTAATGGCATCAGGGAGGAGCTGGTGGATAGCGATCCATCAGTGTCCACAGTGAGAGCTTCTGCACTCCTCTGTCTGTCAGGCCCCTTGCCCCTGCGATGCCTCCTGTTAACCACTTATCTCCCAACTGGCAGCTGAGGGGCAGAGGAGTGAGAGTAAAAGGGTAGAGGGTGGAAGGGCTGGCCTTGTGTAAATAGGTTAATCGACTGATCCATTTTAGCGCCTTGACTTTTATCAGGAACCACCACAGAGCCCATGGATGCACTATTGAATAATTCATCCGACGCTGCCTCTAACCTACTAAAGAAGAGGGAGGTAATGGTGTTTGTAAGCAAACACGCAGATCCCACCCTTTTATACAGGTCTGTTGATCCGGGTTAAACTGAACCCAGGAGCGGATGGCAGGCGGGGAGTGGTTAACCAACCGAGTTAGCGAAGATTGAACTCACAAAATAACTTGCAAATTCCGCACCCCATTATTCTCAGCACTGAGGATTTAATTCCGACTGTCAGGCAATCCGTTTCCTCTTCCATTCGGTTGTCTCAGGGTGCTTTATATTTTAAACAGTCGTGGCGTAATGCAGATTTCAGGATGCGCGTTTGCGTCCAATACCTGCAGACAGCCATAGCGAGGGAGGTAATGCAGCTGTAATGGCAGCTGCTCCACGTCAATGAGCCACTGTGATGACTGAGGTGCACTCACAGTGAGGCTTATTTTGTGAGGTTTTTTTCTCACCTGTTGTGAGACTCCGAGGGAATCTCCTCCCCTCTCCTCGCTGTCAGACCCATATTGAGCCAGTCAAGCCCGGCTTGACACGAGGACGCTGATAAATGATTTATAAGGGGTGCCCTAGGAAGTGTTTGCTAACTGCTGGATTGTCCTTCTCTATGTGAGCCAAAGCAAACTGACTGGCTCAGTGAGGTGAGTACACAAAGCCTCTGTTAAAGAGGAGGGGGGATTGGGAAACAGACCCGCTCTGTCACAGTTTATGGTGGTTAGGCCATGAAACCAGGTGAACCTGTACAATGATACTCCAAACATATGCATAATAGAGCAAGGCTGTTGTAACAGGGCTGTTTGGAAAGGCTGAATATTTGAGGGACGACAAAAAAAAAAACCCACAATAGAAATCAAAGGCCGGCCACCCATGCAGCTCTACTAACACTGATCAATGCAGGTAAAGTTTAATGCCAGTTATCAACAGAGATGCAAGTTAACAACCCTGTTAAGCTTGTGCCCTCATCTCCGGCACACACACATTGTTATACCTTTACTACAGAGCATGAGGCTGTCAGAGAGCATTACCACCCTCTCACCCCGGCAGAATACAGGGACCCATCAACCCAGCTAGGTCAAGTATTGTTTGTGATGGAGGCACATGCCTGGAAGGGGCAGTTGTTTTACTCTATATTCAATGCTCATCAGTGTCTCACTCCATTCCGCTGGCGCTGATGGCAACAGACAAATAGCTTTCAGCATGCCATTGACAGCCTGGCCCTGGAGTGCTCTTGAAATGGTGCTAGACAGGTCCGAGTACCTGTAATTGTGTACCAGAGCGTGAAGCTCGCCACTTAAGAGGCAGGCTTTCATCTGCTTAAAGTGACATCCTATTTTTATCCGCAGTTGTAGCTAAAAGCTCAGCTTGTCCAGCTCAATGCACAGCATGGCTTTCATCATAAATTCATACATTATGTGCAGCGAATGCAGGCTTTTTGTGTACGTCACCGCCGTCAGACATGTTTTCCCCCGACAGCGGGATTGTTTTTGCAAGATAAAGCATGAAGCTTTAGAGTGAGTGTCAGATAAGGCAACCCTTGACCTCACTCGGCCAGCTGTCAACGTCGCGTTAAGCCCTTAAGGAATGTGTTCGATGCTCTCCAGGCCTCTCAGCAAATCCTGTCAAATGTTAGGCTGCTATTGACGTGGTTTATCTCGTCAAATAAGGATTATACACTGAGCTGACTTTTTAACCAGCATTTTTTGTTGATGCATTCTTCTAGTAGTTTTTTCCAAAGTGTAGTTGGGTGTCT
Source organism: Sinocyclocheilus grahami (assembly GCF_001515645.1). NCBI lineage: Eukaryota > Metazoa > Chordata > Actinopteri > Cypriniformes > Cyprinidae > Sinocyclocheilus > Sinocyclocheilus grahami. The sequence goes on along the minus strand of NW_015505234.1, from coordinate 1,609,906 downwards.
GAAAGCTAAACTTGTACCCTGCTTTGATCCTGTTGCTTTGGTGAAATGCAACACCCAGTCTTGTCACACCAAGTTTGACTATAGCTTTCGAGAATGTATAAAGCTGATTTGGGATGCAACAGTATAGATTGATTTTAGATGACATTGACTGTTTCATTATTCATTTATTATTATTATTTTATTCATATTTTTTGTTTATTTTATTTTATTTTATTTGTTGACTTTTTTAAAATCCATATCCATTGGGTCATTCTAACCTGGGTTTGCCTTTTTGTTTTAAGAAAATTCTAACTAAGCTCCAATTTGCAATTTTATAGTTTGCAAGTGTCTTAAACACTTACACAAAAAAAACTACTTTGAAATTTGAACTAACATCAGTAGGGTCAAAGATATATTTTGCCTTCATAAATGACATGGATTTTTTCCATATTGATGTAACATCATGCTTTTGATATGGGCTAATATCTATAAACTTAGATTATGCTCCGCATGTCCTTGTTATATGGTCTGCTATAGTATTTTTAATGGTCTGCTTTACTTAACCATATTTTGCCTATAGCTTGACCCGACACACGTCTGTATTCCTTTGATGGGAACAAGTGAAAATTTCTCAGGTGTTACGGAGTATCTTGTAAAAAAAAAAAATAATTGTGTCTGGCTGCTGCAACCGCTTGGCATTTTGGGCAATATGTTATAAATCATTTCCTGGTTGGCGCAACACTTCGTGTTTGCCATTGAAATGAAAAATAGAGCCGAAATCCCTGTGATGTGTTTGTGCTCCGTTCTGGCCCTGGGTTGAACTGAGCCTCATAAATTCTATAGATGATGTATCTGTAGCAGAGTTATTTTTCAGAGGCTTTCCTCCCCCTCTCCTTTGGTCTCAGGCAAAGCCAGTGCCAGATCTGTGATGTGAGCTCCTTTCATCACTGGAAGCGGCTGTGATGTCGTCCGTGCTGTGTTCCTGCTGGTGTCTGATGATGGAAAGGAAGAGGGATGGAGTACATCCTACTGTAGCTGCGTGTAGTCTTTGGGTGGAGAGCCCTGGCTTTGCCCCCACCCCTGCTTTTACAGTCATGTGTTCTTACAACGACCCCACATCATCCTCTGCTATTGCTCGCCTTTTTATCCACCATTCGTGTGCGGTACGCATCCGATCGACAGGCCGAAAATTCAATTTAATGACCTGCCTGTGTGCACGTAATATGATTTTACAGGCTGTTACGGTCAAGCTGAGGTACTATTTGCATAATGATCGGCTTGCGATAGGAGATGGGGCCTGCTCGGCTACAGTTGCCATGGCAACGGTCAGACGGGTGGAGAGAGAATGAAGGTCGGGTCCCTGCGGTGGGCTAGATGAAGGGGGGACTTGGGGAGGTGGGTTGCTGAGAAAATGAAAAAGGTGGGGTCTGGAGAAGGCAAAATAGGCCTCAGCTCCTGACAGGTCTGGACATAATTCACCTTTGTTCATTAGTCAGAAGTGACATGTTATTGTGATTTTATGTTCTGATTTAAAGGCTCATCGGAACGTAAATGTTAATGTGTCAGTGTTCTTACAGGCATTTGGGCCCAATTTTTAAATAATTTGAGCATTGTTTAACTTTAATTGACTATGATGTGATTTAAATGTGTTTTTTCCCTCGTACTCTGTTGTAGTATTTTTTTTAAATTATTATTATAAAAGCACTGAAGCTCAAATCCTGAAAATCTTTTGGCTCTGACTGCTATTTAGACCATGTGTGTACAATTTTTGGATGGTGGAAATTCATATATTTGGGATTTATAAAACAGCTTTTTTGTGGTCATCCTTAAAGTCTATTATAACAGTCGTCTGCTTCCAACATGTCCTCAGGGACATGCATTATTTAACATCTGCTAAACAACAGGAGTTGGCAGTCATTTTGTTGTGAAAAATCAACTTCTGAAGGTTTTTCTTTTTAGTGCAATTACATGATAGTGGTAATTAGGGCTGGGCGATATGGCAAAAAAATCATAGCTCTGTATTTTTTGGCTGAATTGCGATATATACGGTATATATCTTGGTATTTTTAAAATGTTTCTATTTGGATTAAAAATATATATTTTTTATTTTATTTATTTATTTATTTATTTACATCCAACCCAATGTTGTCCAATGAAACAATGTTTATATAAAAAGGCCATGAAACCGAATATAGTAAAAAAATAACCATGTAGGCTATGTGCAAAAAAGGTACTAATTATCACATTACATTATAACATTACAATCTAAAAACAAAAATAATGCTTTTTAAAGGAGAAGATATATTTACTAAACTAAAAATAAAAATAAATAAAAACAAAAGCACAAGTTAATTGCAATATATTTTGATTAGGCGCTCGTTCACTGAAATCTGTGAAGTTTAGCGGAGAATCGCATGCAGAAAGGCACGTGCACTCCTGACAGCAAAATGAAAATATGTCCATGATATATCGTATATTTGTCATACTATATCACTTATAAAGAATTAGGGCTGGGCAAAAAATCAAATGCGATTTTCATGCTCATCTCGTCAGTAAAGCCGCTCCTGTGATTAGTAGTAAATCTCCAGCACGTGCTTTCAGATGGAGCGACATTTACTACACAGAGCCGTAGTTCACTGACAAGCTACACAAAATCGCAGGCGATTCATTGCCGATTTTGAACGCGATTTTGTGTAGCTTGTCAGTGAACTATGGCTCTGTGTAGTAAATGTCACTCCATCTGAAAGCACGTGCTGGAGATTTACTACTAATCACTGCCCAGCCCTAGTGGTGATTATGGTTGAGGTGTAAATGTGAAGCTGAGAGGGCAAAAGAAAGTCTTGTGTACTAGTAGACTGTACCTGCAGGCTGATGGCAGCTAAAGTGCAGTCCTGCTCTTAACACAGCTCCAGTGTATCTGGCTTGTTCTTCGTGTGGTTTGGAGCAGTGTTTCCCAACCGGGGTGCCGTCTGTCGAGAGCAGGGGTGCCGTGTAAAAAATAATTTTTTAATATTTTTAAATTGCTAAAATGTTCAAAAAAGCTTCTATTATATAATATCCATTTCTGATGTCGCCAATAATTAGAGATGCACCGAAATTTCGGCTGCCGAAAATTAGTTCACTCTTTCACGTGGTGTGACGCTCTGCGTATTATCCCGCTCTATGTGTGAGTGTGCTCCGCTCAGCTCCACTCATATACCGTTCATGCGAATCGGAACAGCAAAGTCCACTCAAAAATTGAGCCGACAGGAAACCTCGATGTGGTCCAGTTTTGTTTCTGTCTGCAATAGCCCTACTGTGTTGTAACATGGTGTGGTATATGGGCAACTCTGGTAACGCTGCCCTCTCATTCATTGATCTGCTAACCGCTATGTTATGCTCGCGTGTTCTGATAATAATAGCTTTCTAGGACTAAACATTGGTAAAAAAAAAAGTTAAATATCTTAACCCTACTGTTAGACCTACCTGAAAAACTAAAAAGCTATTTATTTAATTCGAAAGCCTGTCGTTATTTTTTATTTGTGCTATCATTATTAATTTCTTTATTTGTTCTTATGTTATTACTGACTGCGTACTTGTCATTTTTTATTCAATTCAAAGTTTGAAATCAAGCCATCTCGTGCTACTGCAACAAAATTACCCCACTGTAAAATAAAAAAAACACTGAGTGAGCAAAAATGTGTGATCTAGCTAGTTATAATGGTAATTAAATAATGTTTACATATGTATAAAAGCCTACATTAAAATCTGTCATAAATTTGTCTCTTAATTAGAAATTAGCCTACTGATTGTCACCATTGATGGACACATTTTTTGTATAATATTAAAAATATCTGTATGACATTATATTCTGCAGTTCTTCCCTGTTGTACCGAATATCTATACTTTTCAAATTATCATATC
>NW_015505234.1:1599707-1604025 GCF_001515645.1 Sinocyclocheilus grahami | reverse complement strand
TTATTACTGACTGCTTACTTGTCATTTTTTTATTCAATTCAAAGTTTGAAATCAAGCCATCTCGTGCTACTGCAACAAAATAACCCCACTGTAAAATAAAAAAAACACTGAGTGAGCAAAAATGTGTGATCTAGCTAGTTATAATGGTAATTAAATAATGTTTACATATGTATAAAAGCCTACATTAAAATCTGTCATAAATTTGTCTCTTAATTAGAAATTAGCCTACTGATTGTCACCATTGATGGACACATTTTTTGTATAATATTAAAAATATCTGTATGACATTATATTCTGCAGTTCTTCCCTGTTGTACCGAATATCTATACTTTTCAAATTATCATATCGAAGTTAGAAATTCAAATATTGTGACAAAATTAACTTTGTAGGGTGCCACAAGCTTTCCAAAGGGTGCCGTGACTAAAAAAAGGTTGGGAAACACTGGTTTGGAGTATACACTCATCGCAGCTGTGCTCTCTCTCTCTCTCCCCTAGGCTCTCGTAATGTTTTAAATATTTCACATGTCAATATCACACAGTTTGGAGTGTGCTGAGTCAAGCGGTTCTGATTGCCGTGGTAATTGGCTTAATCGTTGGGAAACATTAAAAAAGGCTTAGTGGTGCACTTTAACAGAAGTAAATTAACCCTTTTTTAACTTTCCCTCTTTCTTTTCCTCTTCCAGACCGAGATTGCCAAAAGGCTCAATGCTATTCTAGCCCAGATTATGCCTTTTCTGTCACAAGAGGTGAGCTTTATCTGAATTTCCAAAGCTTCATTTTAGTTTTAGATGCAGTATTTCAAGCTTTATAGGACACTTAAACCGTATCTTTTGTCCTAAATTGTATTATTTATTATTATCATTTAAAAACTTTTAAGATTTTGAATTTGCTTTGACTTTTTTTTAATTTAACCACATTTTCTCTCCCTTTTGCAGCACCAACAGCAAGTAGCACAAGCTGTTGAACGTGCAAAGCAAGTGACAATGACTGAACTGAATGCTATCATCGGGGTACGTGGACTTCCCAATCTGCCTCTCACCGTGTGTATACCCCTTTAATTACTTTATTTGACCATAAGAACGGGGCAAACCTGCATTGTTGTAGATGCAAAATAACCCTATTAACTGATTTAACAAATAATTTTAAAATTAGCATCTTATTTCAATCATGTGCATGTTTGCCCTTATAATGAATGGCCTTTTAATGTTTTAAAGCTATATGCATGCATCATGTGCTGCTTAAATGTATTTGTGGCTTGAGTGAGGAAGTGTATATATTTATAGGTATTTTAGGGTCAGAGGTGGTGTTAACCATAAACTTTCTGTCATTTACCAAATTATTTTACAAAATGATTCAAAAAGAGAATTACGGAAAGTTAACAACCAAGTCTATTAAAGTGATGGATAATGACTATTTGCAGTCTCTAACAGTCTCTGATTAGTTCTCAGTTGTATTTCATTGCTTTCGTTTTCTTGGCCCATAGCCACATTGTTTATCTAATGTGCAGCTGGACACTGTTGACCAAGTTTTATTTAGTCTCCACTATATGTGGCATGAGTGTGCTTAGCATCCTCAGTCCCCTGAGTCTGCATCTAGAAGTTGTTCAGTGCTCTCTTTAGAACCTTTAATTAGATCTGGTTTTACAGGGGAGTCTCATTCCTCTTTGCTGACCTGGATTGCGCTGGGAATTAAAGACAAATAGGATCTTTCACACATATCCCTGAGCTACTACAGCTATTCCTTTCCTAGAAATGCCCACATCTGCCTTCTAACAGTCACTTATTGATCAGGGGCAAGTGACCTGGATCCTTATCAATATGTCGGGAAAAATAAATCTGACCTCTGTACATCCAGTAGTAAGGCTTGCTCTGATCTGATTACAGAGGTTGAACCTGTTTTGATTCACCTTCTTAAGAATTGCTCTACAACTGAAGAATCTGATAGTGGTGAGGTGAAGGTTTGAGGGTGGGTTTGTGTTGTCTGATATCGGAATTCAATTGGATCCTGAGCATTGACACTTACTCAGAGATAATTCCAGGAATCAGGTCTGAACGGGGTAGTCATATGGTCGCTCTTAAATGCCACGTTATCTTCAGAAAGGATTACCGTCTGACAGCTTTGATACAGCAGACCAACTTTAATGACTCGTATTCTTTTAGGAGCCATTTAAAAGTTGAAAAGGAACTTGCTTGTCTGAGAGTTTTTTTATTTATTTAGTTGGTTACACTTTACTTGAAGGGGTGTGCATAAAACTGACATGACACCTTCATAATCATGACATGACACCTTCATAATCATGACATGACACGTCATGAATATGAAGGTTTTTTATGCATGTTTATGACATCTGTGCGCTCAGTTATGTAATTTTTAATGCAAAGATGTTTGAGATGTCTTTGTTATGGGCTATGGTTAGGGGTAAGGGTAGGGTTTGGTCAAATAATGTCATATTTGCATTAAAAATGACATAACTGAGCATGACACTTAATGACAGTTTTCATAAACATGCATAAAACCTCCTTCATATTCATGACGTGTCATGTCATGATTATGAAGGTGTCATGTCAGTCTTATGCACACCCCTTCAAGTAAAGTGTTACCATTTATTTATTTATTTATTTTTCTTCTTTGAATTGGACATTTGTATTTCACACAGTAGGCCATGTGTGTGCACTCACACAGGTGCCAGAGTCCTCATAAATAGTATAAGGAAGAGGTGAGGTGTGAGCTACACATACACACAGAAAATACTCTCTCAGAGCAGAAACCACCAGCATCTCTTATTGATGAACCTCAGGGCCGGTAATAGGATGCATCTAGGGCAGCGGCTTTTTTTCTGCTGTGCTATGACTTTGATCAGAGGTCTTAAGATGGCCTCCTTCGGCAGCTCAGCATTTCTGCCCTCACCAACAGTTTGTGTTTATCTACCCTAGCCTTATTTATTTTAGAAAAGCATAAGCATTTCTATACACTTTTTATACTGTCTTCAGTTCTTTCTCCACATACTTCCCTGTTCTGTTTTGCCTGTTCTGGTTATCACAAGTTTATAGGCTGTGGTTGAGTTTGAAGCTTTTAGTGGTATTGAATATTTATTTGCTGGCTGTATTAAACTAAGCCTCAGTGAATATCTTGTTGATTTTAATCCGCTTTTTATTTCATCATTAAGTTTCCCATAGAGCGTGACATTAGACTAGTTTGTGATCCCTCCTTGTCTTGTGACTTTTAATAGGGTCTTTGAATGACTCCAGTGTTTCCCCTAGGTTTACGGCTTTGGGTGGGGGGGTTCTGTTTTTTTCCATTTAAATTTTTCTGGACTCTGGACTTTTAATGGTTAAATTAAATTTTATTAATCAAAAAACATGTCTAATTAATTAAAATCATGAAACTTAAACAATTTAACATCAATTTATCAAAAGTTTAACAAAAATTGTACGTTTAGGACCCTATGAAATTTTTTATTTTTTCCAACCTTATGTTTTATTGTTACCAAATTCTGTTTTAGCATGTCTAATTATTTGAAAGCATTAAAACATCATTTATTCTTACAATAGCCTAATGATTTTTTTCCCTCAGATATTCTGTGTTTTGTATTTACATTTTTAAGGCATAAAACAGTCATTTCATTTATCTTTTAATTAATAAAAATTTAACAAATGTTGTTTTTGGAAAATAAAGGGGATTTAATATTACAATTAAAATATTGAAGAAATTTTGTATGATTATTCCTAAAAGATAAGGTTTTAATAATTTTAGTTGTAGTAGTAGCCTATTATGTACATTCTACTGAACAACAGTAATATATTTCTGCCGCAATGTCTTCAAGTTAAACCGAACTTTTATTTTGACGGGTTGCCGTGAATACCTTTACATTCCTGTGTTTATATGATATGACGCTAGTTTTACTCAAATGAAACGGTAAAATGCTCAAGAAGTGACTCTCAGAGCAGTTCTGGAGATGTTGTTCATGTATTTATGTCCTCATTAGTGAGATGGCAGAGGTTAATATCACCGGAAGGGTCACACGCGCTTCAGTACGAGTAGTAAACAAATCCGCGCTTCTGCGCCATTCATTAACACAGAGACATGCAGAATTCATATTTAAATAGTCTTTTTGCGGCGTAATATTCACAAATACTAGTGGGAGTGGGAGTGTGCTCACTTGTCTGCGCGCATCGGGGCGGAACTCCGCTGTGCGCGATGCAGAGAGCGCGACCATGTAATGTAGAGACAGAATTGACATGCCGTTGTGTAAATAAGATAAATAACATAAGGCTATTTAGTTTGTTTAATAAAAGAACAAGGTATAGACCTGTTCTATA
>NW_015505234.1:1595367-1597203 GCF_001515645.1 Sinocyclocheilus grahami | reverse complement strand
CATCTTTGCATTAAAAATTACATAACTGAGCGAATGACACTTAATGACAGTTTTCATAAACATGCATAAAACCTCCTTCATATTCATGACGTGTCATGTCATGATTATGAAGGTGTCATGTCAGTCTTATGCACACCCCTTCAAGTAAAGTGTTACCATTTATTTATTTATTTATTTTTCTTCTTTGAATTGGACATTTGTATTTCACACAGTAGGCCATGTGTGTGCACTCACACAGGTGCCAGAGTCCTCATAAATAGTATAAGGCATTGGTGAGATGTGAGCTACACACTCTCAGAGCAGAAACCACCAGCATCTCTTATTGATGAACCTCAGGGCCGGTAATAGGATGCATCTAGGGCAGCGGCTTTTTTTCTGCTGTGCTATGACTTTGATCAGAGGTCTTAAGATGGCCTCCTTCGGCAGCTCAGCATTTCTGCCCTCACCAACAGTTTGTGTTTATCTACCCTAGCCTTATTTATTTTAGAAAAGCATAAGCATTTCTATACACTTTTTATACTGTCTTCAGTTCTTTCTCCACATACTTCCCTGTTCTGTTTTGCCTGTTCTGGTTATCACAAGTTTATAGGCTGTGGTTGAGTTTGAAGCTTTTAGTGGTATTGAATATTTATTTGCTGGCTGTATTAAACTAAGCCTCAGTGAATATCTTTAATCCGCTAATCCGCTTTTTATTTCATCATTAAGTTTCCCATAGAGCGTGACATTAGACTAGTTTGTGATCCCTCCTTACTTTTAATATTTTAATAGGGTCTTTGAATGACTCCAGTGTTTCCCCTAGGTTTACGGCTTTGGGTGGGGGGGTTCTGTTTTTTTCCATTTAAATTTTTCTGGACTCCTTTTTAATGGTTAAATTAAATGTTATTAATCAAAAATCATGTCTAATTAATTATAATCTAATTAATTAATTATCATGAAACTTAATTTAACATCAATTTATTAAAAGTTTAACACAAATTACATGTTTAGGGTCCTATGAAATGTTTTATTTTTACCAAATTCTGTGTTTTAGCATGTTAATTATTTGAAAGCATAAAACAAGTTTCATTTATTCTTACAATAGCCTTACGATTTTTCCCCTCAGAAATTCTGTGTTGTGTATTTACATTTTTAAAGGCATAAAACATTCATTTAATTTATCTTTTAAATAATGAAATTTTTTTGGAAAATAAAGGGGACTTAATATTACAATTAAAACATTGAAGAAATATTGTATGATTATTCCTTACAAATAAGGTTTTAATAAATTTAGTAGTAGTAGTAGCCTATTATGTACATTCTACTGAACAACAGTAATATATTTCTGCCGCAATGTCTTCAAGTTAAACCGAACTTTTATTTTGACGGGTTGCCGTGAATACCTTTACATTCCTGTGTTTATATGATATGACGCTAGTTTTACTCAAATGAAACGGTAAAATGCTCAAGAAGTGACTCTCAGAGCAGTTCTGGAGATGTTGTTCATGTATTTATGTCCTCATTAGTGAGATGGCAGAGGTTAATATCACCGGAAGGGTCACACGCGCTTCAGTACGAGTAGTAAACAAATCCGCGCTTCTGCGCCATTCATTAACACAGAGACACGCAGAATTCATATTTAAATAGTCTTTTTGCGGCGTAATATTCACAAATACTAGTGGGAGTGGGAGTGTGCTCACTTGTCTGCGCGCATCGGGGCGGAACTCCGCTGTGCGCGATGCAGAGAGCGCGACCATGTAATGTAGAGACAGAATTGACATGCCGTTGTGTAAATAAGATAAATAACATAAGGCTATTTAGTTTGTTTAATAAAAGAACAAGGTATAGACCTGTTCTATA
>NW_015505234.1:1576678-1593782 GCF_001515645.1 Sinocyclocheilus grahami | reverse complement strand
CATCTTTGCATTAAAAATTACATAACTGAGCGAATGACACTTAATGACAGTTTTCATAAACATGCATAAAACCTCCTTCATATTCATGACGTGTCATGTCATGATTATGAAGGTGTCATGTCAGTCTTATGCACACCCCTTCAAGTAAAGTGTTACCATTTATTTATTTATTTATTTTTCTTCTTTGAATTGGACATTTGTATTTCACACAGTAGGCCATGTGTGTGCACTCACACAGGTGCCAGAGTCCTCATAAATAGTATAAGGAAGAGGTGAGGTGTGAGCTACACATACACACAGAAAATACTCTCTCAGAGCAGAAACCACCAGCATCTCTTATTGATGAACCTCAGGGCCGGTAATAGGATGCATCTAGGGCAGCGGCTTTTTTTCTGCTGTGCTATGACTTTGATCAGAGGTCTTAAGATGGCCTCCTTCGGCAGCTCAGCATTTCTGCCCTCACCAACAGTTTGTGTTTATCTACCCTAGCCTTATTTATTTTAGAAAAGCATAAGCATTTCTATACACTTTTTATACTGTCTTCAGTTCTTTCTCCACATACTTCCCTGTTCTGTTTTGCCTGTTCTGGTTATCACAAGTTTATAGGCTGTGGTTGAGTTTGAAGCTTTTAGTGGTATTGAATATTTATTTGCTGGCTGTATTAAACTAAGCCTCAGTGAATATCTTGTTGATTTTAATCCGCTTTTTATTTCATCATTAAGTTTCCCATAGAGCGTGACATTAGACTAGTTTGTGATCCCTCCTTGTCTTGTGACTTTTAATAGGGTCTTTGAATGACTCCAGTGTTTCCCCTAGGTTTACGGCTTTGGGTGGGGGGGTTCTGTTTTTTTCCATTTAAATTTTTCTGGACTCTGGACTTTTAATGGTTAAATTAAATTTTATTAATCAAAAAACATGTCTAATTAATTAAAATCATGAAACTTAAACAATTTAACATCAATTTATCAAAAGTTTAACAAAAATTGTACGTTTAGGACCCTATGAAATTTTTTATTTTTTCCAACCTTATGTTTTATTGTTACCAAATTCTGTTTTAGCATGTCTAATTATTTGAAAGCATTAAAACATCATTTATTCTTACAATAGCCTAATGATTTTTTTCCCTCAGATATTCTGTGTATTGTATTTACATTTTTAAGGCATAAAACAGTCATTTCATTTATCTTTTAATTAATAAAAATTTAACAAATGTTGTTTTTGGAAAATAAAGGGGATTTAATATTACAATTAAAATATTGAAGAAATTTTGTATGATTATTCCTAAAAGATAAGGTTTTAATAATTTTAGTTGTAGTAGTAGCCTATTATGTACATTCTACTGAACAACAGTAATATATTTCTGCCGCAATGTCTTCAAGTTAAACCGAACTTTTATTTTGACGGGTTGCCGTGAATACCTTTACATTCCTGTGTTTATATGATATGACGCTAGTTTTACTCAAATGAAACGGTAAAATGCTCAAGAAGTGACTCTCAGAGCAGTTCTGGAGATGTTGTTCATGTATTTATGTCCTCATTAGTGAGATGGCAGAGGTTAATATCACCGGAAGGGTCACACGCGCTTCGGCAGAGGTTAATATCACCGGAAGGGTCACACGCGCTTCAGTACGAGTAGTAAACAAATCCGCGCTTCTGCGCCATTCATTAACACAGAGACACGCAGAATTCATATTTAAATAGTCTTTTTGCGGCGTAATATTCACAAATACTAGTGGGAGTGGGAGTGTGCTCACTTGTCTGCGCGCATCGGGGCGGAACTCCGCTGTGCGCGATGCAGAGAGCGCGACCATGTAATGTAGAGACAGAATTGACATGCCGTTGTGTAAATAAGATAAATAACATAAGGCTATTTAGTTTGTTTAATAAAAGAACAAGGTATAGACCTGTTCTATAGGAAAGGTAACTTTAATTGACTTCTGTTGTGATCTGGCACTATGGAGAAAATAAAATGAACTTGACCTTCAGGGGGGGGGGGGGGGGGGGGCCTTTTTGGTGCCTAATATAATGGCAGGGGAAACACTGGACTCTTTAATATATATGGCATTAGAGTTGGTAAGTTTGATTCAAAATGTTTTAGTAAAAAATAGCTGTTTAATTAATGAAGCAATGGAAATGAAATGGAAATAATTTTTACTGGATAATTACTGTTTTACTTATACATTTTGAAAACAGCCAGTTTAATTGGCTGTTTGATTGAAATGTCGATTCTTCAAATTAAAAGAGAATTCAGCCATGTCAGAGCAACTATATATATATATATATATATATATATATATATATATATATACTATAGATATATGTATTGAATTTTGCCCAAAGGCCAAAAAAAAACCCATCAAGATAGAATTGTTTTAACTATATTGCCCAGCCAGTGGGCAGCCAGTTTTACCATAAGTCGTCTGCTGTGGATGTATGGATAGATCTCTATTAAGACTGCCCCAACTTGTGCTGTGGGCCCAATTAAGTGTGTTTGTTTCCAAGAGGGCAAATCATGGGACTTTATATTTTTGAATTCCCTCAGGCCTGCATGTTGCATGGTTACAGCACTAAACTCAGGATGGGGTTGTTTAACATACACACCTGAGAATAGAAGCGGGCGCTTGTCTGATTTAGCCACTTATCTTTTTTTTATATTCTTTGTTAATTGTTCACACTGGGCCTGCATTCATTGTTTTGCTGTAAGAGGGAGAGATTAGCACTAGTTGAGATAGTCTTTATGCAGGAATATTAAATTACTGGAGACATTTTATTTCTTTATATTCTTGTCTTCATGGCTGGGTCTCTAATGAGGGTTCTCTTATTGTCCATGCATATTACACATCAGTGGCTCATTAGCTGGAATGAGCAGGGAGGGTTCTCCCCCGTGAATCAACGGCTTCTTTAATTTCCCATGTGGTCAGTCGTCATCTCTGAAGCCACACATACTAACCCCCTCCCCCTCTTTTTTTTACACTAGCGGTTCATTTCACTTCCTGACACATTCACATGAACACCCTAGCACCAACACTGTTTCTGTCTTACTATCACTCTCTTCCACTCTTGTCTCACTATCTCTCTCCTTTTCTCTTGCTCTTTCATTCCCTCTTCAAGAACATGCACCCACCACCCACGCTTAGTGCCTCAGTACACACACACCTCACACACACTCCCTTATCACATCTCCTCACAGATCCACACTCTGAGGCACAGTTCATAATTGGCTTGACAGCTCTGTTGTGTTGGGGAGGGTAAGGTTGCAGGTTCAAATCCCAAGTGTACCTCTTCTATATACCATTTGCTCTCCTGCCAATCTCAAAGGCCCCGAGTCTCAATATACAGCCAGTTGTGCAAATAATCCGCAAAGTTGTTAGCAATTATACTCACCCCGAATAAGGACCTGTGATGGACATCTTAATAATGATTTACCCACTGGAAAGGGCAAGCTTTTGGAGCATTCCAGACTTATAAATAAGCCTTTAGTATTGATATTTACTTACGGCATGGCATTAATGACCTGCTGATAATTCTGAAAGGTTGTACCACCGTGATCGCCTTACATAGCCAATAACATCTACCCTTTCCACATCAAGTGGGAAAAAAACATGTCGGGATTCTGGAAGAATCACCGTAAATGGTCATTGATTGACTAGTGAGGTCTGTGAAAAGTTGAGCGGTACGTGCTCTAACAGCCATTTGAATAATTCATTATTCCCGTGGATGCTAATAAATTTTCATGGCTGTGATTTTTTTTGTTGTTGTTGTTGTTGTTTTTTCTTTACTGGTGGCTCTGCTAAGTATTATTTAACCTTGCTTTAAGCTGCTCTATTCCCATGCTGAGTGGTTTTTAACTCTCATCAGTTTCCTCCAAGCTTTTAAAATATTGATGGAGGTATTGGAGGCTTGAACACATGCCAGAACAAGACCCCTCGCTCTTGGCTGCCGCCGCCACTCAACACGCTCGCGCACACACACAAAGCTGAGCCCAGCTGCTGTTGGAGTGGTGTTTAAAGTTTGGTTTTCTCGAGTGACTCATACTTTGTGTAATAACCAGACCCAAATGTGAGGGGAGTAAATATAGCCGTCCAGCGTTTTGATGGGGCTAAGGAGCAGGTGGTTTTAAGCCAATGAGCTGACACCATTCCAACGCCTGCTGTCTTTAAACTGTATTTTAAATAGGGCTTGACGAATCTTTTGGAGAGTGTGAGAGTTTTATTATGTAATGAGTGAATTTACATGCTTTTTTTAATGATATTCCACCGAGTTTGTTACTGTTGAGCAGGAACCTGAAATGTAAACTGACTAGATCCACAACACTCCCAAGATTTAATATTTTCAGGTTAAGATCCAAGCAACATAAAAGACGGCTTTGTTTGCAGGATCCTCAAATATGACTTGCATGTATGTGAGGACATAAATATGCCTGTACCCCCACCTGTGCTTCTGAATTGGCCGCCCAGAAGCTGTGTGTTTAGTTTGTGGCATGGATTTCTCTACTCTTTTCCCTCTGGCCCACTCGTTTTATGTCTCTCCACAGCAGCAGCAGCTCCAGGCCCAGCACCTCTCTCACGCTGTCCACGGCCCCATGGCTTTACCTCCCCACCCTTCTGGCCTTCAGCCACCAGGAATCCCACCGGTCACCGGCTCTGGCTCGGGCCTGCTGGCTCTAGGAGCCCTGGGAAGTCAGCCACACTTGCCGGTGAAGGATGAAAAAAACCACCATGACCTAGAGCACCGAGGTAAGGAGCAGACACACACATTGCTCTCATTTAAAGCCAAAAGAGTGGAACATAAGTCGCTCAGCCATTTAGACCTCTTGTGTGAATCAAACGCTTGTTTCATAACCTCCACCCCCCACCCTATTCATTGTTATTCTAACTCTTATAGGCTGCTGTCATTATTGACCATCTTAGGTTTGCTTTTATAAGAGTACTTTACTCTCATGGCTTGCCATTTAAGGATGCAGCCAATTTTTAGAGAAGAACTGTATAGAGAGTGTATAAACCGATTGAACATACACATGACACTCGGCAAGGTTAATAAAAGAAGCATGCTAATGATTTGCTAGCCGTATTGTTTACATATCAGCAATATACTTCCTGCTGATGAAATCTACTTTTAACTCTGTCAGTTTATCTCTGTTTATTTTTATCTCTGTTTATCTCTGTTTTGTCTTGCCGTTCTGCCTGTCTTTCAACACCAACCGGGGTCTGCTGACTACAGAGAGCACGGTGAGTATCAGGTTTCCTGCTATCTCAGTTGTCCTCTTCCTCTTAATAGTTGTGTTCCAAAACTTAGTTAGCTGCCTACACAGACAGCAACTCTGTATGGAAGTTTTGATTCAGTTGTTTTAAGTAGTTGGGAGTTAGCATGTTGCTAAACATTGGATAATGCAATGATAATACTTTTCTGTATTGAATGAGATATTACTGTACATTTTATACATTGCATATGTTTTTCTAACTTTTTCTGCCATTTTGGTTTTATTTAGTGTTTGGCTTAAAATAAACTGTCCTAGGATGCATTATAATTAAATGATGCCTTAATGTTGCCTCCGTAGGCGGCTCACTAGGTTTTGAAACGGAGCAAATATGTCTTAGTTTTACTGGGTGAAAAGCACCTCTTGGCCCATTTCATGCCTAAGAAAATTTCCATTAATGTAAATGTCAAGTAAGATTCTTCATCCTGAAACTCGTGCACGAAATGGTAATCTGCGTTCATTAAAATGACTAATAGAGAAACAAGCTTTTTATGAAATAAGCACTCGCATCTCTCCACAGATGGGAAATGACTCGTATTACAGCACACAGATTAGCGCAGCTCTATAATTTCATCACAATTATAGACGATGTCGACTCCCTCCCTCCTTTGTGGGATTTATTTTATCCCTCTCCCATCCTACCCACCCCTCCACTTGTTTACAGCCCCTCGCCGCTCTCTTTTGCTAGCGCAGTAAATATGTATGAGCACAGGCGCAGGAATTGTTTTCCTCCCTCTCATCTCCGTGCCCTTGTAAAAGTCATTTATTCGACGGGGCTTAAATCTCTCTGATGGCTGATTGTGGCCGTGTGATTGGGTTTCTGCTGGACCGGCGAGGCCTGAATGGGTGCAGTCATGTCTGAAGGAAGGGGAGCTCCTCTGGTGGTTAGCAGTCCAGGCGCTGTTGTGTATTCGCCGCTGCCATTGTCTAAGGTCATCTGATAGCACACTGGTGATTCTTCTTAATGAATCACGCTAAGCATTTCTTTAGAAGGTCAGACATCATGCAAAGAGAGCGAGAGAGACCGAGACTATTGGGTGTTCGGCCCAGTCTGCTACTTCATCTTCTCAGCTTAGTTTCCTTTTTCGCTTCCTGTGATCTGGCCACATTTTCCTTCTGTCAATCTTGTTGCCTCACACTGAGTGAAGGCTCTTGGGACGGGATGAGTAAAGCTCTAGGAGCGGGATTGTTTTGAGAAAGTGCCCAGATAGCACTCAAAGTCCTTTTGCATATAGAGCATGCTTGCTAAATACTGTGAATTCATGAAATATTCTTGCAACGTATGCACAGTGACCACAGACAGAGTCGCCCACCATTTCCTGTGGAATATAAGTCCCTTTTTCCATTCGCCTGTCCTGTAGTCATTGTCTACCAGGACCGCAGACCCGTCCTGGTAGACAATGTGCTGAGAGAAGGGTACTGGGAGATGTCCAAACACGCTACAGGAATCAATGACTATTACATGCTCCCACACACACAGCCCGAGTCGGACTTCTCACAGATAATGGGCTGTTGTTTGACACTAATGTGTTGTTCATGTCTTCCTGAAGCTGTTTGTTGTCTCTTTTAGAAGATGGAGGGAGTGAGGTGGGGTAAGGAAGGGAGAGTGGTGGGGCAGTGAAAACAAGCCCCTCTTTGGTCTGTTTAATGGTGTCTACTCTGTAGTGCAGCCAGCACATTTTTCTGTGTTTAGTCTACTGTGGGTTGTTAGATACGGCATGGCGAGTCTGACTGTATTATGTTAGGCCTGTTTTGGGTTTTCGAGTCAGATTGCTGGAATGGATAAATCGCTTTTGGCTTTTTAAGTGTGCGGTTTTGGAGTGATAAGAGCAACTCTGTCCTTCTCTTTTTTTTTTTCCTCCTTGCTGTTGATTTCCCAGCTTGGATCTCCTTCAGATTAGGGCTGTGCAATTAATCGAAATTGTCAAAAAATCGGGATTTGAACGTGTGCGATTTCTAAATCGCTTTATAGCACGATTTTCCACGCCCCCGACCTCCCGCAGTATGCTATCCGAACCAATCAGAATGCAGCGCGTCTAAATGGAGCACGAGAACAGAACAGACCGGGCGGGCATACAAACGTAATGCCAGGTTCACACACTCTGTCTGTGGTGCATATTTTGTCCGCGCCCATATTAACGGATCAGAGTGTTCACACTGCACACGATTGCGCTCCGGCAGTGCGCTCCAGGAGCGGTGCGTCTGCAGCAGTCATGCTACGATCGTTTCTGCACTGAATCTATTTCTGCTGTGCTGCACGCGCTGAAAGTGACAGTGCATTATTCGCAGTAAAAAATAACATGGATTGGCACGGAAATTTAGTAATTAGACCATAAATGCATATAATTAAAGTCTACTGTTTCACAGTCAACACATGGCTTTTTGGCTAGATTTAAAACAAGGAAAAGTGCACTTTTAGATAAACAAGGCAATAATAGATGGCACTCGTGGTGGTAGTTAAACAAAGTTACATTTATTGAGTTTAAACGTGAATATGTATATGAAAAGTTGTATTACTGTACTGTGATAAAAGAGAATCACAATGCTGAAAAAGCATTTTCAGAAACAACTTTGGTTTTGAAATTAAAATAATTGATAAATGTTGTGTTTGTGATAAACAGCCGTGGATCAGGAGCGGACTGCAAACGCATCCTGTGCGAAAGCAAAATGAGTCCGTGCTGCTTCTGCACCGCATACACATAGGCTGTATATGCACTGCAGACGGAGTACGTGTGAACTTAGTTCAACATCTGAGGCAACGCCACAAAGAGCTCTATGACCAATGCATGGCAAAAAAAAATCCCTGGACACAGGATTTTTTTTTTGTGTGCCATATGTCTATTCTAGAGACATTTTGTTACACCTTTACTTTGTGATTATTTTGCCTTACGTCTGTTCTAGAGACATGTTACAGATTTTTGATAAAGCTCTAATTGGTTTTCTTTTGGAAATATGTTTCGAATTCACACTGAATGCATTTATGACTGTAAAGCATATCTGTGTGTGTCAAAATCGTGATTAAAATCGAAATCGCAAAATTGATCAAAGAAATCGCGATAGGTTATTTTTGTCCATATCGCACAGACCTACTTCAGATCCGACAGCTGTGAAGTACCTGTCATTGTAATGGTAATTGTTTTTTACTTTAAACTTAAATAATTAATTTGTCACCAGAAATAAACTGGAATCAGGACTTGATGCGGCCTTCAGGATATTTTAAAAGCAATTTGGAGTTCTTGTGGAACAAAACACTGTTAAATCCCCACTGATAGATCTACTTGTATAGATGAATGAGTTGGGTTAAAGTCTGCAGTCTGATGGCACATTTGAATACTTCCCCTCTTTCTCCTTCTCAGAACAACTCGATTTCTCCATCAGACAGCCTGCGCACAACCAGCGAGAAACACCGCGCCTCCTCCGATTATAGCTTGGACTCCAAGAAACGCAAAGTGGAAGACAAGGACAGCATGAGCCGATATGTGAGTAATGTAACATGGACTTGTAACATAAGATTCTTCTGTAACAAAATCCCAAAAAGGGATGCTAACTAGATGGCTTGTTGTGTTTTCAGGACAGTGACGGAGACAAAAGTGATGATCTGGTGGTTGATGTTTCCAACGAGGTGAGAAACGCATTTTATGTTGCAACTAAATTATTAAAATATTAAATATAAAATGTCATGTGCTTTTATTAATTTAACTGAAATGTCATTTCTTACACACGTTATTTTCGATATTTAACTCATTCCTGTTATATTTTTGTGCTGTAGGACCCTGCCACACCCAGAGGCAGCCCTGCCCACTCCCCTCCTGAGAATGGCATAGATAAGCCCCGCCCAGCAAAGAAGGATACGCCCAACAGCCCTGCCTCTGTGGCCTCCTCCGGCAGCACCCCCTCCTCTAAAAACAAGGAGCACGGCCATGTACGGATCTCTCTCACTCACACATACACACAGGCTACATTTAATACCAAATGCTGCATTTACGTGTATCAGCTCTATTTATCCGGATTTTGCTACTGTAATAATCGGCGGCGCTGCATATAAGATTTGATAGAATCTGGGTCTGTGCCATTGAAGCACAATTATAGGATATGTTTGAGGAAAAGGGTTTGATGGGAGGGGGCAGCTAGGGAAGCTTGAATGCCCTGTGATCTTCCACTCTCTCTAATGGCTCAGGAGTGAATGTCTGTTTCCCAGCCTTGGCTTTAAATACATCTGTAAATGTCAGGGATAATGCATTCCCATAGCTGGATCAGTCGTGTCTTCCCTGCTAATAACTCAATGCGTTTAACCATTCTGGGCCTCTGCATCAAAAAAAAAAGATTAGAGGAAGAAGCGAGGGAAGGATAAAACGAGCCTCATCTCCATTGTAGCAGTAATGGGTTTGGGGATAAATAGCAGGGTTTATAGTTTCGTAGGAGTAGTGAGTTTGTCAGAATTGGATTGGATTAGGTTCTGCCGGCACTTAAATCTTCTGCCTGGATGCTGCCTCGTTTGGAGGGATTTTAACTCTGTTTTCTCTATCTCTCTTCCCTTTCTTCTCTTCCCTCTCTTCTCTCCCATCTGCAGAATGACAAATCCTCCACGCCTGGTCTGAAGTCCAACACCCCCACGCCTCGTAACGATGCCCCCACCCCGGGTACCAGCACCACCCCTGGGCTGCGGCCCATCCTAGGCAAGCCTCCAATGGAAGCTCTTGGTGAGTTCATAATCAGAGTCCACAGACATGTCGTTTCACTCTATACTGTCACTTGGAGTGCAAGCATGCAGCACAACGCAAAGCCAATATTGTAATGAAAAAGGGAGGGCTTTGCAAAGCTTCAGCAAATTTTTAGGCTTGCCTTTTTAACAGAGCTTAAAGCAGCTTTCATAAATTCATCTTTGAAGTAGCTCAGTGTAGGCAGGTCTTTGATTGAGATTTATCTCCCTGCTCCCAAGTTCAGCTCCTTTCCTCGTGGTTGACTGATGCTGATTTATGATTGGCTGTGTGTCTATGTCTGCAGCCGCCCCTGCTCTGCGCCCCCTCTCTTACCCAACTCCCTTTGCCATGATGAGCCACCATGAGATGAATGGTTCTCTGACCAGCCCTGGAGTTTATGCCGGCCTTCATATCTCTCCTCAGATGAGTGCAGCCGCTGCCGCTGCCGCTGCCTATGGACGCTCACCCATGGTGAGTATTTGCGTGTATGAATGTGAATAAGCACCTTCAAAGTACGGGTACAGGAAAAAACTCTTTACGGATCCATCAAGATACTAGATCTTTCTGGAAATCTTCACAATTGGATTTTTAAATTAATAATCAATATGCTCTTTAAAAACAACATTTATGGTTGCTTTAATGTGGAATTACTGCACAAAACGTATCTGCTTATTCTGCTTGATTGGCAGCTCAGATATGTTATATATAGGCATGTTTTATACATGATATTTGGCAACGGGCCACATTATCTCCTCAAAGATTTGTGCCACTATGCTGCAGCTGAAAAATTGAGATGTATTGCGAATGTTTTTGGAATCAGATTGTGACTCCCTGAAACTTAAATCAAATACTGAGGTGCCTAAAGATTCCTAACCTCTACTCCAAAGTAGGCCCCACCTTACCTTTCTCTCTCAATTTCTTCCTCTCATTTCTTTTTATTTTCGTGCTTGATTTCAATCTCTCTCTCTCACCCAAAGCCCCCAACCTGAGAGTGGAGGGAGAGCAAGAGGTGATGTAGTGTGTGTGACTGGGTGTGAAATGAGCGTTACATTGACTGGGCTCTCAGGCTACCTGACTGCCTGCCGTCTGATTGCTTCATCCTTTCGGTTAAATGAAGGAGCAGGGCACGAGTCATTCCTCTGTGGTTGCATGTTCGGTTTTGCAGTATACATTGATGTAGTCAAGTTAAAGGAATACTTCACACTACAAAAATCTAAATAGTCATTATTTGCATACCTTTATGTTGTTCCAAACCTGTGAAAGGCCAAGGTAAATATTGAACTGGATGTTTTTTCCATGCATAAACAATGAGTGGGGACTGAGGCTTTCAAGCTTCAAAAAAATGCAACAGTTAATTAAAAAAAAAAAAAATCAAAATAGTACAGAAGTAATTCTCTGAACTAGATTCAAAAGTGTATCATACACACTGGCTCTGTGAACTTAATCAAATGGTTCATCAACATTATTTATTGAAAAATAATGATTAATTCACAGATTTTTCCACATACAGCTATTGTATAGCTAACATAGGGCACATAGAGTTTATCTATGCACAGGTTGTGTATTGTGTAATGTGTATTTTATGCTTGTGGTGTTTGTAATGTGTGTTTTAATACAGATCACTGCTCTAATGCAGCATGTTTTGTTTTGTTTCTGTAGGCGGGTTTCGAGCATCCTCATATGAGAGCTCCCGGCCTCCCTGCCAGCCTCACCTCAATCTCTGGAGGAAAACCGTAAGTGTCCAACAAAGATTAAATGATCGTGACTAACTCATAGCCGCGCTAGACTGTTCTCTTTCCCCACACTATTTATGTAACGGTTCCGTGAGAGTGCTTAAGAGCTCAACCTTTTCCACCTCTTAATACCTCATTTCAGACTACTTACTCATATGGCTGTAATTGATTTAATTAACCCACTTCAATCAGTGCACTGTTGACTACTAGATTACTAAAGAGGTCTCTCTCTCTCTCTCTGTCTGTCTCTCTCAGAGCCTACTCTTTTCACGTCAGCGCTGACGGACAGATGCAGCCTGTGCCCTTCCCTCCAGATGCTCTCATTGGTCCAGGGATCCCACGTCACGCCCGTCAGATCAACACACTCAGTCATGGAGAGGTGGTGTGTGCTGTGACCATAAGCAATCCCACTCGCCATGTATACACCGGTGGCAAGGGCTGTGTTAAAATCTGGGACATCAGTCAGCCTGGAAGCAAGAGTCCAGTGTCTCAACTAGACTGCCTGGTAAGGGCCAGAGTTATACTTACTATAACTATTGTTTTTTTATAGTAATAGTACTGTACATACTACCAGTACCTTTTTAGTTGCTTCTAAAAAGTAACAATTTGTTAGTATTAGGGATGTCAACAATTAATCGATGATCGATTAATTGTCGATAATTGATAAGATAAGCTATCGATGGTCAATTAAGCTGTTAAATTTTTGGCTGCGTGCGACTCATGCGCAAAACACGTGCGAGCAGCTGTGAATGATGGTGATGGTATATAAATGAATCATCATTCATTCATAATGTACAAATTAAGCTTTTAATGTGATTTAAACTTTAAAAGTACATTAAAATAGAAACAACACAAAGTTCTTCAACATGGAAAGCAATAGAAATGTAGTAACTAAGTAATTTCCCCAGATAATTCTTTCATATCGGGCTCTGCGCTTTGCAGGGCTGTGGGACACGGGACAGATAGGCTATTCATTCCTACAACTTGTTAATTCGTTCCTACGACTTATTAATTTGTGGCCACTGTCTATGTTTCATCAATTTTGTTCCTTAACCCATGATTTAATTCATGGCCATTAAATCTTTCATTTCATTTAGATGTGAAGACAGTGATAAAAAGTGAATGACAAAAAAATAAATCTGCGAAATTAGAGGGTTAGGACGGTGAGGATTTAGGAAAAGATACAATGCCTAAATATTATTGAATTTGTGGAAATTCGTGACCAAGAACAAAGCCGCATAAATGTAGGCTATATGGGCTCGAACGTCATCCAAAAGCATGGTCGCGATGTAAACTCCTTTCCTCGTGGTTGACTGATGCTGATTTATGATTGGCTGTGTGTCTATGTCTGCAGCCGCCCCTGCTCTGCGCCCCCTCTCTTACCCAACTCCCTTTGCCATGATGAGCCACCATGAGATGAATGGTTCTCTGACCAGCCCTGGAGTTTATGCCGGCCTTCATATCTCTCCTCAGATGAGTGCAGCCGCTGCCGCTGCCGCTGCCTATGGACGCTCACCCATGGTGAGTATTTGCGTGTATGAATGTGAATAAGCACCTTCAAAGTACGGGTACAGGAAAAAACTCTTTACGGATCCATCAAGATACTAGATCTTTCTGGAAATCTTCACAATTGGATTTTTAAATTAATAATCAATATGCTCTTTAAAAACAACATTTATGGTTGCTTTAATGTGGAATTACTGCACAAAACGTATCTGCTTATTCTGCTTGATTGGCAGCTCAGATATGTTATATATAGGCATGTTTTATACATGATATTTGGCAACGGGCCACATTATCTCCTCAAAGATTTGTGCCACTATGCTGCAGCTGAAAAATTGAGATGTATTGCGAATGTTTTTGGAATCAGATTGTGACTCCCTGAAACTTAAATCAAATACTGAGGTGCCTAAAGATTCCTAACCTCTACTCCAAAGTAGGCCCCACCTTACCTTTCTCTCTCAATTTCTTCCTCTCATTTCTTTTTATTTTCGTGCTTGATTTCAATCTCTCTCTCTCACCCAAAGCCCCCAACCTGAGAGTGGAGGGAGAGCAAGAGGTGATGTAGTGTGTGTGACTGGGTGTGAAATGAGCGTTACATTGACTGGGCTCTCAGGCTACCTGACTGCCTGCCGTCTGATTGCTTCATCCTTTCGGTTAAATGAAGGAGCAGGGCACGAGTCATTCCTCTGTGGTTGCATGTTCGGTTTTGCAGTATACATTGATGTAGTCAAGTTAAAGGAATACTTCACACTACAAAAATCTAAATAGTCATTATTTGCATACCTTTATGTTGTTCCAAACCTGTGAAAGGCCAAGGTAAATATTGAACTGGATGTTTTTTCCATGCATAAACAATGAGTGGGGACTGAGGCTTTCAAGCTTCAAAAAAATGCAACAGTTAATTAAAAAAAAAAAAAATCAAAATAGTACAGAAGTAATTCTCTGAACTAGATTCAAAAGTGTATCATACACACTGGCTCTGTGAACTTAATCAAATGGTTCATCAACATTATTTATTGAAAAATAATGATTAATTCACAGATTTTTCCACATACAGCTATTGTATAGCTAACATAGGGCACATAGAGTTTATCTATGCACAGGTTGTGTATTGTGTAATGTGTATTTTATGCTTGTGGTGTTTGTAATGTGTGTTTTAATACAGATCACTGCTCTAATGCAGCATGTTTTGTTTTGTTTCTGTAGGCGGGTTTCGAGCATCCTCATATGAGAGCTCCCGGCCTCCCTGCCAGCCTCACCTCAATCTCTGGAGGAAAACCGTAAGTGTCCAACAAAGATTAAATGATCGTGACTAACTCATAGCCGCGCTAGACTGTTCTCTTTCCCCACACTATTTATGTAACGGTTCCGTGAGAGTGCTTAAGAGCTCAACCTTTTCCACCTCTTAATACCTCATTTCAGACTACTTACTCATATGGCTGTAATTGATTTAATTAACCCACTTCAATCAGTGCACTGTTGACTACTAGATTACTAAAGAGGTCTCTCTCTCTCTCTGTCTGTCTCTCTCAGAGCCTACTCTTTTCACGTCAGCGCTGACGGACAGATGCAGCCTGTGCCCTTCCCTCCAGATGCTCTCATTGGTCCAGGGATCCCACGCCACGCCCGTCAGATTAACACACTCAGTCATGGAGAGGTGGTGTGTGCTGTGACTATAAGCAATCCCACTCGCCATGTATACACCGGTGGCAAGGGCTGTGTTAAAATCTGGGACATCAGTCAGCCTGGAAGCAAGAGTCCAGTGTCTCAACTAGACTGCCTGGTAAGGGCCAGAGTTATACTTACTATAACTATTGTTTTTTTATAGTAATAGTACTGTACATACTACCAGTACCTTTTTAGTTGCTTCTAAAAAGTAACAATTTGTTAGTATTAGGGATGTCAACAATTAATCGATGATCGATTAATTGTCGATAATTGATAAGATAAGCTATCGATGGTCAATTAAGCTGTTAAATTTTTGGCTGCGTGCGACTCGTGCGCAAAACACGTGCGAGCAGCTGTGAATGATGGAGATGGTATATAAATGAATCATCATTCATTCATAATGTACAAATTAAGCTTTTAATGTGATTTAAACTTTAAAAGTACATTAAAATAGAAACAACACAAAGTTCTTAAAGCAATAGAGCAATAGAAATGTAGTAACTAAGTAATTTCCCCAGATAATTCTTTCATATCGGGCTCTGCGCTTTGCAGGACACGGGACAGATAGGCTATTCATTCCTACAACTTGTTAATTCGTTCCTACGACTTATTAATTTGTGGCCACTGTCTATGTTTCATCAATTTTGTTCCTTAACCCATGATTTAATTCATGGCCATTAAATCTTTCATTTCATTTAGATGTGAAGACAGTGATAAAAAGTGAATGACAAAAAAATAAATCTGCGAAATTAGAGGGTTAGGACGGTGAGGATTTAGGAAAAGATACAATGCCTAAATATTATTGAATTTGTGGAAATTCGTGACCAAGAACAAAGCCGCATAAATGTAGGCTATATGGGCTCGAACGTCATCCAAAAGCATGGTCGCGATGTAAAATTTTCCAGCTAACCAATTATTCCTCTAATAAACAAAGCTTTTATACCACACTTGTCATAATCAGAGCTTATAATTTGTAAATAAATAATTACTGGATTCAAAACAGCAATTAAAAGGCACTGTGACCGACACTTGACTATACGTTTTCCCGGAGCATTCAATGATGTCACTAAACGGTGATGCCACAACTACGAGCATCGTTCATGCATGTTTCTGCATGGACCTAACTAGCCTAGGGCACAGGTTTTCAAGCCCTGGGACAAAATGGGATGCTTTAAGGAAAATGTATATATTTATTTATATTATATATAGGAAAATAACCATTTGTTTTCATAAAAAAAGAACCAAAGACTTAAACTACTTCAGTCTGTGTGCATTGAATTTATTTAATACACGAGTTTCACAATTTGAGTTATAAAAAAATTTATGAACTTTTCCATGACATTCTAATTTATTGAGATGCACCTGTATACCTTACTCCAAAAATTGAGTTTTTTTATGTTTCAGCTGTTCGATCGCACCGGCGCCTCGCGTGCACACACCCCACATATTATAGCAATTCAAACTTACATCTCAGTCTGTTCATTATCAAAATAAAATACAGTCAACCAAACATAAAAGGTTACACTGGTCAGTTTAAATAGACCGTAGTATACCGGTCCACTCTGCTGTTATGCCAAGGACGTTTTTGCTCATGTGAAGAGGATTATCTTTTCCGTCTATATGCGAATGCGTGTAAAGTACAAGCCTAGTTTACATTATAAATAATAGTTTAACATTCAAATACATTACGAATATGGAAACATTTGGATTTGTGCCGAATGAGACGTGAGCAATAAGCTCCAAATACATCTAGCCAAACCCGCGCTCGCTCCGTCTCGTATGCACGCATGCACTGTCACGATCTAATGCACTGAAAATGCCAGATTTTTAAAAGCAAATAGGCCTACCGCAACGCAAAAATTCTAAATCTGACATTTTCCGGAACAGGATCAAATTAAGTACTGGTCATAATACTCACATGATAATGTTTCATGTGAGCAACAGTGTGTTTTGCTGCAGCAGCACCGATGGAAGCGGTTCACTGACTGTGCAGCACAGCCACACGCGCCACAGTTACGTTTGGGATCATTTAATTTTAAATGCCATAATGTCCGTTGAAAACAATGCAATTGTGTTTTAAAATACAATAACGAGCACCACGAAACCATTTAAAGAGTCTCGTTCAGCGGTCTTCGTGACGGGATAGGAAACAGTCAACAAAGTAAAATTATCTCCAACGAGCTCTCTTCATTTTATCAAATGATCATAATCGCATCTATTCATTTTACAATCCTGCTACTAGC
>NW_015505234.1:1558463-1576029 GCF_001515645.1 Sinocyclocheilus grahami | reverse complement strand
AGGATCAAATTAAGTACTGGTCATAATACTCACATGATAATGTTTCATGTGAGCAACAGTGTGTTTTGCTGCAGCAGCACCGATGGAAGCGGTTCACTGACTGTGCAGCACAGCCACACGCGCCACAGTTACGTTTGGGATCATTTAATTTTAAATGCCATAATGTCCGTTGAAAACAATGCAATTGTGTTTTAAAATACAATAACGAGCACCACGAAACCATTTAAAGAGTCTCGTTCAGCGGTCTTCGTGACGGGATAGGAAACAGTCAACAAAGTAAAATTATCTCCAACGAGCTCTCTTCATTTTATCAAATGATCATAATCGCATCTATTCATTTTACAATCCTGCTACTAGCATTTTATTCAGACTAAATCCCCTTTAAATTGGGTGAGAAAGCGGGGTTTTTTTTTTTTTTTTTTTTACTTTTGCACATCCTGTCATGCTGGGCTGCATAGACGCATTTTGCAGCATTAAGGTTAACGATTAATTGATTAATTGATTGTTAATTTAAACGACGATCGATCATGGAAATTATCAAAAATTGACATCCCTAGTTAGTATAATCAAGTCAAGTCGAGCTTTATTGTCATTCCGCTACATGTGTGGACATACAGTGGAACGAAATGTCGTGTCTCGCAGGTCCACGGTGCTACATAAATAAACATTCAATTCAAGTTTATTTGTATAGCGCTTTTTACGATACAAATCATTGCAAAGCAACTTTACTGAAAATTAAGTTTCTACAATATTTAGTAGTAGCTTATCAGTGGTGATTGTCAGTTTATGTACATATGGCAGAAATGTACGGAAAAATCAATTAAAGACGTAATCAAACAGACGATGAACACTATTAACAGCAATTATTATGTGATACAATCAAACTTATAGCAAAATTTGGTAGTTCTGTATGTTGTTTCAGGGTTGGCATCATCTGAGGGGTTTGCAACATCTCTTCTCAGGTGTTCTGGATCCAGACTGAAGCTTGTGTAAATCCTAGTAACAAAAACAGAGAAACAAATAGAGACATAATTAGCGTAGCAGAGTTGTTTAACCCACGCTAAAGAATAATAATGCGCATTTGATCAGATATAACTGCAGTACAAGATTATGAGATGCATTACATAAATATAAACTTACAACACTAGACGTAAGAACAATTTTTAGACCTACATAGCTAACTTTTCTGAAGCCGTAGTCTGACTATACATACACATAATCTAAGACAGACTATACAAGTACTTTATCTTTAGGATCTTGGTTTCAGGAGCTAGGGTTGTGGATGGGGTTTCAGAGAGGGGTGAGGTGATTGGAATTGAGGGTTCGCACAACCTGGGGAACAAAGCTGTTGAGCAGTCTTGCAGAGTGGGCTCTGATGCTCTGGTACCATCTTCCTGATGGCAAGAGCTGGAAGAGATAATGGGAGGGATGGGTGGAGTCCTTCACGATACTGGTGGCTTTACTGGAGCATTGTGCAAGGAAAATGTCCAGAATGGAGGAGAGAGGGGCACCGATGATCTTTGCAGCTGTGTTCACTGTCCGCTGTAGGGTCTTGCAGTCAGCAGCACTGCAGTTCCCATACCAGACAGTGATGCAGCTGGTCAGCATGCTCTCAATGGTTCCCCTGTAGAATGTTGTGAGGACGCTGTTGCGTCTTCTTGGAGAGTGATGTAGTGTTGGTGGTCCAGGTGAGGTCTTCTGTTATGTGCACCCCAAGGAATTTTGTGCTGCTGACTCTCTCCACAGTCGAGCTGTAGATGGTTAGTGGGGAGTGGTCACCAGAGTTTCTTCTGAAGTCCATCACAACCTCCTTTGTCTTACTCACATTGAGGGACAGGTTGTTTGCACCACACCATTCAACCAGTTGTGCCACTTCCTCTCTGTAGGGTGTTTCATCGTTGTTGCTGATGATACCTACCACAGTTGTGTCATCAGCAAACTTGATGATGTGGTTGGAGCTGAACTTGGCAGTGCAGTCGTGGGTCAGCAGCGTGAAGAGCAGCGGGCTGAGCACACAGCCTTGTGGGGCACCTGTGCTCAGTGTGATAGTGCTGGAGGTGATGTGGCCGACACGGACTGACTGAGGTCTTCCGGTTAGAAAGTCCAGGATCCAATTACAGAGGGAGGTATTTAGGCCCAGCAGATTTAGTTTGTTGATGAGCTGTTGTGGGGTTATTGTGTTGAACGCTGAGCTGAAATCGATGAACAGCATTCTAACATAAGTGTCTTTGTTTTCTAAGTGGGTAATAGCCAGGTGGATAGTGGAGGAAATGGCATCGTACGTGGAGCGGTTTGGATGGTATGTAAACTGGAGCGGGTCAAGTGTGTTGGGAAGATTGGATTTGATATAGTGCATGACTAATCTCTCAAAGCACTTCATCGTGATTGGGGTCAGTGCTATGGGACGATAGTCATTCAGGCAGGACACAGATGACTTCTTTGGTACTGGGTTGATGGTGGTGGACTTGAGACATGTGGGAACAACTGCTTGGCTTAGTGAGATGTTAAAGATGTCTGTTAAGACATCTGTCAGCTGTTCAGCAGTCTCTCAGCACCCGGCCTGGTATGTTGTAATGTGGGAAGATCGGTTGTTTGGAATATTTTCTCATATTGATTTTTTTTTTCCATCTACAGAACCGGGACAACTATATTCGATCCTGTAAGCTATTGCCTGATGGCCGCACTCTTATCGTCGGAGGGGAGGCCAGCACACTGACCATTTGGGATCTTGCCTCCCAGACACCCCGCATCAAAGCCGAGCTGACCTCCTCCGCACCGGCCTGCTATGCACTGGCCATCAGCCCCGACGCCAAGGTGTGCTTCTCCTGCTGCAGCGATGGAAACATTGCCGTTTGGGACCTCCACAACCAGACCCTCGTCAGGTGGGCCTTTTTCAGGATTTTCTCTCATGAACTGGATTATCTTGTATATCTTTAAGATTTAAAACAAGGCCATTCTCTAAACCCTTTATTTTTTGTGATTTGCAGGCAATTCCAAGGCCACACAGATGGTGCCAGCTGCATTGATATCTCTCATGATGGCACCAAGCTCTGGACGGGTGGTCTTGACAACACAGTCCGCTCCTGGGACCTGAGAGAGGGACGGCAACTCCAGCAGCATGACTTCACATCTCAGGTTAGGCCACAGCACAATGACTTCTCATCATGGAGTTTTAGTAATGCAAGTAGCGACAGATCTCTTCTTCTGTATTGTGGCCTACATCTGAGTTATTCGATTATTGGGGGGAAAAAAAAAACGTAGGGACCAGTTGTTGCTTGGAGTTTAGGATTTGGGCGTTGCATTCAAAAATGGAGGCAGATGAACGTGACGGGCGGGGTTTATGATGATGTAATGATCTGAGAAATCTTGCATACATCACTTGAGAAAAGTTTGTTGGTTTCACCAAAAGATCCGGTTATGAAATTTTGATTAAAAATATATTTTTTAATGAAACCTACATGGATGATTCATTCACAATAAGATATAAAACATGCATTCAGAAAATATATGGTGAAGTTTCTTTTCATGCTGATTTGAGTGCAAAGCAGTGGTGCTCAACTTGTGTCTATTCCCCCAAATGCAGATCTTTTCCCTGGGCTACTGTCCTACGGGCGAGTGGCTGGCAGTCGGCATGGAAAGCAGCAACGTGGAGGTGCTCCACCATACCAAACCTGACAAGTACCAGCTGCACCTTCACGAGAGCTGCGTTCTCTCTCTCAAGTTTGCCTACTGTGGTAAGTGACTGATTCAAGCTTCATGCATTGAATGCAGGCACTCTATCTCCACTAGTGCTTTTGCACTCTCTTGAAGTTATATGCCGGAGCTTCTATACAGCACAACATTCGACAGAACCTTGACTGTCCTTTTCTGCTAGGCTGTCTTTTATTTGGCTTTCTGTGCATATCTCTGTTTTGCCTGTACTCTGAACGGAGCTCTAATTACGTTTGATTTTCCTTGACAAGGTAAATGGTTCGTGAGCACTGGGAAGGACAATCTGTTGAATGCATGGAGGACTCCCTACGGCGCCAGCATATTCCAGGTACAGAGATCAATACAGACTGTCTGCAGGAAATGTGTGGGTTGCCTGAGTCAGTAGAAAGGGCACAGTGACCGCTGGCTGACAGGCCAGGCCTCGATCAGCGGAAATGGGCTGGAGTATGTCATTAACGCTGGGTCCTGACCACTTAGTACGGATGTGGGTCCGCACGTGTAGCTCGCATCTACCAGCTTAAGAGTAAATAATAATAACCCTTCAAGTGTTTATGACTGAAGTGGCTCGGCATGGATGCTAATGCATCGTTTGGTGGGGAAAGGGAAGTGCTTATGTATACAACTGTCAGCATTTTCTTTGAGTAATAGAGGACGTCTGAAGAGTTTTATGCAGGCACTTTGTGGCACATTTGAAGTTAAAATACAAATATTTTTATTTCCAATTTATTGTGGCTTTTTTTTTTCTTTTTGCAGTCAAAAGAATCATCCTCAGTCCTGAGCTGTGACATATCAGCCGATGACAAGTACATTGTTACAGGCTCTGGAGACAAGAAGGCCACGGTGTATGAAGTGATCTACTAGACTGAGAGGTAACAGACTGGAGCAGCTCAGGCCTCTGGAGGAGGAAGGGGGGACACACAACTTCTCACTCCAGTGACTCTCCTAGTCAAACAGACAGGAAAAGCCCCCGTCTGTCTGTCTGGCTGGCTGTCTGTCTCACACTCACTGACTTTTAACTGACTGATCACAGATGTGGAAGAGTGGACGCTGGGGTGACATGGACTAGGACACAAATGTGCAGCCCTACAGACCCCATACACTCTGCTCAGTTCATATGGCACTAGAGAACACTCAATGTTTCCTTCCTTGCCGTTTTTGTTTTGTTTTTTGCTTCAAATCTTTCTATGTTGGATTTTGGGTCTATTTTTTTCCTCACTATGCAGTGAGAACGTTCCATAATGCATCGTGAAGCAGCGCTTCGTTCTGAAACTTCATCTGTGTGGAGGGTATGTGAAAAGTGTACATAATGGAGTATTAAAATGCCTTTTATAGATTTATATTTTGGTGTCCTGTTACACTTGTGTTGGTTCTCTTTCTCTCTCTCTCTCACTCTCATTCTCTCCTTGATGCTTCGTTTCCCCTTCGAGGTTTGGAAATTAGATTAAGACGTTTTTTTCTGAGGATATTCTATTTCGTTCCCCCCCCCCCCTTTGAGAAGATCATTTTCCAAGCTGACCTTTTATGGAAATCTAATTTACTTTTTTTCCCTTCCTCAACAATTTTGAGCTAAATCACATTACAGAGGCATTTTTGTAAAATGTCCTGTGGATTTTTTTGAGTGGCTTAAACCCCATGTAAGGCACCTGAGACTGCAGTCGAGGCTCCGCAGGGAGGGGCGGATCAGTTCCCAAGCCAACTCACTGACTGGCTGCTCCGCCTTCCTGCGAGAACAGAGACCTCATTGGAGCACACAGACCTGGATTTTGATATTTACCGATTAGTAGAGGACTACTCTCAAACCTGTGATTTCATTGTGCTGTTGTATGACCAGGACATGACATCTTGTCTTGTAGTGGAAGAATTGGAATTTGGATCAATTGGTTATTTTCCCCCCTTCCTGAGTCCCAAGTGACATACACTGTGTTTTGTGTGCATAGTGTTTCATATACAGGAAGCACAGAGTAAAATGTCTGTGATAAACCAAACGAACTGTGTAACACTCTAACCTAATGCACAGGCATTTACTTACTGTCCAGCTTGTTTATAGCATCACACTGTTAGTATTTCCCTTCCCAAAAATAAAGAGAAAAGAGCTGCAAGAAATGGACGTTTCAAAACACACACCAAAGTATGTAGCAAACTGTGTTGTCACTGAAGATATGTACAGTTGTTGATAATTCAATAAACTGTTTTTGTAAAAAAAAAAAAAAAAAATTTATCTTTAATAATGTCTCAGTGTTGTAAACTAGTCTCTCACATTGGTCTGTTTAGTGGGTATTGTAATGGTGCATCAATGGAGAGCTGAACTTCAAGGCACTTGAGCGGAAGCATGACGCAAGCCCTGCTCTTCGGCCTCTGAATGTTCTGTTGGTAGAGGAGCACTCTTATTAGGCGGTCAGCTGAGATGAATGCCCTCTCCAGCTCTTATTTTCTGTCTATTCCTCTGTATAGCAAGGGGCTCTCTTTGAGAACTCCATCCCCTCACCTCTTTAGTGATGGTTTTGTAAGACTATAAAAGCAGAGACGAATGGTTTTGTCTCTGAAACGCTCTCTCTCCGCTTTCCTCTGCTCTGTTCCCTCTCTGTAAAGCCCCCACACATAGGCACAAGTGTGCATTTCCTGAATGCATCTATATAGCAACCCACATGCTCTTCTGGAACTTTCTTCCTCTCAATCAAGAGGTTGAGGGGCCGTACAGGGATGAAAGCTTTTGCTCCCTCTAAGTGCCCGACACTGGACGAGTGGATGGGCTGTCAGTCATTTCTGTCCCTTTTCATGTTTTCAACAGATCTGCTGGAGAACGAGACAGCTTTTCATTTACATCTGGTATTTCTTATTGACAATGAAATCAGGTAAGGCTTTAGAGATCTGTGATCTTGGTTTCAAGAGAGGCTTGATCTTTCTATGAGCGGCTTTCATCTGATTGGTGCGTGAGAGAGAACATCCGTTTTCAATACTTTTGCCCTGTTTAAACTCAAGTTCTGTTTCAAAAACAAGTGAGCTGCTTCTGTAGGCAGCATTTGAAGGTGCGTTCCAGAAATAGCTGTTTTAAAAAATAAAAAAAATACTTGTAGACAAATTCTATTTTTTTTATTTAGCAATTTAATTTAAGCTAAAATATTTTAAATATCTTAAAATAATAACAAACTGAATATCTAAAATTTGTGTCCTAGAATATATTTATATTAGTTTCCCCTTTGGTCAAGAAACATTTGCTATTATCAATGTTAAGAACTGCTGCTTAATATATGTATATTTTCCCCAGGATTTTTTTGATGAATAGAAAGTTAGAAACAGCAATTGTTTAAAAAATATATATATATATATATTTTTTTTTTTTGTCTTTTTGTACTGTCACTTTTGATCAGTTTAATGCATTTTAAAAGTATCAATAAAATATAATATAAAAGTATTAATATCTTACAAAAAAATAAAACACCTTACTGATCCCAAATGGTAGAGTGTTCCAAATCAGTCACTTCGGGATCCACCAAGGCAAGGCACTTCACTAGGATTTGGGACAGAGCTTTGCTTTCTAATTGACAAACATCTTATTCTGGAACTAATCCCATCTTGATCATCCAATGAAGTAGACTACTTTTTTCTAGCCTCACTGGTAACATGATTGCCAATGCCAAACTGGATTTTTCCTGTCCATTTTGTGGGTTTGAAGCCTTTGCTCCTCATACCATGTTTCTGAGCTTACAGCTTTTACAGATATGGATCATCGGCAATGTGCTTCTGATGTGTGCTACCTTCCCTTGTAGCCAGTGGAGATGGACGATGTTTTGACTGGCAAGGTTCTGGCACGGGGCTGAAAGACCGTAATAATGGCCTAATCACCTGAGCATTGCCAGGCTTTGGCTTTATCTGGCGTGGATGAGAAATTCCCCTCGGTGCTGTGTGATTACAGCGTTTGATCTGGGTAATAACGTCTTTACTGTGGCCCTGTCTGAGCCCTGCGGGCACTGCTCTGCACTAATCCACACAGTGCATTCTAGTGGAATCGCGTTACACAAAGACCACCAGAGTTCTCTGCAGAGGAGTGGGAAAAGGTGGTGGTGGTGGGGGGGGATGATGACTGTGGTTGCCATGGAGATAGATCACTTTTCTCTGCTTTTCAATCTCCCCTCCTCCTTTTCTCTCCCCTCTGCCACCTCCTCGCTCTTCTCCCCCTCTCCATCCCTCTTCTCTCTGGCTCTCTCTCCTTGGACAGATAAGCATGAGGACAGGTTTCTGTGTTTACTCGACACAGTAGGACCCTCCAATCCCCGAGCAGGGCTGACCCTGATAACACTGCCTGTTACAGCAGCAACCACTGACAGTTGATAAGCTGCGGTGCAGCCATCTCCCTTCCCCTTTCTCCCTGCCCGGGATAACCACAGCTACGCACACTGTGTTCATTTGGATTAGTGTGGATTCAATTGGATTATTCCTCCTGTGTTCAGAATGTTGATGTCCGAAAGCACGGTGCTGTTGCTTCCTTTTTTAGAAGGCAGAGCTAAATGTCATAGTCAAGAATCTGTTTGAAGTTATCGGCCAACTTTTCCTCGTTCCTTCTCCTGGATCGTGTGGTCTAGAAAAGCGGCATCCCGCAGACACTTTGATGTTTTTGTAAATAGCCTGCATTCCTGAATGTTTATCTCTTTAACTGCTGGCCTGTGACTAGTCATATGATGGTCCTTTCCGTCCTCTTGACATGGGCTAATATGCCTTGATCAGAGTCACACAGTGTGGCTGTAAAAGATGAGGTATTTTGAGGCTAGGCTGTCAGACTTGGGCTTTGTATTCCTTCCAAGTAAGCATTGAATTCCAGGCAGTAATTAGATGTTGTCTGTAATAAGATTTGTGTGATACATTTGCTGTGAGAAGGTACCGGCACTCACTCACTTTGATGTCGAGATTAAGACACGCCACAAGAGTGCTTTTATGGTGCATATTAAGCCTACACGGTAATTACATTCTCACACAAATGTTGAGGTTTTAGGCCCAGCTGGGGGTTAAAAAAAGAACATGCTTATTGAAGCGAGAAACAGATTATTTCATGAAACAAATGCTCTGTTTTTATTTTAAAAACCCCTAGCTTCCTGGTGTACGTGCAGACTCATTTGATTTGTGAAATAATTGCTTACATTTATCTAGATGAGTATACAAAAGAAATGTGATTTGATGAACTATAGTCTTTGCAATTCTATCAATCATAGGCTATACTGCTTCTTAGTCTTTACTCACTTTTGAGGAATTTTCATCCTTATTTGTTCTTTAGTGGATTTGTTTTTTGTTGTTGTTTTTTTTTTTCATTTTTTGGTGGTAAATTATTGTCAGACATTATAAAATGGCATTGCTAGCAACCCTAAATAGTTTAAACATTAGAATTCTCTCAAGTTTTATAACAGATTCCAGATTGTTTATTTAGGCTTATTCCATTTTTAGTACAAAGTTCATGGACTCTGAACTACCAGCAATATGGAAACACTTAGGGGAACAGAATGGGTTCACTTCAGGTCATAATTATCTCTAATAAGATTCTAAGAGAGGTCAATCCAAGCTGCACATTGGCTAATTTCAAATAATTATATATGCGCTCATGCACCCTCCCCCCTCAATTTTACATTCTTTGTGGTTTAACATCAGGTGATGTTGTTATTGCCATGAACTTTTAGAGATCAGGATGGCAGTCCTAAAACCACTTGGATTTGAGCTGCAAATTTTGGCCACCATTCTGTGTTCATTTTTTATACACAGGCAAATGTTCTATAACAGGTCAATTGTAACTTCCCTTTGCATCTGAACATTGTTACATGAGAAGTTCTGGTCAGATTTGAATATTCTGTATGAATTATGAGATTCATGCTGAGTTATGCAAATATACAGTGGCAAAACAGCACAATTTGACTTCCCTAAGATAGGTATTGTCAAAGAACCATCCAGACACACAACACATGCATTCAAGGACAAATGCACTCAGTCAAATATATGTATATATGGGTGAAAGGAATGCAAGGTTAAATGCAAAGGGTCTTATATATTTATTAATATTGGATTTTGCCTAACAAGCAGGTGCTGGCCCTTGTTTATGTCTGTGAGAACCATAAACCTTTTTGCCTTTTTTCAGGGTCCCTTTGCATCATGTTTGTATTTCTTTTTTAATTGATCATTTATTTGAGGTATCAACATCGATAAATAGTTCTACCAAAGCGTTCCTTTAGCTCAAATGGTAGATCCAACAGAAGGGTCATATTTTTAATTTTCATTTATGCTAAATGCATCAACCTATATAGGCAATTATGTATTTTTGTATTACCATCTGATTATGCACACCCATCTGACAGTTTCTGGCTAGCATGTAAGTCTTTATATTATAGCAGTTACCTGGACAATGAAAACTGCTTCATTTGGGCTTGTATATCTAGTTAATTAGTGTATGTGTGTGTGCGTGCGTGCGTGCGTGTGCGTGTGTTTTTTTTCCTCTTTTTTTTAGCTAATACAAAATTGCAAAAGTCTCCTTTAGAGGGGCTGGAATTTATTTTGGGGCAAAATACTGGAATATTTGTTTTCAATGCTGCACTATTTATTTAAATGCCAACTTTTCTTTGCTAATGGTATCTGTATCCTGAGGCTGTTTCCCAGTAACTAATGCATTTATTCTTCTAATTGAGCCATAGTGTATTTAGGGTATTCCCTTTCAGTGGCTTGGAAATTAAACTGCGGTGTCAACACCTTAATACAACTGCTTTTTGTTTTGTGTCTTCCTGCCAGGATTGCAATTACAGCCCCTAGTAATGGACAACATGCTTATGGGTCAGTAAAATGACTCAATAGACTTAAATGCTCAAATCCAAGTTGGTGTTTATGATTAATGTATTTGGGCCATTTTAATGTTTTGCAGTTTAATGGATGGACTGTTTTACCCTGTATGGACAGTTGCTTTTATAGGCAATGGGTTCTTTAGCATTAGCCATGTTGGCTCACTTGCACAACCTAATTTTGACTCATCCCCATTAACCATGATGCATCTTTTAATTGGCTTAGATATGGATTTGATGGCTTGTACTAGTTCACGGTTTAATACTTTATCCAATGAAAGCCCACAAGGGTTTCTAAAACAAAACATGAGGGGATATAGTAGAATTGTTGTACCATTATATTTAAAATAGTATGTAAGGTTATTGTTTAGTATTAGATTGATTTCACTCGTCTTCCCCTGAACAAAAAGCAGCAAAAAAAAAAGGAAAGCGAGAGGGAGGGGAAAAAAGTGGTAGTGTGCTAATAGAACCCAGAGGCACTCTGAAACCTTAGACATTCTGCTTTTCTGCTCTCAGTCGGGAGATTAAAGCTGGGGAAACGTTACAGGAGGCTGGATAATTGCCCCTGTGTCTCCAGCAGACAAAAGCCAACGCTTCGACAATTCCCCGCGGTAAGTCGTCAAGAGAAGGCTCAAGGATCCTTCAAGGCTGCAGCAAATTGTATAGTCCTGTCTAACAAACTACCAATCTCTGGATATTATGAGGCACCCATGCAATCCCGGGCGTAATGACAGCTTGCACTGCCATAATGGAGTGGAGGCACAAAATGTTTTTTTTTTTCCTTTTCCTTTTTTCGTGAGCACACTTCAAATGGAAAAAAGCTACACTGGCTAACGTTTTTCTCCTCTTTCTGTGTTCTCGTTTGTATTTTGATTTGCACACATCTCTTTCTGTCATTCTCTGTTTTAAATATTCATTATCGCTAGCTGCCACCACCAACAGGTGATTGTAACCTTTTCCCAAAAGGACCACTTGATCCTTTGCCTGAGAGAAATCTGCAAGTGGCTAATGAGTTGCCTAGTATTGGGGTGGCTATAAATTAACAAGGGTTTTTGGTGTAAATTCAACCCCCCTTCTCCCGCTCTCACGTTTTTCGATTTGCTCCCTCTCTCTACCTGCTTCACGCCTCATTGCCAGCAGCAGCAGCAGCGGTGTTGTCTGGCTCGGAGC
The DNA here is from genome assembly GCF_001515645.1 of Sinocyclocheilus grahami. NCBI lineage: Eukaryota > Metazoa > Chordata > Actinopteri > Cypriniformes > Cyprinidae > Sinocyclocheilus > Sinocyclocheilus grahami. The sequence goes on along the minus strand of NW_015505234.1, from coordinate 1,564,342 downwards.
AACCCCTTTTTGTCGGTTCGGTTCATGTGTAGAATTAGCCATTTGACAAGAACAAAAGAAATTAATTGGTGGTTTAAGCCCTAATGAGACAGCTTTGAAATTAACAGGGCTCATCAATGGAAACAAACAAAATCCTTCAGGGCCGTTGTTGAGGTAGCATTACTCTGATAGCGCTTTTGACACAATGATGAATAGCAGGTCAGGAGAGACCATCTGTGCTTACTTAAACCCCTGCAGGAGAGGGGAGGGTTGCGGCCTGGCTGGAAGAGATGGTGATAAAAAGAGGGAGAAAAGGGAGAGGGGGCCGAAAATAAGCAGAGAAAAGCCTCAAATTCACCAGCTTTATTCATCGCCCTTCAGCATGACACCACTGCCCAACTAGGGCTACAAAGGAAATAAAAGCTCTCACATTTGCATGTGAAAGGTTCAGGGACTCTGACTATGCATCCAGAAAGCCAAAGAGCTCTGATTTCAAGGGATATTTAACCTCCATTCAGACTGCAACAAAGGCTTGGCTGTCGGGCTGAGAGCCCCGGCTCGGACTGATTGGGGAAGGGGGTGGTTGGTGTGGGGTGGGTTCAGGATCACAGACCTCATTTGTTCTCCCTCTTTACTCTGCCCTGTCTCTGTATCCACAGAAGAGCCCTAACCGCTCCTTCCCATTCGTCTCTACAGGCACAGGGCCCCCCCTCGATTTGTAAAGGCATCATTTTGTGGCTTTAATGTATAATTAACACATTAATAATCAGTCAGCCACACAAGGGGTAGTTCTACAGCAACACAAGCGGGTGTTTTGCCACGTGATTTCGAGGCGGTTGCGGAAACTGCAGCCTGTTATCTCCCGGCACAGCTCAGACTCAATGGCCCGGCCCCTGATCCCCAAGACTGTCCTCCCAGCATGCCTCAGCTCTCCCCTGCCAGCTTGTTTGTGGATCACAAGGGAGTGGTGATAAAAGCAGCCTCGATTGCAGAAATGCCTGCCACGCATGGCTGCCGTTTGGAAAGGGTAATCCACTCATTGCCATTTGCATTCAGTGCTGTGAACCGTGGGGCGCCCGCCCGGATGCCCGTGCATAAATTACTGCCACGGAACATAAAGTGCTAGGAGGATTTTCCATAACGATTGCCCTGGACCGCTTTAAACGCTTCTGCTTGAGCAGTCGATACTGCGCAGCCCATTCAATTATGCAGACGGCAGTCCCTCATTAACAGAATCACGACCTTGACATGTCTGCCCTATTTCTCTCCCCTGCCAGCCTGTGCTGTCTCCCCCGCTACATGCGTACACGCACTCCAAACCGCTCTGTTTGCCTCTTCGCTGACCTGGAAATCCATGAATATCGATTAGTTGTTTGCAGTGTAATTGAAAATGTCAGTTATTAGGCCTGCACAGATAAAGATCAACACCGGCAGTGGGGGCTTGCTGCGCTACTACCTGCTGCCTGTGTTAGAGCAGGAGATGAGGCGGCGCTTACTGAAGCGCCCTAAATAATGTATTTCATTGACTTAGTGTAAGTTCACAAATGGAGATGTATGTCTTTGGTTTGTTTTCATTCTAATAGAGAGGCATGTATGGAAAATTATTTCAAAACCTTTCTACCATTTCATAACCTTTCTCTCTTGCTGCTGGGTTTGATGTATTGACAGCATGTCTCTTGATTTGAATTCAAAATCAGTTTCCGAAAGGTCAAAGGTTAGTTAGCATTCATTTCACAGAGGGCTCACAAGGGGTTTAAGATTATGTTTTTTTATCATCAGGCCACACAAGAGCAGGTACTTAATCTGATATTTACCTTTTGGGGTTATAGTTCATGTTTGTTAGTGTTGAAGCTAATCTATATGCTAAAATACTGAAAAGTTGATAAAATTACCATTAAGCATATACATGTATTTATTTTCCATTAAACAGTGTTATTTTATTATCACTGAGATATTTAGTTATATAGTTATTATTATTTTGATCATTTTTTATATTTTTTATTTTAAAGTTTTTGCAATTTTGTTGTTTTTGTCCATTTTAGTAGTTTTTGTTTTGTTTTTAAAATGTCTATATAGTTTTTTTTTATCATTCTTATTTATTTTAATTACCATTAAGCATATACATGTATTTATTTTCCATTAAACAGTGTTATTTTATTATCACTGAGATATTTAGTTATATAGTTATTATTATTTTGATCATTTTTTATATTTTTTATTTTAAAGTTTTTGCAATTTTGTTGTTTTTGTCCATTTTAGTAGTTTTTGTTTTTTTTTTAAAATGTCTATATAGTTTTTTTTTTATCATTCTTATTTATTTTAATTATTTTAGTACATTAAAATTAAAAGATCAAATTTTGCTTTGACAAGTGGCTGAAGTAAAAAAAAAAAAGTTAGATTTTATTTGATATTTTTTATGTTTTTATATTTAATTTTATTTCAGTAAACACTTATTTTATTTCAAGTAACAATGTTTTTTATGGTTTTAGTTTTAGTTTCAGTTAGGGTTGGGCGATATGACCAAAATCTTATTTCATGGTATGAGAAATTTTATTTCACGATAACGATATGTACCTCTATTTAGCTATTTTTATTTTATTTTTGTTATTAAAATTAAGAAAAAGAAACAAATTATATATAACATAAAGTGTATAAATAAAACACTGCATAGTCTTCACTGTATCAGTCAAACATCATTAACATTAATAATGACAGACTGCAGGTAAATAAGGCTGCTGTCCCTTTAAGACCGACTGCACAGATCCAATATACTGAAACATCCGGTTTTCACCCAACTGTTTTACATTTATTGAACATATAACTGACTGTGTTTACTTGAATACTCTACACGATGGGCATTATGATGTTACAGTGTGTGTATTTGACCATTCAAGCTCAATAAAAACACGAAAGAGATGTTTTCGCGATCGCATGCTGTCTGAGAGAGGCGCTTTCTGAGTGTGTGTCAGTCAGCGCGAGCACTGCACTGAGTTCTTTTTCACTGCCTATTGCACTTAATAACTCTACCAAGAGTGTCCCACTATTTATTTTCTCATTCATGCATGTTTCCTTATCACTCAAAAGGTGTATAACGCTTAAGCAGTATGTTACGCAGATATATTTGCATACCACGGAATACACGATATAGCAAAATCTCTAACGATAGACACTTTTTTCCGCGTTAACGATATATACCGTCATACCACCCAGCCCTAGTTTCAGTTTTAGTTTTACATAACTATAATGACCCAGCTATTGAAAGGCCAAAAAAATGCTAATGCTGATTTTTGTTCAATCAAAATTCAATCAAATTCTCTTAATAGAGAATACCCCACCCCCCTTTACCCTGCCATAACAAGTAACAAATAATGGTTCATGGCAGCGATGTAATTAAAGCCTGTCTGTTTGTTTAAGTGCATCAAGTGGAGTGCAAACGGTAAAAGGTCTTGAAGCAGGTGTGACACGCTCTCTATTATGAATTAAAAGTGTAAGTGAGTGTAAACGGTGAGAGATGCTGAGACAGGTGAAAAGCGTTTGGTTAATAGTGAATATTGATGTGCGTACCGTTGTGGCTCCCACTGTTAGCAGGGGATAATCGCTACATTTGGGGTAAGAAAGACCGAAATATATATTGTGCCAAGAAGGTTGCACTGTCTGTTCGTTCACACAGGTACAAAACTGATTGGTAGCGGCCTTTAGCTGAGCCTTTACCGATTACCTCCATTGATCAGAGCATTCGGCACGATCGTCTGTGAGTGACGTCACCTCCCAATACAAACACGCCCCTTAGTATAGTCCCGCCCCCTCACATTGATTGGCAGCTTTCCGTGTAGACATCGGAAATTCAAATGCAAAAGGAATTGGGATTCCATTTGAGTTTTGGCAGGTTACATGCGCGACGCAGCGAGAGTGAAAAAGCAGACGTGGTAATTAATATTGCTATTTAAATATGACAGACTAGTAACTCCTAAGACATGGGAAATACAGTTGTAAATGGACTTTGCTTTTTCATTTGAAATTTGGCAGTCACTGTGCGTTCGCGAAAGCGAAAATGCAAATGGTAATGCAGGATTTGCAATTGCATTTGGATTGTCATAATTTATGGGTCCACATATGGAAAACGCAATTGAAAATACAATTTGCAATTCCTTTTGAAAATTGCCCGGAATATCATTCCATAATATATATCCTAAGCTTTCTGTTTAGGAAATAAGTGAAAACAGGAAAGTAAACTGTAGGTTTAAGTTGTAATTTGAAATCTTGTTGTTCCAGCTAACTCTGCATCCTAATCTGCTTTATAGGAACACCAGTCTTTGGTTAAAGTGCTCGGCATTATTTTTATATAAAGACTTTAACTTTAGTCCTTCCCTCTTTCAGACACACCCAGGCTTCCCAGGATGCCACTGCCTGCCTGCTGGTTCTCTAATCGATTGCTAATGGCTTCAGTTCCATCACTGCAGAGCAGCTTGGAATCTGGCCCTGGGACTGAATGAAGCGGAAACACCATTTTGAGCTCTATGAGCCGTTATACTGCATTGAGAAGCCCATTCTGCATGCTCCATAGCGCTGCTGATGGCGAGTGCTTGGCTGCTTGATGGCTTTTGACTCTGACTTGCTCTCTAATGCTCTCTTTTTCATTCTGTCGATTTCTTTACAAGTCATAATGCTGAGGGTGCGGAGCACTCCAACATACGGCAAAATAGTCTCAGCTGATCACTGTCAATGCATCCGACGATTGCAAATGACTTGTTGCTTTTTCTGTTGTGTTTTCAATAATCATAACTGCATTACACAGGCTTTTTCAAAGAGCACTTTTTTTACTACATCCTCGATGTGTTCTGTAATTTTGGATGACTTGGTTATGTTGGGCCTGTCTTACAGATTGTCAGTGTTTACACGCATCATTTGGCTCAGTGTTCGGTCATGTTGGCATTAGAGCTGCAGGCTCTATAGGATGTTATTCAGCAGAGTGTGTCAGTAACCCAGGCCTGTGTTAATCTGGGATTTCTGCAATCCGGGCTCACTGTTAATGAGCACCTTTGGATTATGGCCGCAGGCACCCCTGTGGACCACTAACAGGCCTCCAACCACAACACCACATGCTGCTGATCTTTCCTGCTCTGCATGCATTTTAAGTTGGATTTGCGGTTTGACACAGCCTTAAGCAACTTATGAGAGTGTTCTCTTTTTTTGAGAATGTTTTACCTGTCAGAACCAAAAATAAATAAATGACAAGTGCAAGGGCAATGCATGTTTTTTATCTTCTTGTTGTACAATAATAATAATAATAATTATTATTATTATTTTATCTTATTTTGTATAAACATTTTAATATTGCATAATTATTTCATTAATTACAGTATTTATGAAACAATGTATTAATAATATTAATTGTGTACTAATTTAGTCAATATGAAATCAATATTTAGATATTTACTTAATGTGCGTTTGTAGTGTTGTTGTGATAAAAAAGGAAAGAATAGTACATTATTCAAAAAAAGAATTATACAAAAAAAGAATATATATATATATATATATATATATATACGTTCTTTGAAATACTAAATTAAAATGACTAGTCACTTAGGGCTATTTCATAATATTAACCAATAGTCAAATGGTTATTTAGGCCTTGTTTTAGGAAACTCAACGCCCACTTTTTACCATTGAATTTAGTTTGGTAAATTCAATTTACTAAATCAAGTCCCTCCCTAAAATGTTTTCTCTTTGAATATCTTGTTCCGTTTACAAATATGTGAGATGAAAATGGCTTGTCAACAGCAATTGATGTTGATTTTAAAGTATGTTTAGAGAAACTAAAAACAAACAAGCTCATGCAGGCTCGATAAACAGGCTTATTCATTCATTGACAAATGATGATAGCACCTGATTTTACCTGA
>NW_015505234.1:1514382-1558235 GCF_001515645.1 Sinocyclocheilus grahami | reverse complement strand
GTTTTTCCGGCCCCCCCCCCCCCCCCCATATCTGCTATTAAACCATGCAGCATTTCCTGATCATGTTAAATGCGCCTTTAGATTTTCCCTCCAAGCCGCAGGGTGGCCGCAGGCTTGCTTTTCCATCTTAAAACACCCGTTTGTACTTACAGTACCTTGTGGGGGAAAACACATTAACATCCCAGACTTCCTCTTGGGAGGCATCCAGGGGCTGCTGAGTGTTCAGAAAAGAGAGAGTCATGCTGGGAGAGAGAGCAGTGTGTGACACTGTGATGTTTCAGAAGACATTCAAACGTGATGGACTGCTTTGAAAAAGCAACTGTTTACAGAGAGCATCTGAACGAAGGATTTGAGCTTATGAATATTGTTTGTCAGGACATGGGATGGGATTGTAATCAAATGCATGTTTGTTGTGCTTATGGCTGTAGATATTGGATCTTTCTGTTGCCTTGCATTTATTTGCTTTTATATCTGATGGGGTTCTTGTTTATATTTTTATCCCATGATTTGCATTCATTTTTATGTGCATGTTTATATATTCAGTGCCTAGACCCTTCCTTGCAGTGTATGAACCATGTAAAGTTCATATTACTGAAAAGTTCATAAAAAATACCACATATTACTTAGAGGAAATCGATGTTGAGTCACAAACAACATATATAGTTCCAAAATCTAGTATAAGTTCATTTTCATTCTCTCATACTTTGTACTTTTTTAACTTATACCAATAAAAAACTGATTTATTATGGTTTTAAATGTGAATTTTTATTTTATTTTCAGTTTGTCTTTTCAGATCCGTTTAGCTGTTGGTAGTTTAAATTTTTCATATGTGTGTCATTTGTTAGGTTTAGTATTTTTAGTTTAGTTTTATTTCAGTTAATAAAAAGGTTTACATTTTTTTTTATACATTTTATTTACCATTATAACATTGAGTCAGGTTTTACTCTTTTTTTTTTTTAAATTTTTTTTAATTTTATTTTTTTTTTTTTTTAAAGAGGACACAAGTCATAACAGTCCCAAGTCATGAATAAATGAAAAAACTACAATTTAACTTGATAGCCAGTGACCAAAAAGTGATTAAAATAGCATATTTTAATAATTTCTTTTGTGTTCCACAGGAAAAAAGTCACAAGTATCGAGCAAAATTGGTGAGTGTGTGACTGTTTTCTGAGTTCAAAGTAAAGTGTGACCACATGACACGTGAAACAAATTTATTCAAAATCCACATCGAGGTGGCATGATACTTATGTTTAAAAAATTCAAAGCACTGTGTACACAACTGCTCACCCAAACCTGTGAAGCTATAAATCATAAGAAGCCTAGAGGAGGAGTCCTGGAGCACAGATAAAAATAAAAGGCAAGAAGAGCATAATGTTATAGGAGCAATTCTGGGAATAGCCACATAAGAAAGCATACATTAATATATTGCACTGCTGTGTATGTGTGTGCCAGAGAGAAAGCGAGCTCATCCTCTTAGAGCACTGGTTACATGGGCCTGTATGCTCGACGAGAGATCTGCATGGGGCTCAGAACCGGGAGCTTTGTTGAAATGCAAAGCTAAGCAGTCAACACTGCTCTACATTTCTGAAGCATTCCCAACAGACTTTGCAGTCTTTGAAGCATTTCTGGGCCAGGGATACAGCCTTGTTTATTCAGTGCATCTGGAAAAAAAAGGAAAACGGCACGAGAGAGAGAGCAAGAGAAGACAAACGCAGGCTATTTTTTGTTCCCTCGATACAGTGAAGTGTAACTCTCTTTGACGTCTCAACAGAAGGCCTTGTACTACAGCACTTACTGCCAGATGCCTTGATAGAAACACCCTTGTCAAACAGGAAAAGAAATAAATGCTTCATTGAACTAAAGCTTGGTTGGAGGGGGTGCCCGGGTGTTAGTTCCCACCTTGTATGTTTTCCCCGCCACGTCGTGTATGTGTGTGTGAGCGAGAAAGAGTTGCTTTAAACAGAAGAAGAATTGGACTGCATCTCTAAATTTTTCATTACCAGTTTGTAGTTCTTAGACTGATGCTAAACATTAAATGCAGTTGGTCCTTTTCTACTTTACTTTTTTTTCCCATGTCACTATTTCGAAAGCAGATGTTTGTATTTGTTCTTTCAGGCACATCCTTTGCAGCGCCAAGTAGAGTATGAGAGGATTTACATTCGGGCTTCTTAATCTGTGTAAGCGAACCTGTTTCAGGATGTAATTCACATGGTATGTCTTTTGATTCGGATTAGTTTGGGCAATCCTCTTACCCGCTGGCTCAGTATAACTTATCACTGACAGGGCTGTCTCGTGGAACACAGCAAATCCACATATCCATCCCGCCCAGACTTCCAGCCCCTAATTCTAATCTGTCTAAATCTGATCGGAGACTTTAACTTCCAAATACCTCTTGAAAGCCACAGCTCACTGGGTAGTTCATGTGAGGGCTTTATTTTGATGCGAAATCGTGGTCGAGGAACACTGTGTTCTTTTTGTGGACGAGCAGGGGAGCTTTTGTCATTTTAATTATATTAATCGTGACTTTAATCAGATTTAATGTTCTACGGGATAATAGAATAATGTTCTATTGTCAAACCTTCTAGTGTGTGTGTGGTTTAAACTGTTTTCAATGAATAATTACGACCGTGTTCCATAAGTGCCGTCGCTCCTGACCGTGAAGCATCGGTTATGAGCATGAAGGCATGCATTAGTCCTTTTTACACTGACATGGTTGACAATGACACATAAATTGCAGTCTTAAGGCCAGCGACCCACTCATATCCGTGTTACTTCCATGTGGTTCCTTCATTTTGTTCGTAATACATCTTGTTGAGATAGATTTCAAATCAGGGCATGGCTTAAAAAGCTTGTGGGGAACATTCTCTGTCACTGGCCATTTCTATACTTTCTTTTTTTCCTCTCATTTTTTTTCCTTAGTGCTTTGACTTAGAAATACCATGAAATATTTAAATCCTTGAGTCATATTCTTTATCCTTTAAGGTTCTTTATAATTCAATAAACAGGATTAAAGGCAGAGCAGGCATGCTCCACTTTTCTGTGTCAGCCGCCAGGCCACAAACAGGCTCTTATTAAACGTTGTAAGATTACGCCTTAATCTCGCTCAACACATGTTGGGAGGAATAAAACCAATTTTATTTCCGAAACAGGAGTCCACGGCTCTCTCTGTAATCTCATCGTCGTGCCGTCAAAAGGAAAAGACACTGTTATGTGTCAAAGGCAATGTGAGGGTGTCGAAGGAGGGTGGAAGACAAAAGATGTGTGGGGTGATTCTCTCTCCCACCTCCCACACACACACACACACCTGTTTTCCAGTCAGGCCTCCTCCCTCTCCCCTCACATGAGCCTGCTTACTTTAATTTGCTTCCCAATCATGCAGGATTTGGTGCTGTGGTCCCTGCACCCAGTGCGAGGCTGGTGTGAAGATGACGATAAGCTAAAGCCGTAAATCCCTGCCTCAGCTGTCTTATCAGGAGCTGCTGGGGCGAGTGGCATGCTTTAATGGAGGCGGCTCTCTGTCTGGGATTTAACTCCAATCGCATTAAGACTCGCCTTCACCACTGTGCCTGATTTCTTTTCTCCCCCCCACCTCCTTTTTCATCGTCATCATCTTCTTTTTTCTCTCTTCTCTTCTCTCTGTTTTTTTTCTTTCTTTTTTTCTAGAAATTCAAGTTGCAGCATGGATGTAGGGAAATTCAACTCATAAGCTCCCGCAGTTAATTCTCCGCGTAGTCATTTGTCTTCCTGGCGTTTTTCTGGCTGCTGTTCGACAATGATCGTGAAGAGGCGATTTAATAGCAAATGACTTTGCTTGCTTTTGTGCTGATATTGTTTCTTAATGGACTGAAAGGGAATTTGGAACAGCCATTACGACGAGATTGTTAAAACTGACACTGTAAAAGATATTGGACTTGTCATAGTGCTTTTAAGACATTGTTAAATTGGATTGTAACGTCTGTACTCCTTTTTCACTGAATCTATAGATTAAAATCTCTTTCATCTGAAAGTTTAGTACCTTAGGCTACGTTTACACTGCCGGTGTTTGGGATTGACATTGTATTTAATTACAGGTGTGAGTCTGGAAATGTCCTGTTCACACAGCAGCTTACAATACTGGTCAAGTTTTTCACAATACACATTGTTTTACAGCAGCTGATGCAAATGTTTATAATAACATTTTTAGCTGCATTTAGCAGATTAAAACTGGGCGATATAGTTTACTCTTTGCAATGATACAAGCAATTAAGCAGTTGAGATATATTATAGATCACCCTATGCGAGTATATTGTATGTATACGGATAAAGTTGGACATACTTATATATATATAGAAAAAAGTTGTAAAAAAGAATAAAAGTTGGGGGATAATATAGTTACTATAGTTACATGTGATTAAAAAAATGAGGCAGTTGAGATTTGCTATATAATAGATATCACTTTACGTGAGTGGACTGTATGTTTTCGAATAAAGTTGGTAATATATCCAACTTTATACAGTACATACTGTAGATAATACGATAATACATATTACATTTTTGCGATGATATAAACAATCACAAGCCATGATTTGCTAAATAGTATATATTGTTTTCCGTAAGGCAATAACTAAAGTACTATTAAACTGGATCTAATAATCCTTCAAAAGACAACTTGTTGTACAGTTGGATTATGTTCACACTGCCAAAAATGTGGTTGTGAGTCCTGAAAATCTACAGGTGTGAGTTCGGTTCTAGACTGCCATTGTAAGCCCCCATAAATAACCGAACTGTGTGTGAACATAACTGTGTGAAGGGCTCAAAAACAGGAGTGCCAACTGTTTTCTGCTGCAGTGTGACCATGGCCTTAGATGTGCGTGATTGTGACTATTTTGACTGCTAGTTCTCTGTTAGCGAAGCATCTAGCGCAAAGCTCTGTTTAGTTCCAATTCTGAAATGCTGTGGTATCAGCCTTGTCTCATCAGGTAATTAGCTTGTAGGCCTAGCTTACATTACCCTTGACCTGACATAGCGGGCTTACCATGTGCTGAAGGCTTAGCACAGCTCTAGCATCCTTGGCCTGACACTAATAAGGTCCCGTAGCTCAGTCACACAACAACAACCTGGCCCATGTGGCGCTCCAATGCCCAAGGTTGCGTGTAGCTGACAGAAGCCTGGCCAAAATGACAGCGAGGGCTCTAGGGAGAGCAAAACTGCTTTTGGTGTTATCTCCCGTCACACACGCTATGACTGTCTCTGTGTTGATTCAGGTGCATCGCACACTGCAGCTCAGCTCTAAACTCCTGGGCCAACTCGAACTCTCCGCTGCCTCTCAGGCAAATGCCAAAACAAATCTTATCATAATTAGCAGTAATCCAGCTCATTACCGTCTGCCTAATTATCCTATTAATAGCACTTCCTGGGAGAGCTTGTTTGCCACGCAGGCAAATGTTTGTTCCCAAATTAGCAGACAAGAAGACAGCTCCATTGTTCAAACACAGGGCTTTGACAATGCAGAGCAGGCTAGATTAGTGACACAAGGAGGGAGGAGTTCTCCATATCACTCTCTCTGGCTCTGAGGTACTGGAGCTCTGTGCCGCTCAAGGCCAGCTGTACTAGTGTGATGCTGAATCTGAGCTATCACGAGCATCATCTCGTAAACATGAAATCAAAACTTTGACTCATGTACTTTCTTAATGCATGTTTCTAGTTTTATTTTTATTCTAAATAGAAAGTATTCATCATTGCAACATTACTTTTCAGATATCTTCTTACTTTCCAGCTGTTACTCTTAAACTACCTGACTACATTTTGGTATGTAACGCCCAGTTTATATCTCAATACATAAATCTTGGCCTACATTTTATCTTGTTAAATATCCTGTTTGATTCTGAAAAAATTGTGAAATATATCTTCACTTTCTCAAACCAAAAAAATTTATCATAAATAAATACAATCTGTTTCAGTCGCATACATTTTAACTAACTGAATATTTATTGTTCCACAGCTAGCCGTATTTTAACCATGTTCATACATTTTAACTGTGTGTATATATATATATAAAATTGAAGAATGTTTCAGGTGTTTTTGTCCATACAATGAAATTCAGTGGCATCCATAACAACAAAAACCACTGAGACATTTTTCTAAATATCTTCCTTTTTTTCATAGAAGAAAATAATATAAACAGGTTTGGAACAACATGAGGGTGAGTTAATCATGGCTTCATGAGTATATTTTTGGTAGAACTAACCCTTTACCAATATAGAGGGTGTAATTAGAAAGGCAGCATCATTATTGTACTCTAGCTGCACTTGTGGTTGTGAGTCAGGCAAATAGAGACTTTTGGGTTTTGTGATGTCAACTTAGAGGAGCCATTATTTTCAATTTAACTATAAATTATCATGGTAGGTTTTAATAAAAGTTGGTTTGTGTCCTCGCAGGTTGAAATAAAGGTCAGAGCTGTTCCACATCCAGAGGTGTTGGACCAGGTTTTTCTCTTAGTAGCTCATGCATGCACAAAGACTGATCTTAGTGAAATAGTTTTGAAAAGTTTGCTTCAGGTAAGAAAATAAAGCTGAAATAAAATATTAATATTAAATTAGAAATGTAAAGTGAAAATAACAAAAGTTTGAAATATTGCCTTTGAAAAGTTGAAGTACTAAAAAGTAAAATAAATTAAAGCCATGTAGAATAATTAAAACAACCAATAAAAATGACAAAAGCACATAAAAGTATAAAAATGTAAATTAAAATGAAAGCAAAATAATAAATATTACTACATACAATAATAATATAAATAATACTAAAATAATGCTGTTATGTCCACCTACTGTGCACGTTCATAAGCTCTATCAAAATTGGGTCATTTAACTAAAACACAGGACTTCAGTTATAAAAGCCATCATAATTTAATATTAAGATTTTCTATGAATTGTCTTTCTCCTATAATTTTTTTTGAGTGGAGGTAATTCATTTGTCATATCACTTTCTATTTCTATTTGTCCATCGATTTAATTATGATTGTTATAATGTAGTATTATAATATGTGACCCTGGACCACAAAACCAGTCTTAAATCGCTAGGGTATAATTGTAGCAATAGCCAAAAATACATTGTATGGGTCAAAATTATAGATTTTTCTTTTATGCCAAAAATCATTAGGACATTAAGTAAAGATCATGTTCCATAAAGATATTTTGTAAATTTCCTACTCTAAATATAACAAAACTTAATTTTTGATTAGTAATATGCGTTGCTAAAAACTTCATTTGGACAACTTTAAAGGCGATTTTCGATTTTTTTGCATCCTCAGATTCCAGATTTTCAAATAGTTGTATCTCGGCCAAATATCCTATCCAATAATATGTCCTATCCTAACAAACCATACATCAATGGAAAGATTATTTATTCAGCTTTCAGATGGTGTATAAATCTCAATTTCGAAAAATGGACCCTTATGACTGGTTTTGTGGTACAGGGTTACATATATTTTCAAGCAATATTATAATATATATTCTATAGTTCAGTTATATTTTGAGTATTGGAGTATATTTATGTTGGATATACTCGCAAAAATACAGATAGTGCTCATATGCTGAAATTTTCATGCACTGTACTGCAGCCCATAGGGTAAAGATTATTGTGATTCTTTAATAAGAGAAAGGTTCCTTATATATATTAGCTGTGTAAAATTAGTGTTTTCTTCAGAATATAAAAAGTGAGTGAATTTTAGGGCCTGAAAGCAATTACTTGACCAACTCTTTCCGACCTCCAGAGTTTTTTTATGAGTTTACTGAAAACCACTCTTTGTAAACTAACACGTACATTGCAGACCTAGAACATGCTCCACTAGCTCTATATATAATAAATGATTCTCTTTCCTCAAACTCCCCACACACACTATCTCAAACCCTGTCATGGTATGAATAAGCAGTTCTTGGCCTGTGGAGCCAGCAGTGCTGTCAAGCCCTTGATGTACAACACTCTGGCCTTTGTTCACAAACACGGTTGCCACATTAATATTTCACAGGAAATGTACTCTCTGCTCCTGATTTAAAGTCCTTTCTTGTTAACAGTGCTGTTTGCCTCATTCGGCCATTCTGAAGTATGCGGCTTACAGGCCCACATTTGTCCCTGCCTGTGCGCTGTCGTTTAGGATTAAACCATATTTATTTTTCATAGCAAAGTGTTAAGAGATTTAAGAATGAAGTCTCTTTATGGCCATGTCCCTTAAGTATCCTAATTTGATTGTAATTAGAAATCATTATGCTCATCTTCGGTTTGCTAGTAAGATTCATAATTTGTACACATTCCGTGGTTTGTTAATGCATGCAAGTGTGATCGCTTGTAAATGGCCTGTTTTTCTTTTGGCCATGTGTCTGTGTTTGTGTTGTGATGAAGTCAGTGTAGTGTGATCATTTGTTATAAAGGGAACGGAAGCAATGTGTAGAGCCTAATAAAAAAAAAACAAGGGATCAATAGATTCTCCCCGCAAGAGTGAAACATAACAGAAGCAACTAAAGCCTTTTATGAGAGAAACAATACATTATTCATGGCAAACTCTCTTTTGTTCTGCTTTGTTGTGTCTTATACAGATGGGATTACAGAAGACTAGATCTTGGTAACATATGAAAGATTAATACGTGAACGGGGACATGGTTTGCTTACGAAAGGACTAAATAATTATTCTTTCACAGTGAGCAGTGGAAGAGCTCCAGAGATGGAGAACCAGGAGCGCACTTTGACTGCAGAATGAGACGGTGAAGTCAGAGTCGGCCCCAGCCGAGAGTGACCTTGAACTGGCAGACACTGCTGAGCCTAAATCTGGAATTTAAGACTTTTTTTTAGGTACCAGTAGATGTGAAAGGTAATCTCAGATTGATGTTCTTCTTAAAGAAACCACGAAAAGTGAATTTTTATTGCATTTTTCAATTGTGTGTTTCTGTTTACTAGGCCTGAGCTGCAACTGAAGCTGACTGTAACGTAAGATTATCAGCGACGGGGGCACATGAGGACTGTTATCTCCGAGTTCATCCACACAGGTCAACTGTTTCCACCCAGTCTAGCCTTTTATATTCACACTGTGATATTCTGTGCACTATAGGCCTGCTCTATGAATAAATAACAATGGGAGTTGCGAAACATCCATTTTAAAAGCTTGTTGCGGTTCTCTCTTGCTGGTCGCTGGGCATTTGTAAACAGATTGATATCCCATCGACTTCATTAAGGGGCTCTGCTGGAGCGTAATTGGTGTGTCCCGAGGAGCAAGGTTAACAAATCCTTCTGCTGTCCTTGTCCATCATCAGACTGGCACATTAATTGATATGAATGCGCTGGCACAGTTCCGTATGCCACAGAGACGGGCTGATGAGGCATTGAGTGAACAAAAAAACATAGGCGAACAGTTATAAATACAGTCGTTAAGGAATCCCCGCGTAAATTAAAATGAATTGATTTATTTTAATTGATTGAATAAAACAGAACACTACCGTAATCTTTGCAGAGACATTTGGAGGAGGACTAAACATTTGTCAGTCTTTATCTATTTTCAATTAGCTGGCTATAATGATTAATTGAGTGCTCAGAGTTATGAATGAGTTAATTAGTGTAGAGATCTCATCTCATTAGAGCAGAGTGGCATACTCACCACATGCTGCTCAGGGTGGCACCGCTCTTTCTATCTGCACGTGTCCACCTTCTTGAGATTGCTCATTAATGACACACCACTGCTAGCCTTCATCATCATCCCTACCAAGGGCACAGGGTGTAATGGCTCAAGTTGAGCTAAATTCATAGACAGAAATATAGATAATGATGCTCCATATCCATATACACTATCAAAAGTTTGGGGTCTTTGAAGTCTTTTATCCTATTTTTTTATCCTTTTATAATGTTTTCTAATTTAATATATTTCAGAATGCAATTTATTTCTTTGATGGCAGCAGTCATTACTTCAGTCTTGAGTTTCATGTGATCCTTCAGAAATCATTATAATATGCTGATTTGGTGCAGAAAACCGTGATACATACTTAAAAAAAGAAGTAATTTTGTTTCATTATTTTAATGTGTCCTTTCTGAATAAAAATATTAATTTATTTTTAAAAAGTCTCAAGGACCCTAAACCTTTGAACAATATTATAAGTTAATATAAAATAATTTGAGGCCATTGTTAATTTATTTTAGTTCGTTTTTGAGTTTACTAGTTTTTTTTTTAATAGTTTTTTTTTATAAGTTTACATTTTTCCCAGTTATATTCGTTTTTATTAACTTTTTCATTAATAATAATAACTGTTTTCCCTCTCCCTTTCTAGGGTCCTATTATTCCCAGTGCTATGAATGCCTCTGTCCCGGTGACTGCAGTAGTTTTAGAAGTATATGCCCTTTAAATCTGAGCCCGGTTTTGCAATTTCTCTTAAAATTATTAAATGGAACCCACACAATGCTCTCAGCAGCCCCAAACCATAAATAACAACACCTATGCGTTTCTGAGGCTTTCATATTTCTCAGGACTGAGTTGGCATTTAACACACATCTTTATTAACAGCTGGCCGTGTGCCATTAGATTTTCTTCTAGTTCTGTATCTCACCTCCTGGCTCGCTTTCTAGGGACTTTTACACTCGAGTGATTAGATATTTGTAAGCAAGCACATTGCTTCATTTTAACTGTAATTAAGCTTGAGAAGAACAATCCGATTTCGATGACACGGAGTGTGAATCACTGTTCTTTGTCTCCTTCTCCCTGCCTGTCTCGACTCACCTTTGCATAATTCCCTCCAACATCGAGCACGCCGACCACTTCTTAACTCTTTGCTAAGTGTTAATTAAGCACACAAGAGCTCAATAATTGAGATAACATGGCAATTGGATGGCGGATTCCTTTTTATTTTTTAATTATCAAGCCCACAGGGGTTTACTCCATCTTAATGAAATATGGGCAATTTGACAAATCAGTCTCTCCTAACGGCGTTAATGCCTGCTGCATATTCATGGATTTTTGGAAGTCTAATCAAAGTCGTTGTTGGGCATCCCATGTGAGCATGGCATGGATGTGTGAGCGTGTGTGTTTATGTCTCTCGCCTATGAATGATTCATGCTGTTTAGCTCGCAGTTGCTTGGGTGCATCTGGCTCGGGGAAGTGTGAGTCTGGCCAAATGGAGGGGCCACATGGCAGCTCCAGATGTTCAGCTTTTGTATATGCACAGCTCATCAAAAACAACAACCCGTGCCACCCCTGGGTCTCTGCCATCTGGGGGAGAACCTAACTACAGTTTCCCACCAGCCTGCCGGTGCATTATGGAGGAAGTTTGCCGCGGCACCGTTGGAAGAAAAATGATAGCACTGTCAGACGATTCTCCAAACTCTACTTTTTCATCTTCTCGAAATCGCGGGTCACGGTGCACAACTGATTGGTATCCATAGATACGCATATCCATGTAAAATCCCAAAGCACTCAGGGAGGATATTTCATGGCCTGCCTCTCTTATCTTCCCTTTGATACATTTTTTATCCACCTCGATTGAAGATTCAGCTCTTTCATTTCCTGTGATATGTGTCCTGGCTTTTCCCTCTCAGCAGTGAGGAACAGATAAAGCCCCCAATAACCAATTCAAAACTACAGAGCTCCTCAGCTGCCCTTCTCCCCACCTTAACCCTGATAATGAATTCATTAGACTTTACAATAGCATCTGGTTGGGGACCAAATGGAACAACCTCTAATAAATACTTTATGGATTGATGTGGCTTTTGTAGTTGAGTTTTGGTAATGTGAACGGCTGGCAATAACTCGATGCATGCTAGGTTGATGCACTGAACGCATTATGACATGACAGGGTCCGCGTTCAAGAGGTGGATGGTACAGGCATAGTGATGCTGTGTGACTGGTGAGCATTCATCAGTCTGTTGCTACAGAAGTTTTACGTCATTATCTGTCTAATTTTGCAGCTTGCAGCTTGGTGGTACTCATTTATTATCTAATTATAAACCAGACATTTAGCAGAAAGCAGAGAGGGGTATGTTTGCTTCTCTAAAGAGTTGTTTGACTGTTGAAGTAATTAATAAGTAAATGTAATAAGCTGGGTCAAAACAGCCCAATTGCTGGGTTTGTCCCTATTTTACCCAGCACTGGGTTGTATTTAACCCAGCATTTTTTAGTGTAGTTGGTACATTTCCACAGTAGCAATTCCCAATTGTATTAATTGAAGGCATGAAATGTCAGTATGGCAATGGCACGGAAAGTGAAAAAGTGAGCATATTACTTATATGTGAGAATTTTGTGAATGTGAAAATAATGTGTGAGTTTTAAATTATTTATATAATTTTCATGCAAATCCACCTATATAGTAGAATATAGTGCTGTAATGCATATATAGTAGAATGTCTGAAATGCTAAACACATTGTAAGGCATTTTCTATTTATAAATACATTATCCACCTAATAAGAATAACACTAGACTGCTACCATCAGCTGTAGTCTTTCATGTTGTTCAGTATATGTTTGTCACACTAACATATTCCATCAATAATAGCTTTCATATGGCCCTGCTGTAGACGTTTTTTGCATCCAGGCTCAGAGCCACCCAACACAGAGAGAGGATTTCAGGCAGTTCTATGAGTGATTCATCACTATAAACTACAGATGGAATTTACAGTTCAAAAGAGATTATGAATATTAAAGAGGGATTTTTAATGATTGGGTTTTGTTCTAGCAGGCAGAAGAGTAAAAGAGCACACACAAACTCGTAGGATTGGATAAACACAAAGCTTCAAGGTCTTTGCCTGGGAGAGAACTGTATTTATTAAATCGCCTCTTTGTAATTTCCTTTAAATAATGTATTATTGCAGACACTAACAGCTCATCACTGAAACATAGTAGAAGCTCTGAGGAATCAGACGGGAGAGATGTGTTCGGGGTTTTGGTTGGCATGGGGCAGCACAGATTCTGCTGATCTTTGTTTGGCAAGTGTGTCTCAGTGTGTGTGTGTGTGTGTGTGTATTTGTGCATATATTTTCCCTCGTGTTTGCGTTGTAAGGACTGGCGCGTTGAATTTTACATTATCCTTCCAAATGCTTTTGATGATAATCCCCTACTTGTTTTGTGAATAATTCACTTTATATTAAAGAGAACGGCTTTGAAATTCAAACACACACTTTTATAAAGCACTCTAGGGTGGAATAAATGGATGTCAAAATGCAGCCTTACTTTGGTTTAAGTGCTGGCAGAATGAAGTACGTGTTTAAGGCAGTCAAAAATCAAGAAATGTGAGATTTTGAGCTATCCAGATGAGATCACGACAGAAGCGCATATAATTAGACACAGAAAACTGTTTAGAAGATATTTTTTAAATAGTTATCGCCACTGTCACGAGAGAATCAGATGCACTTGTACCCTGTAGCAGTGATGAGAGGATCGGTATGAGCTCATATATCGTCTCTGCTGTAATCATGTTTCTCAGTGAGTCTCACTGGTGGTAATTAATGTGCATTGCCTGCTGAGTAAGACAGTAATAATAGTGGAGAGCCATTATTGTAGCACACCCCCATACTTCACATATGTTTGGAAGCAAATTACTGACCCGGTCGATACCCAGTGGGCACAGGCGTAGATCAATACCTGCTCTCCCAGGGAACAATCTTCAGCTTTAATGACAATACATTGATTTTTAAATAACTGCTCATGTTTCAGAAATGCTAATCACTCCGCTTTCTCGGGGGACTGAGAGTCTGTCTTTTCCATTTCTCTTTTTTCATCTCTGCTTTTTTCTCCCTCTCTCTCTTATATTGGAGAAAGAATTTGTAAGTGCCCTGAATGAATGTTTTTAGTAGTTTAGTTTTTATAGATTTTATTCATAACTTTTGCACAAAAAGTTTTTTTAAACCGTAAGCTTTGTGTATTTTGACCATGGTAAATGTAAGAATTATTGCATAACATATTCTTTTACTACTCATCAGTGCATACTTATGCATACTTGATGAAATACAAAACAGATGCAAAACAATGCCTGAGCACTGATAGTTATGAAATTTAATGGCTATAAAATAATAGTGATAGTGAAATGTGAAATAGTGAAATTATAGTAATCTAAATAATATTGCATAATAGATATAATCACAGCATTAATGCAATGCAGCTGCTAATACAATTATAGAAGCTTGTTTCTGCCACAGAATTTAAAAGGTTTAAAAGAGTATATTTCACAATTCTGCCTTTTTTTCTCTCAAATCTGAGAGATAGAAACCTTGTTAACTCACAATTGTGAGATAAAAAGTCACAATAACTTTTCTTTTTTATTCCGTGGCAGAATAAAACAGAAACGGCTTCCATATGCATGTAACTATAAAGTATAAAAAGGCCTTTATATACTATATATGGTATGTTCTGTACTTACTACGCAACTGTTTGCAAGCAGCTTAATATAGAGCTAACACTTCAGAGGTAAAGTTTATTTTTTTAATTATGTAATGTTCTTTATAAATGGAAATTACAATTACAAACAGTATGTGATGATGATAATGTGCATTATTTATCACAATAGGTGTTATTTCATTTGTTTTAAATATGCAATAAAAAATGTGGCCATTGCCAAATACACATTCCAGGAAACAAGGATGTCTGGTCACCCAACTCAAATTTTATGTGGTCTGTATTTCTCGTGAGCATAAACTATGCTAACACAACACACTGACCCAGGTCACACAGAGGACAGCTGGCACAACTTTACGGGGTAAAGATGTTGTGTTACCGTCTTGACTGACTGAACTGAGTGACTGCACAACATGAATAAATGATCAGAGAGTAGAGGTGAGCCAAGCGACAGCAGGCTAGGCTAGATGGGGTATGACGGACGCAATCTCAGGTCTTTATTTTATTCTTTTTTTTTTCTCTCCAAGGGGACTGACTCACCAGCAAACAAGCCTCGCTGTTGGAAAAAGCCAGACAGCAGTGTTAATTAGAGGAGCAGGAAGATAGAAGTGGCAGGGGGCAGGTACAAAAGACAGACACACACACACACACACACACACACAGAGATAGGATGTCTTGGAGGAATGTGATAGGCAGGTAGTCATGCCTTTTTCTTTTTCCTTCAGACGGGATAAATAATTCTGAACTACTATCAATTTGTGAAGTGGGTGTTTTGTTTTGTTGTGTAGTTTTTGTAGCATTTTTTGGACAGATGACTGACAATGAAAGGATTAAGGCTAAATTTTACAATAAGGTTAATTTTTTAGCATCATACTCTTAAAGATAAAGGTTCCATGATTGATAAACATTCTTCATAGAACCATTCATACAAATTAAGAACATTAGCTTTTTGTGTTGGAGCATTAGGTGTCGAACTAACAACAAAGAATATTTTTATAGCATTAATATTTTTAATATTAATTTCTACATATATTAATAAATTAATAAATAATTTTAAATTAATTATTAAATGATATTAACAATCCAAAATTGTATAAATTGAAGATATATTCCAGGTTCAGTACAAAATAAGCTAAATTGATAGCATTTGTGGCGCAATGATTATTAGCACAAAAGAAAAAGCAAAAATCAAGGTTTAGGTGAGGGACTTACAATAAGGCTGATGATACACGGGGCAACTTTTTTTGAGCAATGTTGCTTGGGCACTTTCCCATTGAGAATGGGTAACAAATTTCTATCTGGATACTTTAGATCGGTTGTGGGCCCTGTGTCTCACCTGGTTGCCCATTGATGGCAACATTGCTCAAAAAGTTGCCCCGTGTATCATCAGCCTAAAAGTAAATGGAACCACTTTTTAGTGAATTTTATAAATTATTATTGTATTTAAGCACCTACATATAATTATTCTGTATATTATTGGACCTGGTCATCATGTTAACATGCACATTCTTTCATGATACCAAATGCATTAACTGATGTTATCGAATTGAAAGTGTCACTAAGTTATGTAAGGCAGTTTAAAATGGCAGACAGGCATTTTGAGTCATGTGTCTGGGCCACAGACTAAACTTTCTCTGACAGGTATCACAATGCAGCCGAACACTGATGTGGGCAGACGGCACTAAAGCCCAGAAAAGTCTCTGCTATTTCTAATGCCACAGATTCACTGACAAATGCACCCACATACTGAATAACAAATCCCCCTCTCACAGCCTGGTCTAGACAGAGAGAGAGAGAGGTGCGAGAGAATGAGGGGTGGTGTTAAGTGTCTTATTAAAGGAGGATGATTGCAGCGGCGGATTGGAGCCGGACCTGCCAAATGGCAGTCATCATAGAATGATCACAAGAACCTCTTGTCGTGGATGGAATCGTATTTTAATCCACAACACATTATTACCACAGCGAAGGGCAGGTCAGCTCTCAGACACATTTAAGTAGTGACTAAACTCTCTAGAGAGCTTATAATATTCCTGTACCCCACCTCAAACCAACCTCCAGTGAAAAAATTTGTCATATTTTACATTAAAGCATTTTTTCCCCCTTGTATTATACGGCCACAGTAATGAAGAGTCTAATGTAATGCAGCTGCTGAACCTTCAGTGGGGACGATGAATAATGCAAACCTACTTGTTCTTCGGGTTCGGCTGATCTCGGGAGGTTTTTCTCTTTGTATTGTCCATTATGACAGCCTATTATCTGGCCTTCAGACTGCTATCTCTCAGACGTTGAGCCCAGTCCATTTGTTACCCCTCTTGCCCCTGGTAACCTTCAACCAACTGAGGAGAATGATTGAGACAGTATTGTTATATAAACATAAGAGCCACAGGCAAAGAGAAATGGGGAGGTGTCACATATTAACCTTCCATCCCAAAATACATTGGTGCAGAGTACATTGCGCTCTTCTCTCGCTCTCTCACTCAATTAACTTTTTCATTAAGAGCCATTTAGGCTTTACTGCTTTCTTTCAAATGCTAAGGCCGAGCATCAACTACTGATCTCAGTGGTGACTAAAGATTCTTAAGAGGTAAAATCAATTTTAAAATGAGTGGATGAATGAACATGAGCTGATAAAATAAGTTGCTGTATTGTTATATACTTAGGGAGAATAAATATGTGATAGTGTGTTAGTAAGTGTGTTTGCACGCTCTTTAAAAGTTTGATAGCAGGTGGTCTAAAGCATTCATTCATTTTAAAGTGTCACGTAAACTCTTTAGTCTAGATAATGCAATTGTAGCTCAGCTTCATCCAGCATGTTTACATGTTAAGAAAACTACAGTTGGCTTCTGCCTTGTGCAATTGCTATGAAAGACAGAGGTGACCAATAATGTGTATTTAAAATTGGCGTTAAAATTAAAATTCAACATCTATTTCTAAATCATAAATCCATTCAATCTTAATATTAAGATATCTTATTGTGAACAATTCAACCATGTACAGTACATGTTCATCCATATAGTTTTTTTGACCTTGTAATTTGAAATTCAAATATCATAACTGGATCTTCTGTTGAAACAACAGACTTCTCCAATCATTCAGTATGCCTATGCATGGTCTCTATCCAATCAATGACTGACAGATTACCTGTATATTAAATATAACCATTTTTTTTTTCTTTTTTGGTTATCTGTTACACAAGTATTTTACAATACAGAAGAAAAGATCGCTACTTCTGTTACATCATGATTTTGATCTTTAAACATGTAATTACATATTGTGTCATGTACACAGTTTGATGAAGACTGTAGCGTGACTATGTAAAACCTCTCTATATCTCAGTAATAACTGCTCATGTTAATATATTTATTGTACATTAATGAAAAAACAAGCATTAGTTCACCAGAAATAAAATGTAGCATTTACTCTTTTTGTTTCAAACCTGTTTGATTAATGGTACAGCAAACTTTTTTTTTTATCAGTTCATTAATTCATATAATTTCTTACGTTTAAATCAAAAAGAGATATTTTGATGAATGTTAATGCTGCTGTTTTTTCATACAATATGGTAGATGGGGACCATACCCTCTCTAGTCAAAATGACTAAAAGCACCAAAATATATCATAAAAGTAGCCCATGTAGCTCTTATGACACTATATTCCAAGACTCCTAAAGCCAAATGATTGCTTTATGTGACACAAATTTTATTATTTACTCAAAATCTGCTTTTGTTGTACGGATAAGAGCAGCTTGGATGCTATGAATATCTTCATTTGTGTACCACAGAAGAAATAAATTCATGTAGGTTTTGAAAGACATTTTTTGGTTTAACCCCTTTGCTGTTACCCCCCATTTTCGGCATGGAGTCTTTCTGACTAGATACATAATCAACATATGTTCACAAAGCTGACACTTCAAAGTTTACTGTTCAATAATCAGAATTACTCAGGCTGTTATGATAATAGAGATATATAAGCTCAAACATAAAAATATTTTAAAAATATATTTTTTTTAAATGTAGAAAAAATATTTTGCTGTGGTAAATGGTTTTAGAAACAAAATGAAGCTAAAGCCACAAGTCTACTAATGCTTCATTTAAAATTTCAGGACATAATCTCTAAAATTGTGAATTTTATGAAACATTTTCTAAGACCATGTCATGTGTGTTTGTAGAGACTAGCAAAAGGCTAATAAAATTGATTTATGGCCCTCTGTAAGCTCTCCTGTGTGCTATTATCTCATGTCTGGCCCGGCAAACTAACCCATTCATGATTCTATTGTCACGCGACGAACCTTTCACACCTCCGCCAGGTATGACACATAATCGACATTATTCCTTTATCATTATTCTTTTGTTTTATTCAGCCATTAGTAGCCTTTATTCTGGCATTACAAGGTTTACCAAGCCACATCGCTTCAATCCCAATATACATTTAGGCTACCCAACTATTATCAAAAGTATTTCTAAAAAAATACAACAAAACATTTTCTTACGACCTTACATAAATTATGACAAAATACATCATGAAGAAGAATTGCAGCTGCATTAGAGCTAACATTAGCATCAAGCTACATAAGGCAATTTATGACATTAATAGTACACTTTTACTCAAAACTCACTTTAAACCACCATCGAGTGTTTGTAATAACTTCCTTTTGCGATCACATATGGAATTTGGTCGTTTACTGCCCTAATCCATTCAATAGGTTTGCCCTCCAGAGTGAGAGCTTCGAATGGTTGAAGGGTGTAGGGGACCAAACAACTGTTTCTTGAAGTGCCCTTCTGCGTCATCATCACATGCCCACACTGAGGTGCCGTCATCATGCAAAGAATCTGTGCAAAGGACCATGGGGGGCCCAAAGTGTCCATCAGAGCACTTCGGTTTGGAACGACCCTTCAATATGGCGGCCATGATTGTTTTCACTCCGAAGTGCCCTTCGGAGGGCGATATATCCCGCTTGGAACGCACTGACTGAGACAGCCCAGAGAGTTGCTAATTATCATCAGATCGCATAAATCAGTGGAAAATGAATAGAAATTATGATTCTGTCTGAAGAAATATGAAGTAAACGTGTAAATATATCTACTGTATATATCTCCATGTATATGCATATTTGAACTATAAGCCCTTATTGACGCTGTTCAGTGAAGCTATGTGAACACAAATAAACCGCTGCAGACATGATTGAATATGAATGCGTGGTGAATTTCTATTTCAAATATGACACATACAGATTTATTATTTTGCACTCCTGACATAAATTACTGTCACTGCAACAATGATTTATCAAAACAGTGGTCACATATCAAAGCTAGAGTCTTTCATCTTTCTACTGATGCACAGTTTGTCCAGATCAAGTAAGAGTGTGATGTTTTAACGTGCTGTGAAAGTGAAACAACAATAATCTGGGGCCGTCGCCGATCTTTGACAGTTAAGGGGTTAACAGTCCCATTCAGATAAAAGTAAGTCATCTAATATCAACACCTGCACTGACACTGTGTCAAAAGCTATATATCCAAGGTGAAGTATCTGAGATGTGCATGTGATGTGTATACAGACATGTCACTGCTTTGATAGGTCATTGGCTTTCCTGTGTGTGTGTGTGTGTGTGTGTGTGAGAGAGAGAGAGAGCGAGAGAGAGAGAGTCTGTGTCTGTTGGGCTTGATTGTGTCATTAGGTGAGCAGAATGGTTCTCCCTTGGCGTGACACTTCAGCCATCTTGGATCAATGCCAGTGGCGGTTCTTAAATGAATGCAGCTTTAGCATTGCAGGGATTTATCTATAGACTCAACCTGAGACCAGAGAGAGAGAGAGTCTTATCTACTGACCTCAGTAATTACCCTGTCCTGCAGCTCTAATTCAAATGTGTTCTGACTGAGATAATTGCCTATTGGAAAGCCCAGTTGACTCTCACAATAATCATCAGCAACCTCCGCAGCCGTAGCCATGTATGTATGTGTGTGTCTGGGCGCAGGTCTATCACCACTGGCTCTACTATGCTACCCATGTCTTTCTAGTCTGGTTAGTGTCCTACTGTTTAACGTGACAGAAAGAATCGAAAGTACCGTTTGCGTTGTGCGCGCCGCCTGGATGATAACCCTGCCGTGGTCCCGCATGGCTGAGGCCAACTAATCAGAGGGCTGATAATATCAAGACAGAAACAAAGAAAGAGAATAAGGAGGGGGAGGTGAAGGGATGGATATATTTATCTAGTTAATGAGAGGCCAAACATGGCCGTGCTCCACGGGGAGAGGGTAAGGCTGAGGAGCCATTAGGGGAGGATGGTCTGCGCGCTGGACAGAGCCGCTTCTGCGCCGGCACGGTCCCTGCGCCGCTCATTATATCAGCATCATTCTAGCCACCCGGTACTCACAAACACAAACACACGCATCCACTGATTAATTCATGAGAATGGGGAAAGAGTGTGCCTGCAGAGACCAGCAGCTCACGAACCGTTCCCTGGCTTCAAAACAGACGCGGACTGCCCCGCCCCCCGCCTCATCTATTTGGCAATGAGACGGGGCTAAAAAAATATCAGCGATACAGATGTGTTGTGAAACATTAATGGCTACTGCGGCATTTCCCCCACAGTATAAAAGAAGCTCAGCCAATTCCACACATGTCGGTGTGTGTGTTCACTTTTATTTTAATGCGGCGCTTTTCATTGTTGTCTAGATGAAGCGGCGTAAACACGCCAGGCGGTCTCGTGTGCTCATTGGTGCGATGCCCACGCGTGTGCGCCTTTATCGAGATGCCACAGACGCGCTCTCTAAAGCCGCCCGAGGGAGGGGCTCGCTGGCACAACCAAACAGGAAATGGCCCTGTATATGGATTGCTCCAATTGAATTAAAAGCATTAACTCTAGAACGATGGGGGTTCCTCATGGAAAATGTGGGGAATTAATTTGATTGCAGGAGCATGGAGAACCGGCTCTAATGGAGCATTGGGAGGGAGGGAGAGACAGACGGGAAGCAGGAAAGAGACAAAGGAAGAAGCAGCTAGCGAGTGAGAGCAAGAGACAGACAGACAGACAGGCAGGAGAGGGGAAGGAGGGGCGTGCGGAGTAGCCAGATAGTTTCAAATTAACTGTCATCATGGGCAGCTCCATATATGATTACCCATGAGAGCTTGGAGTGTGGAGCTCATTTCCAGAGAGAGGTCAGATGAGAGCGAGTGTGTGTGTTTGTGTGGTAGGCTGACTCGGCTTATCCCAAGCCCCATCATGCACTTCATTCCCCGAGTCTCATTATCCCTGATCTCTGGGTGCAGGGGGTCGGATGCGCACTCCTAATGATCACACACAACCAATGATTTTTCAATTAAGACAAATCGTTTAATTGCAAGCAATTAATCCATTAATTTACTTGAATGGCATGCTCGCTTTCTCTGTCTCATCTCATCTCCTGTCTGGTTTGTTTACACAGGCAGCGCCTCCTCCCTCTAACATATGTGTGTTGTAGCTTAACAGGATGCTTGGGAGTGCAGGAGGTCAAGTAATGGCAGCCCGTCTCTGGTTTCACCTCCACATGTTAGTTCTGTTGTCAGCACCGTGAGGGGGTGTGAAACAGACCCCAAGGCCGGTGAAAATAGATCAAGCTTGAGTCCCCTGCCTCTTTCTCACTCTCTCTGTGTGTGTGTGTGTGTGTGTTCTGGGGGCTATCAATACCACATGGTTACAGTTCACCAGGCATGGTCAGCCATGCGTAAAGAGAGGGGGGAACTGACAGCTTCCAACAAAAGCAGCATGACAACTGAATGCTATGTTTGCCAGTGATTGTAATGACTCATTATAATTGGTCTGCTTGTCTTATATAATACACGATTGTGCATGATTGGATTGATTCCAGATTTTGTTTCCCTTCACATTCTTCCCTCACCCTCTTTTTTTTGGCTTGAATTAGGATGGCAGTGTGTAATTGATGTGACATGGCAGAAACGCTTTCGCCATCCTCTTTTTGAAAGCGACAGGATGTGTTCGGCAATGTTTTGTAATATTATTAAGTCGGAATGCATTCTGCCTCATTATCGTGGAGGTGGAAAATTTAACTATAAATTAATCATTAAATTATTCTACTGACATGAAGCAAGCGATTCTAATTGGCAAGGCTTTAAATGTTATCTGTCTTCCTTTTTTTTCCCTCAAAAGCTGATGAATTCCTGCTTGGTTTGACTTTGGTTGGGAGTAAGGTGAGCTTTACTGTTAAAAGCAGCTAAACGGATGACAAGCGTTTGCTTGTATGGTAAGCCTACATTATGATGCTTAGGCATGAATGAGGATGTGAAGCCGCACCAGATCGACTCACTGCACAGGCACCGTGTGGTGATAGGATGCTCGGACTGGGTTTCGCCACTGATGTCTGTGATACAATGAGGTTTTTGGAGGGGACATCACTGACAGCAATCATCTGACACCTGTTAAAAATGATTTTGACATATTTTTCACATCTGAAAGACACCAGTTAAACAACTGGATTTTAGTTAAGTAGAAGTGAGTGGGGTAAGCTGTCTTTTTTTTAATTATTTAAAATGTCCTCTAATCAATAAGATTTTTGGATTTATGCTATCAACTGAAATTAGAGAAATTACAAGAAAAATTTCTATAACAATTTAAGTTATAACAATATGGGGCAATGACATCTTGCTATATATATATAGCAAGATGTCATTGCCCCATATTGTTATAACTTAAATTGTATACAGGGTGCGATTTGTGAACAAACCAGAGGGAGGGATGTTTTGAAAAAAAAAAGAAGGTATTTTTCTTTTCTTTTTTTCTTGAAAATATATCACAAATCACAGTGGAGCTATAAATATATAGATTATTTTTGGCAGCTGTTACAGAAGCATTTTTACAATCTGAATTGACCTTGTTATTAGATGGCTTCGATATTTGACCCCTATTTATGATACGTGGTTACAATGACACTAATAGTTCTTATTTCTGCCAGGAATGCAAAATCAATCGGGAGTTAAAGATATTTTAAATAGAATAACGAGACAGACCTGTACATATTCAATTGCGTTTGCTTCCATTTATTTTTGATCTGTGCGATCGCTACACAACATACAAACTTTTATTTCAAAAGTGCGCACATTGTGTATTCACACGTTTACCTCATATTTCTTTAAATGGAATCTAACCATACTTTCTTAATGACTCGCAGAAAGACGAATCTGCCGATTTGTCAATATTGTGTGATCATAATTTCCACATTACGGTGGCTGTAAACTTCTGCATTCTGTCTCATAATACATTTATGCGTCAGTTTATTATATACAATATCTGCATTACGTTAGTAGAGTGAGTTTTGAACAAAAACATTGTGTATTAATCTCATACTGTCACGCGCGCTGACTTTCTGAAAAGCCCTGCATGGATTAAGGGTTGTGAACCAGGATCACGAAACCCAGACTTTCTCTATTAAGTGGGAGAGCTGACAGTGAAAGTCCATTTCTGATTTTATTGTTGTTTGTATTGTCATGTTGCAGTATTTTACTTAATAAAAAAATATATTTTTATTTTTGGTATTTTAATGCTCTGTTGGTGGTTGGTGGGGTAGCATCACCCGGGGAGATTTTTTTTTTAATCCCCACAGGGGATAAAAAATAATTCAGCAGAGGCAGGGATACATAGACCAGAAGGAGAGAAATCCGCCCATCCCCCCTACAAATAGCACCCTGTATATATATATATATATATATATATATATATAAAATCAATCGGGAGTTAAAGATATTTTAAATAGAATAACGAGACAGACCTGTACATATTCAATTGCGTTTGCTTCCATTTATTTTTGATCTGTGCGATCGCTACACAACATACAAACTTTTATTTCAAAAGTGCGCACATTGTGTATTCACACGTTTACCTCATATTTCTTTAAATGGAATCTAACCATACTTTCTTAATGACTCGCAGAAAGACGAATCTGCCGATTTGTCAATATTGTGTGATCATAATTTCCACATTACGGTGGCTGTAAACTTCTGCATTCTGTCTCATAATACATTTATGCGTCAGTTTATTATATACAATATCTGCATTACGTTAGTAGAGTGAGTTTTGAACAAAAACATTGTGTATTAATCTCATACTGTCAC
Organism: Sinocyclocheilus grahami; assembly: GCF_001515645.1. Classification (NCBI taxonomy): domain Eukaryota; kingdom Metazoa; phylum Chordata; class Actinopteri; order Cypriniformes; family Cyprinidae; genus Sinocyclocheilus; species Sinocyclocheilus grahami. The sequence goes on along the minus strand of NW_015505234.1, from coordinate 1,533,799 downwards.
GCGCGCTGACTTTCTGAAAAGCCCTGCATGGATTAAGGGTTGTGAACCAGGATCACGAAACCCAGACTTTCTCTATTAAGTGGGAGAGCTGACAGTGAAAGTCCATTTCTGATTTTATTGTTGTTTGTATTGTCATGTTGCAGTATTTTACTTAATAAAAAAATATATTTTTATTTTTGGTATTTTAATGCTCTGTTGGTGGTTGGTGGGGTAGCATCACCCGGGGAGATTTTTTTTTTAATCCCCACAGGGGATATATATATAGGATTGCATTTTCTATCCAACACATATTATTTCCAGAAACGTATTAAGCAGTACAACTGTTTTTGACATTGATAAATAATAATAAATGTTTCTTGCGTAGCAGATCAGCATTAGAATGATTTCTGAAGGATCATGTGACACTGAAGACTGGAGTAATGATGCTAAAAATTCAGCTTTGCTATCACAGAAATAAATTACACTTTAACATATATCACAATAGACAGAAGTTATTTTAAATTGTAATAATATTAAACAGTATTACTGATTTTACTGTGTTTTGAATCAAATAAATGCAGCCTTGGTGAGCATAACAGACATAAATTATTATTATTATTATTGCTTATCACGTCATATCTTGTGCTTCTGTATGATAGGCCTTGTTACCCACTGACTCAACTGCCCCACACAACCCCTGCATTTTGGTTATAAAAGCTTTATCCTTTGAAATTAATAATAGAAATATACATTACATACAAATCAGGCACAAGTATAGCTTAATTTAAAAGCTATTTGTGATTTTGTGCTTCATAAGGCATGTCACAGCACAATCCAGCTTAATGCAAAACCACACAATGCAGGACAAAGGATCTGCAATCAACCACTATTATCCAACATCAATGCACTGTAATGACTCTCAGACAATGGTAGAAACAGTTAGGGGTTCGTTTCAAGAGTACACACACTCTCACACATGAGCACTCTCCAATTGCTGCAGATCTGGACCGCTCTGCTCATCTAATGGTGGGTATATGCTTTGATCAGCAGTGTGGCACAAACTGAAAATCCTGCACAGCGAATGACGAACAACAGTGCCATTTAGGATGACATATTGATCTAGGCTGTCCAAGACTTGGCTCACAGAAATGAATGTGGAATGGTGGATAGATATTTTTATGTGTCTTCCGCTTTTCTGTACTCTGTATTCAGAGTTTGTTTCCTGTATTTATAGGTTATGAGCAGTACTGTTCTTAGTGGTGGTTTGTGGATTTGGTGTGCGGTGGCTCTCTGTGTCATTTGAGTGATTTGCAGTGAGATTTGTAGTGATAGCCATCAGATCAGTTCAGCCTCCCCCTGCAGATTATTGGGCGCTATAACTGACGATTATGATGGCTGGTTGCTGTTGGGGAGAGATAAGCGATTACACATGAGGCACGAAACTTGATAAAAGATATGTGTGTTTGTGTGTGTGCGTGCCTGTTTTTGTGACATATGAGGACACAAATTTGTATAATGACATGGGTATGACATAGGTATTACAAGGAGAAGGTGACTTATGAGGACATTTCCCCATTTTTCAAAACGCTTATAAATCATACAGAGTGAGTTTTTTTTTTGAGAAAGTAAAAATGCAGAAAGTTTCTTGTAAAGGGTAGGTTTAGGTGTAGGGTAATAGCACATACAGTGTGTGCTTGTGTCTGTGTCTGTGTGTGTGTGTGTGCTCGCGTTTTTGTGACATATGAGGACACAAAGTTGTATAATAACATGGGTATGACATAGGTATTACAAGGAGAAGGTGATTTATGAGGACATTGCCCCATGTCCCCATATTTCCCCATGTTTCAAAAGGCTTATAAATCATACAGAATGAGTTTTTTTTTTTAAGTAAAAATGCACAAAGTTTCCTGTAAGGGGTAGGGTTAGGTGTAGGGCGATAGAAAATACAGTTTGTACAGTAGAAAAACCATTACGCCTAATGGAATGTCCCCACAATTCACAAAAACAAACATAAAAGATTGATAAAATTGATAAAAAATTATGTGTGTGTGTGCGTGCGTGCATGTTATGAGTGAGTGGGTGGTTGAATGCGCCTGAAGTTTTATTGGATGGTGCCAGTGATTCACGTCTTATTCTCCATCAAACCTGCAGGGACTGACTAAAGACCAACTACAAGATCAGTCACAGAACAACCTCTTAGGACTTGTGGTTTTACTTCTACACAATATGTCAGCTGTGAGATAGAAGCAGTAGACACAAAATCAACAGATTTTTGTGAATTACATCCTAGTGACTGTGAGTCACAGTTTTTAGATCTTTAATTGGCAAATGCTTGTAAACCTCTGAATTGACTTAGCTACAGTGCTAACTGCTATGAAATGCAAAAAGTGCTGCAAAAAAAAAAGATTTAAAACCTACAATTGACAAACAGCAGTTAGGGTGAGTAAATGATGGCAGAATTTTAATTCTGGAAGTGAACTGGTCTTTTAATTGGCCAGCTGTATTTGATGTACTATAATTTTCTAAATCAAATGTTACAGCAATGGACTAAATTTAAAACTGAATATATGTATGACAGTATATGGCATATAGCAATTGACTCCAGATGAAAATTTTTCTCACAAACATTTTTTTTTCAAACTTTATTGTGTATTGTTAAAAGCGCTATATAAATAAAGGTGACTTGACTTGACTTGACTTTATTGTAATGTTTTACACAATTGTAAAGGTAAAATTACAATTGGATCCTATAACATTTTATAAATATGATATTGCTGCATAAAGTGGCAGCCTTTTCCTCTTTCTCTTTGTTTTCTATTTCATTTGTACTTGTATATGGCATTAATAATACTTCCCCTTGGGGGAAAAAATTCACACCAAAATGAAAATTGTTCAAAACCTGTATGACTAAAAGAAGATAAGAATGTTTTTTTGTCCATACAATTGTCCAGTCAATGTGGTTCCAGAGATGAAAGAATGTCATTCAGGTTTGGAACTACAATTACATGAGGGTGAATGATAAAAGTGATGATAAAAATCTTTAGTCAATATAGTCGTGTGGGCAGCAAAATGTCAATATGAACAGTATTGGTTGGCTTTTATAACAAATCCATTTCTGCTTTATCCATATTGTATTTTTTGGCCTAGTAGCATAAGGTTAAGACTTTAGGTTTGTAAACAATGACCCGGGTCCATGTCTGATGATCAGTTGTCCCTTGAGCACCACACAGGAAGTATCTCTCATACATTCATACAGGTGCTTCATTAGAGTAGAAACAATTGCAGAGCAGTGGAGGACAGTGTCACCTTTCCAGCAACCATATTATTTTACCAGAGGCGGAATGTTGCCCAGCAGACAGACTACCTGCCAGGCCCCCTGGGGATTCAAAACCTGTATGACTAAAAGAAGATAAGAATGTTTTTTTGTCCATACAATTGTCCAGTCAATGTGGTTCCAGAGATGAAAGAATGTCATTCAGGTTTGGAACTACAATTACATGAGGGTGAATGATAAAAGTGATGATAAAAATCTTTAGTCAATATAGTCGTGTGGGCAGCAAAATGTCAATATGAACAGTATTGGTTGGCTTTTATAACAAATCCATTTCTGCTTTATCCATATTGTATTTTTTGGCCTAGTAGCATAAGGTTAAGACTTTAGGTTTGTAAACAATGACCCGGGTCCATGTCTGATGATCAGTTGTCCCTTGAGCACCACACAGGAAGTATCTCTCATACATTCATACAGGTGCTTCATTAGAGTAGAAACAATTGCAGAGCAGTGGAGGACAGTGTCACCTTTCCAGCAACCATATTATTTTACCAGAGGCGGAATGTTGCCCAGCAGACAGACTACCTGCCAGGCCCCCTGGGGAGCCCACTCTCCTTGTCTCCACTCTCTTTCTTCCCTGTCTTCTCGCGTCTCCCCTGAGAGTGCTTTCTTGCCTAACCTCCTGAGTGAGACTCACATTAGCTGACATTTCCAGCAGCTCTGAACTGAGGATGCTCCCTGCCACAGAAGAGCAGATTTATCACACCCAAATGTGCGCCACCTGTCTACCCCCCTCCCCCGTGCCACCTCACCACTGCCACCAGTCACCATTATGGCACGTCGCTCAACGGGAAGTGGTAATACCCTCTCCGTCTCCCTTATCATAAACAGCCAATGTGTCATTTTTATTAAGGTTGAGACATGAGACTGTGGCTTACAGATTATAGTGTGTCTGCAGGCTGTGGCAGGTGAGAATTGGGGGTGAGGGTTCTAAGAATTCATTATAGACAAATGATTACAAATCTCTCTCCAATGAGCTTTTTTAATCAGAGGTGGCAGCGGAGGGTGTTAATTCATTCTGTAGGAGGGAAGGAAGAGGAGGAAAAGAGATTGGAAGGCTAGTCTCTGTTCTCATGGGCTCATGGGCTTCTATAATTCAACCACCGTGTGCAGGAAGAGAGAAATCGCGCTCATCTCTTTCCTGCAGCCCGCTGCATTTAAGTCCACCGCGTAGAGGAGAGCGTTTATAGGCTGATTATATTTTTGGATCAGAGGGAGAAACTAATTAGATTTGTTTAGACTTTGCAAGGCCTGATTTGATCTCAGGTTGGAAGAACACCAGAGACTAAAGTGCATTTGTAAATCAGGATTTTGCTGATTTGTTGTGTAAGAAACTCAATTTCGTCACGCATCCTGTTGCAAAACCCTTACGCTAAGTCCACATCTTATTTGTTTTTGCAAATGTAAATGTAAGATGTTAATGACACTCAAGCTGTTTACTTAAGCCGAAAATAAGCCCAAAAGACTTGTTCTCCCCCTTTCTGTCCCCCGTTCCCTTTATTTCTCGGCAAAAATCTGGGCTTTGGAGCTCAGTGCTGGAATGAGCGGCTCCCAGATGCCATCCCTGCTTAATAGTGTCTCTGAGCTCCCCTTACCACCCAGGTTGGCACCCACTACAAAGAGTGAGGTTGGCAGTAGCTGTGAGAGAATGGAGGAGATTACCACACATGCTGCTTAGACTCAGTCCATACTGCATTCATTGAGGATTAGTCCTCATCACAACCTACAGTCCTGGTTCATGGCCCGCAGCGGCGCTCTGTAAATGCCCCCTGCCCACCTGGTGCCATCCGTCTGCCTGGTCCATTTATCTGGCTTTATCTGATACGCATGGCCCACTGTTTAAGCCCCAAGGGTGGAAGACACATTAGCAGATAAAAGACGAAGGATAGTGCTTTCATATACGGCTATGGGAGAAGCCAGCCTGGTTAGTGGAAATAGAATCCAAGTGATCATCATTTTTTTCTCTCTCTCATCTGCTTGGGCGCATAGCATGACCGGGTTATAAATGAGAGCGACTTTATGGTCAGTTTCTTGTATTAAGTTGTTAAAACATGTCCATCTGCAACATAGTACATTGCCATTATGATTCTGTGCTGTTATACGCCATAGATTCAATGAAAAGCTGATTACTTTTTTTAGTTTAAAGGCCAAGAACGCTAACTATAATTATAACTATATTCCACACAGATGCATGATAATTTTCTGTTTATTATAAGCACGCACAGCAGTTGTGTCACCTACTGATGTATTCTGATTGGTTGTAAATATTTTTAGCGATCATCGGCTGGAAATTTTGTTTTTTTTCATGTGACTCTAACATTGTTCCTCTGTGCCATTATTGTTATAGTTGTGGTGTGGACTCTGCTATTCTTTGAAATGTAGAAACTATATCTTTATCGTTATCGCTATACTGTAGTTATCCTTCTTGGTTTGAATGGGCCTATAAGGATAGTTCACCCAAAATAGAAAATTCTGTTCACTGTTTACTTTTGTATTAGATCTTGAAAGATATAATACACAAATACTAACCCTAATACACTACACAATACAATGTGTAATTCAAACTATATTTTATTAATATGAAAAATTCCTTCATATTAACGTGGTACATTGGGTCATATTTTCACTGACTTTTCTTAGAGTGTAGAGTCAAAAACAGTTGAAACATCCTTCAAAATGTCTTCTTTTGTTTTCCACAGAGAAAAAAGGTTTTGACAGCAACATGAGTTTGAGTAAATGATGAAAGAAATGTCATTTTTTTTGTGTGAACAATCCATTTATTATTTGGTTGATCTATCCCTTTAATACCACAGAAACAAGTGTGCCCTAATTAATTTTCTCTGTCATTTCGGGCTGAGTGTATTTTAATACTTCACAGAGTATTAAACAGAGTGCATTCTAGCAAAACTTTCCAGTGCATCATTGTAATGTAGCCCTCCTCTCTGTAAATAGCTTGCTTTTAGACAGATTATTACGAGTGTTTAATGCCATGTGAATCGAGAATTAAAAAAAAACAGAAAAAAACGAGCCAAATAAAATGGTCCGGCGCATGAATTGGCAGCCATCCACGTTGTAAGTGTAAATATAAACAGCATTAAACTAGGGTTGCAAATATTAAGTCCCTTGATACTAATGAGAGTGCTTTGCAGAGAGTGGGCAAGGATTACTGAGAGGCCTTTCACTGGTCCGCTCACTAAATGCCATGTATTGTAACGAGAATCTTGTTTTCATACTGGGTGCTTACACAGTCCGCCGCCCCCTTCAGCTGCCTTTCATTCTGACAGATGCAAGCAGATTTTTGCTGAAACTGGATCTCGTTGCAGCAGCATCCCAGCGCGTTATTTTTCCTGTCATTTAGGAGCAAGGCCAGCCTCCTGTGGAGAGGTGTCCTGCACTCATACACTCAGGCCTGTTATTTCGGTCTGTTGCGGTCTGTTCTAATGACCCCACCCTCTCAATCTCGTGCTCAAGAGGGCAGCATGACCGTAAATGTGTTGATGTGAAATCATCATAGCGTGTCAGCATGTGGGCTGCGGTTCTGTCAGAACACACGGCTTCTAAAAGAGCCGGAGTTCACTACACACTAATTAATGGGCTGAACTTTCCAATGATATTGCACAACTTTCCTGCCAATGGCTATATTTGCATCTGCTACGTGGGCTAAGGAGGGTATTTGTGGGTAAAAATATTAACCGAGGTGTCATGCAGCTGATCTTGATATCCAGTTACCTGAGTGTTAAGAGAAGGTCAGGGAACTTTGAACTCCATTAGTACAAATGCAGTGCATCATGCTGTTAGCAGGGAGGGCAAATGCATAAGGAACTTTTCTGATTATGAATGAAGATTCCTTACTTTCAGGTAAAAAATTATTAGGAGTTTAGGCCCATTTACACCAAGAACGGTAACTATAAACATATAACGTTAATTATATTAGTGCCCACATCAAGGTATGTTATCATACTGTTTATTATAAGCATGATCTGCCATTTAGTCATCTGCCACTTTAAATGCTCCAGCTCTTTAAAGTCAGGTGGATTCTGATTGGTTGTGAATGTTGTATCATTCATCAGCTGAAAAAAAAAATTATTCTGAAAATTATTTCCAACCAGGGTTATTATTGTTAACCAAAATCTAAAACCATAAAAAAAACACAAAATAAACTAACTAAAACAATATATAAATTAATCTTATTTTATTTCAGCTAGTTGCCAAAGCAGCATTTCTCATTTTCATTTAGTTTAACTTGATGTACTAAAATAACTCAAACTGAAATAAAAAAATGTAAAACTTAAAAAATAAAAATTAACAAAACATTTAAAAATTACAAAAATAATAAAAATTACAAAAACACAACAACACAACAAAATTGCTAAAACTTTAACTAAAAGAAAAGAAAAATGGAAAATACGAAAAATAATATACTATAAATGATAAAGTACCCATCAATTATTTTTGATTTTAACTATATCGTTCCTTTGTGTCAGTATTATTACAGCTATGATGTGCATTTCCCTATTCTCATAAAATTAGAATGATTATTACAACTTTTATAGTTAGCGTTATTGTTATAGTAAGCCTTTTATTTTTAAGTCCATTCCACGCCAATGATGTCATCACAAAATCGTGTCATCACTTTTGTGTTCCACAGAATAAATAGTCAAACAGGTTTGGAACGATATGAGAAATGATGACAGAATGTTAATTTTTTTGGGATGAACCATCCCTTTAAGTTCATGTGCTACTTACATTATGAGTGTAACATGATTTACTAGAATCACTTTCTTATGTTGATGATCAAAGCAAATATTATAGTAAACTATACGGCACTATTTGTTGGTTTATCTGGAGACAGTTCTAAGTTCTATTTGCTCATCTCTGTCTGCCATTGCATGAGTAATCGAGTCCTGCTGAGCTGTAGAGGGTGGCATGAAGATGAAGGGGCACGGCTTGAGGGTGCTGAAAACCAAGCTCTCAGGGTACATTAGAGCCCTTGTCTTTCACAGCAGGGCACTGTTGTCACCTCTTCTTCTCTCTCTCATTCCCCCCTCTCCCTCTCTCTCTCTCTGTGTGTGTGTGTGTGTGTGTGTGATAACGGAGGGCTCTGAGCAGCTGAGGTCAGTGCTGGTCATCAGCGAGGGGATTGTGTGTCTCTGCTCTGCCTGCCTGTGTGAGCTGTAAAAGAAGTCCGCTTTGGCAGGAACAGCTTTCACACTTTACATGGGTAGTTGACGCAACGAGCCCACAGACCTGTTTTGTCAATGTCAACAAGATTTTTATGTTCAATTAAAATAATGTACAAGGAAAAGTGTGCTGCATTTAAAGCATGTATTAATCTATTTATGTAAGCATGTATTAATAATTTATATATACACTACCATTAAAAAGCATCATCAAAAAATAATATTATGTATTCTGGTTTTCACGAAAATATTAAACAGCACTAGTGGTCGACCGATATATCGTCAAGGCCGATATATCGGCCGATATTTGGCATTTTTCAAATATTGGCATCGGCCGATAAGTTTTTCTGTTTGGCCGATGTTTTCGAGGTGGGACTTTTATTTTGACAGCGCTGAGAACGGCAGCGCCTGAGCGCACACCGCTCACATTCTCCCTCTTGTTCGCTGTAGTGGTTCAGTTCTGTCTAATATGGATAGAAGTCTATCTAATAATCAGATAGAACCATTAAACAAAGGAATTCAAATGTATACAAAAAAGTATTATAACGACTGCTTTAATATTATTTGTAATAGAAAGGCAAACATTATAATACTTTATCATTTGCTGTCAGCATTCAGTAAATACGCATTTATATCATTTAAACAAATCTTTGAATGATTAATGAACATTTAATTTCACAAACCTTGCAGACTTAGTTGAATCTAGTTGAGATCTTGTGAAGTGTGCATGTGTAATCCTGCATGATCGCGTGTTCTCTGCGTGACTTTCGATCCATGCAAATTGAATGCGGACAGGAGGAGGGTTCTGCTTCACTGAGACGCACGATCGACAAACTTTAAACTAGTGATTTCAAATTATGCTGTGCTTTATGCATTTGCCCAATGTCATATTCATGTCATTTTCACTGTGTGCTGTATGTAAAATGAGTGTAACCTTGGCTTTATTTGAAAAAATATATATGATTCCCACTGCTCAGCTCAACTCAACTTCCCAGAATACTGAGTGCCCTGTTGGTTACAGTGTTTACTTCCTTTTTAATTCGATTTTTATTCAATATTAATTTATTTGTGAAAAATGCGTATTTATTTATTTTACACAATTATTTTTAATCCATTTTCAAAGGATTTCAAATTTCTTAAATATAAATTAAAATGAATAAAATTATATCGGCTTTATATCGGCCACCCTGCTTTCCAAGATATCGGCATTGGCTGTCAAAAAACCCATATCGGTCGACCACTGAAAACAGCACAGCTGTTTTTGATTGATAATAAGAAGAAGTCACAAGACCTGAGTAATGGCTGCTGTGAATTCAGCTTTGCCATCACAGGAATAAATTACAATTATTTAAAATTGTAATAATATTTTAATATTTTACGGTATTTACTGTATTATTGATCAAATAAATGCAGCCTTGGTGAGCATAAGAGACTTCTTTCAAAAACATTTTTAAAAACCTTACCGACCTTCCATTTTTATGCGTATGCTAATGCTAATATTTCAAAGTTTATAATTATGTATATAAATTAATAAACAGTACACTAACAGGTAAGTATAAATTAATAAATATTTGAATTAATAAAATAAGTATAAATTAACATGAATAATGAACAATCCTGAATTAACAATGAACAATAGTATATTTAAATTTATAAAGTATACATTTTTCAAAAAGTATATATTTTTAAATATAAATGTAAGTATATTTTTAAAAAGTAGTTTTAAGTCCAGGAATTTTATATTGTCTCTCATTTAAAATGAGATAATGAACACCGCATGAATACAACAAGTATAAAAGAATGATCAAAAAGCTGTTAAAAATAGTTTTAGATGGAGAATAGCAGGTCACACCAGACATGTCAACACCATTTCTGGCATGCAGCTCTCCTTTACCCTTACTCCAAATTCACCTTCACAAAGATTCCTTTTCACTTTCACATGCTACCGGACATGAAAAGGCAACAATCAATATTACACTTCTTGGAAAAGCCAACATGCGAATATGTGAGTAGCTTCAGAGCTAAAAGTTTTTTCCGCCCCCCTCCCCTGTGGTCCAGAGCAGTGTTTGTGTATTTTAAGTGCCTTTGAAAGTATAAAACTAGCAGCAGTTCTAGCAGGCCAGGGCAGACTGCGGGTGTCTAGTATCATGTTGAATTAAAGCACAATGTGCTGTCAACACATTGAGAATGGCAGGGTCACATTTTGTCTCTCTCCCACCCTGCAGTTATGTGGGCAGATGAACATAGCTGCTTACTGCACATTAGACACACACAATTAGAACCCTGTGATCTGCAATGGGATTGCACTATTTTTTTATACTTGTCTTTTGCTTTTGTACAGTTTTGTAAGGTTCGGTTCAATACACGACAACTGGAGATGATTTTCGATCCACATTCCCCTTGTCACCGACTGTCAAGCTTGGTTTACTGAATATTCCCCGTAAAGATGTAAAGTGGGATTGAATGCCATTTCTTATTGATGACATCAAATGAGAAAGGATGACATCTTTTGTCCCGCTGCATTACTGTCAGTTTGAATTATTAAGGATCTAGGGGGGTGGTTGGCGGTTGTTGCTCTGCGGTGCCGTCTTTGAATATTGATGTGTTACGACACCGCGTCATGTCTATAAAGGGGTGTTTCTGCTTCGAGGTTGAGAGGCACAGCCCTCCCCTTTCTCTCTCTCTTTGTCTTCCATTGTTTATATATCTCTCTCAACCACTTCGGGTACCAATCCATCTTTATCACTTTACTGCAGGGCCGTGCTTAGAGGAGCAACAGCATGAGAGTTAGTGAAAATCACTTCCAGAGCCCGTCTGCCCCCCTTCTCCTGTATGGATACATAAAGTTCAGCCTTCATCTTATTAGGCCTGACAGCTCTACCACTGTCCCCGGTCACTCATACATTATAAACAGCAAAATCTCTCACCAGAGAGAAAACCACTGGCCTTAAAGCATTCATGCATGTTTAACAGAGCCTTACAGGCACAATCAAGCTGACTGATATATGTGGGTTGATTTAGTTCTCACGTTCTGATTTGTACAATCTGCATTTTTCCCTTGGAGATTGTTGCTTGAAGGTGACATCTGTCTGCGGCTCTGTCAGTGCACTATAAATATGCCTGTATGGTAGGTGTGTGTGTGTGTGTGTGTGTGTGTGTGAAAGTGCACACGTTTGTGTATGTATGTGACAGAAAGCAGTTGATCAGCTGAGTTCAACTGCATAACTGCTATCCACTCTATCACCTCCATAGAGCTCTTCATTATTCGGCTGTGGTGATTCCCTCCTGTATGCAGGTCCAGACATGGCTGAGCCCCAGGCAAAACACAATCTACACATAAAAACACAGGTACACACAGGGGAAGAAACAAACTTTGGCCCGTGTAAGCAAATAAAGTTACTGTATTTGGTTGGCTGGATGTGGAACAAATAGTTCACTTCACTTGCAGTGAAAATCATATATTATCTAGCAACTTTGTACAAGTATAACATTTTTTGTTGTTGTTGTCTGCTCAGTGCTCGATGTGATATTGCAGCTTCAACTTTTTGACTTTAAAAATAACTAAATAGCCCCCAAGAAATGAGAATTAGGGTTTTGTGGCTTTTAGTCGATGTTGATGTCTAGTGCACTCCTAGAAGCTGACAAATAAACTTTTAGCATTTTATGTAACTTTTAGCTAGTAAAATACTGTTCTCTGAATCAAATGCATTTTTTTTCCTGTCTAGAATGAGAATGTCCCTCCACCTAATACAGCTGACTTCATCTGAAGACTGTTGGCTATAAATATAATAAGGTGAGCCCTTCACTATGTCCCACCCCAACTTACTGTTTCAACAGGAAATAAAACAACATAGGAAAGAAAAATGAATGACATGCACACTATGTTCAAAAGTGTAGGGTCACAATTTTTTAATTAATGCTTTTATTCAGCAATGACACATTAAATTGATCAAAAGTGACAGTAAAGACATTTATAATGTTACAAAAGATTTTTATTTCAAATAAATTGTTCTTTTGAATTTTCTATTCATCAAAAATATTAAGCAGCATAACTGTTTACAACATTGATAATAATACGAAATATCTCCAAATCAGCAAATTAGATTGATATATGAAGAGTCATGTGACACGATCATGGGGGCACATAAGACAGTGGACAAGCAACATTCTTATGTCTTCAGTATGTTGTGAATTTGTCATCATGAATACATTCCTTAGACTGCATCATTTGGCTTCCCTGTCAAAGTCTTCATCCCAGACGTCTTTACTGGCTCTGTGAGGAATGCAAGTACAACCACAATGACTGTTTTGTCCGTCAGAAAGCACTGTTTGGGGTTAAGATGTGGTCTTTTAGGTCTTGTTGACTGGGTAATGTTTGTATTATCTGAAGTTAGGCTGTTTCAGTATGTTCAGCATGTGTATTTGTACATGCGTGGTGGAGTGAAAAGACAGAGACAAATTGCATGTTTCCATTAAGTTCAAGAGCATGAGTGAAGGTTCTCTGCTGAAGAGGGTCGCGCTTTCAGTCTCCAGCATGTTTGTCAGCAGGTTGCTATAATGATGAGCCTCACAATGTGTGTCAGTGTGGCTTTTGCCCCAGCTCGACTTTATGCCGAAGAAAAAAAGGACTTTCTTCATGTAAACATTTTCATTGGAAAGATTTCTCCAACCACCTAAGGCCTGCTGTGGTTTTTGGCATAAGAGCTGGGCTCTTGGCATTTTTAGGATATGAGAGGTTTGTCTTGGCTAACTCGACTGGTCTCATGTCTACAAATGTTCTCTCTGTCTCATTGAGAGAAAGATTAATGTTGATGTTTCGTCCCAGCATCAGGGGGGAAAAGGTAAATGTACCATACGTCTCCAGGGAGGACACATGTTTATACTGCTATCTATACATAAACAAAAGAGGCACATGCGTCACAGGTGTCAAGCACTCATGGAGATCACAGCAGGCCTGACTCTGTTTGATGGGCAGGGAGATTAAACTAGCACTGTGCAATTTCCATCCAGATTTCTTTTTTTATTTACACTTCAACTGATTTTTATGTCATGTTTATGGTGTTTTTTTTTCACACGTAATAGCTGTAATTCAGAGGAACTGTGTAAAAACTGTTTAAAGTGTTGCTGTTCATTTATGAATAACTGTTTATAGTGTCTACTTACCTCTGGGTCGGCCTTATGAAAATATTGCGTATAAAAATATTGCACGTGGAAACATTGCTTAATCTTAAAGAAGAAGGGCACATAGCCAGATTTAATGGATTAATACAACCCTGGGTCTGCTTTTTTATCAGATAACCTTATTTATTTATGTAAGTAAGGGTTCCTGTTTTTTTCCTCTGGGGTCATGAGCCCTACTCAGGGTTGGAGGAAATGAAAACAATCTCATAGTCGCTGTTTTTTGTTTTGTTTTGTTTTTTTAAATGATGCATTTGAAAATTCTAAAGGCCCTTCTAAAGAGAATAAATGTGACCCTGCCTGTGAAAACTCAGCTAAAGTCAGAGCCCTACTCAGGGTTGGAGGAAATGAAAACAATCTCATAGTCGCTGTTTTTTTTTTGTTTTTTGTTTTTAAATGATGCATTTGAAAATTCTAAAGGCCCTTCTAAAGAGAATAAATGTGACCCTGCCTGTGAAAACTCAGCTAAAGTCATTTTTTTTTTATTTTGAGACTTTAGCCTGGATTTCACAGACAGGGTCACAAATGTCCCTCTTCAGATATTTTTGATTCCCTTAGTCATTGAAGAGAAAGCTTGAGGTAATTTGAGGGTAGGCGCTGCGTTTTTGCACTCACAGGCAAATAAAATCTGAAATTGTGTGGCCCTTCCTCCCTGTCTCCCAGTTCCCCAACTGCCACATGGATGTGGGCATGACATTTATCACCAGCATCAAAGCAGAGTAGCTGAATACCAGTCAGTAAAATAGAGGAACAATTTCCCATCTAATCCCTGTCTTCATATTCTTCATCATTTTCAACTTTGACACATCATGCTCGCAGAGAACCATTGAGCAGTCAAACATTTTTTCCGCATTCACATTTTTTCCCGCTCTCTCAGAGTCCTTTGATACTTCTGTGGCAGTGCAATATCTTTTATGTTTGTAAATTAGATTCAGAAGGTCACCGTGCCTCATGTCTCTGTCAGTGAGACTGCGTGGAAAATGGCAAACCTTTCTTTAATCTCTTTTATCTGGAATCATTTTATGTCATATGTTCTCTAAACTGATGCTTGGATATGGATGAAGGCCTTTGGCACTTTGGCATATACAAAGATCTCCCTAATGGCTCCCACTCCACGGTGAAAGAGAACTGATGTCACACTGGATTTTTATGCAAGCCTTTGTTTTAATGTTTCTACAGCAGTAAATACAGCTTAGAAAATCTGGTGTTTTTCAATGTTTTTCTGGTCTGTTATTTATTTATTATATTATATTAATATTTCACACTGCAAAGATCTGAACCTCTGGAAGTCAAATCTGTCAGAGCTGGTTTGTATGCAGGTATAATATTATTTATGTTTGTGTTTCTGTCATCTGTGACGAGCAGACCTAGCTCAAGATTCACTGATTAGATGCCGTGCTCCATTTGGTTTACTTTGGTACAGTCAATTTGCTCTTAAAAGCCAGTTTTATTTGCATGTTATATGTTTGAGCAGTCTGACTAAAATATAGCACAGGGAAAACAACAAAAAAGTGCGCAAAGAAAATACTTTTTTATTATTATTATTAGCATGTTAGAATAAGAAGCATATGAAATATCACCCGTCACAGTGTAAACATCATGCCCTTTCAAAATTGTACCCTCAGTTTTTAAATTCAACTTCAAAATGCAAAAGATAAATTGGTTGCACTTTATTTTAAGGTGTCTTTGCTACAGTGTATTTATACATTTGATTACTTTGGAATAATGACAACATGTACTTACTAAAGGGTTGGATTAGGTTTAGGGTTAGTTGCATGTAATTATGCATAATCTACTATAGCAATGTTACAGATAAATATTTTTACCTTTGAAAATTAAGTTGCATGATTATAATTGGAAAAAAGGTGTGTCTGAAATGCTGTGACAAAATGTCACACACAAACAAAAATGCATGATGATTAACATCAAAGACAGTTTCACTGTTTATAAGGGCAGATTGTTTTAACTAACAGTTGCCAGCAGTTGTCTGACTGTAAGCCCAAAGGAGAATAACATGGCCATCATGCTCACTGTCAGCTCTGGCAGATAACCAACAAACCATAGCGACCACTGCGTATGTGTGTATGCGAGAAAGCATGAGGGCACATGAAAAATAGAGTGACAGCGATGCCGTTGGATAGATGACCAAATATGGCTTGATTTTGTGATTAGACCACAGGGTCGCTGGCTAAGTCACTTCAAGTTCTGCGTCTGGGCTTTTAATTATTCATCAAGGTATTGCTTGGGATCTAACCTCATTTAGAGCAGGCTCCAGGGTCAGGCCATGTGTTGTTAACACTGCACAGTGATCAGATTAACCACAGAGATGACTGCCAAGGGGAAGCGATATGGCGCGGCCTGGCGCAGGTCTGGAGACTCCAATTGGCTTGCATTAGCAGGGCTTCAAGTGTGCTTTGGATGTCTATTTGATGTTGAGGGACTGTGGTTAAGGCTGCTGGGGTATAGGGCCATTTTAACTGCGCTTTACTGTTCGCTCCTGTCATCAGGCTGAGCTAAGCACAGGTATTTGGAAGAGAGTAAGCAATTTTATAGATTATTAAGGGCTTGCAGTAGATGTGTGGAGAAAGAGAGTAACAGACGAGCGCTTTAATGAGCTTAAAGAAAGAATGAGCATGATGTACTCGCCTGGGGATTGGCCGCACTCCCACTTACTCTGACCTCTGAGGTGGCGGCAGTAGATAACAGGTGAGCTGTCACTGAAACCGATCCAAGATCAGCAGCGGACTATAATTTCCACCCTCATCAAGTCAAGTCAGTCAAAAAGAGTAACAACAACAAATGGAGATCTCAAAATGGCACCGGGCGGCATGAAACGGCACACAGCTACATGCTAATTTGTGACAAACAATTTTGCGGTGGAAGGAGATAAAAGCAGATTCTCACAAGGTCGTTATGCTGCTCTGCCTCGCTGCCAAAGTCACCTACTGGGAATACATTCACCGGTGGGCTAACATGAACTCAGACTAATTAAAGCTGACTGACACTAACGTGACACCAGCAGAAGGTGCTCTGGCAAGAAGCAGCGCCTCCCTGCTAGTATTTGTCCAACATGGACTGTTGAGCTGATGCCCCTGTGTGTGAACTCCTGCAAGGTGGTGGATGTTGCTATTTTTTGGTAATCTAGCATCGCTATCTTCTGCCCCAATCTGAAACATTAATTATTGATCTGATAAGATCAGCCTGCAAGGGATAGTTTAATCAAAAAATTTAATTCAGTCATTATTTATGCTCATGTCGCTCCAAAAATATGTTTTTTATTATTATATTTATTATTTATTCATTTTGAACACACACATTTTGGAATTTCTGAGTCTTTATGCAGCTGATTTGATATTAAGCTGAAAAAATTACTTTAAACATGTTCAAAAGTTTGACGTCATTACTTTTTTTAAGTTTTTGAAAGAAGCCCCTTGCACTCACTAAGGCTGCATTTATTTGATCAAAAATACAGTAAAATAGGAGGATATATACAATTTAAAACAACATTTCTATTGAAATATTCTTTAAAATGTAATTTATTTCTGTGATGGCAAAGATGAATTTTCAACATCATTACTCCAGTCTTCAGTGTCACATGATCCTTCAGAAATCATTCTAATATGCTGATTTGGTGCTCAAGAAACATTTCTTATTATTATCAATGTTAAAAACTTGTTGTACTACTTCATGTTTTTGTGGAAAGGGTTATTTTATGAATATAAATTTGCAAAGAACAGCAGTTATTTGAATGTGAAATAATTTGTTATAAAATTATATTATAGCAATAACATTATAAA
Source organism: Sinocyclocheilus grahami (assembly GCF_001515645.1). Classification (NCBI taxonomy): domain Eukaryota; kingdom Metazoa; phylum Chordata; class Actinopteri; order Cypriniformes; family Cyprinidae; genus Sinocyclocheilus; species Sinocyclocheilus grahami. Next base: position 1,516,334 of record NW_015505234.1, on the reverse strand, counting down.
TGTCTTTACTGTCATTTTGATAAAGCATTGTTGCTGAATAAAATTATTAATTTCCTTTAAAAAAGCCTTACTAACCCTAAACTTTTGAATGGTAGTGTATATGGGTATTAGGTTTGAACAACCTGTGGGTAAATAATTCCTTTCAATCATTAATTATGTAAAGAATTATTTTTTTGAGTAAACTGTCCCAGCAGAGGATTCCGTTTTCTGACAGACGGAAGGGTTTGGTGTTTGAGAGCTTCTGTTAACAATAGCGCTGTGGTGGGATCTTGTGGTCTGTGATCAGTGTGAGAAGAAAACACATTCAAACTCAAAGCACGTAGACAGGATGTTTACCTTTCACTTCTTTGTCCAGCTTATCTTACCACTTCTTGTTCTTTATCCTTATCTCAGTGTGTGTGTGTGTGTGTGTGTGTGTGTGTGTGTGTGTGTGTGTATGTGCGTGTATGTGCGTGTGTGTGCGTGTGTTTGTTTGTGTTAGTACATTCCTGCAAAATCCTTGTTTTTAACCACCTTCAAATGGATTATGTTTGTCATGGTTGGACTAACCCAAAGCACAATTGGAATTCTGAAAAGTGAGTGTATCTTCCCATAATAACGGCCTTATAATATAAAACAACACAATATCCTCCCCTCTGTCTATCACTTGGTATGTCCCAATGACGCATAAACATCCCCTGTTCCCTGTTTGCCCATCAACCCCTATCATGCATATCCAGGTAATGCTAATGAGCGACGCTGCCATGGAAATGTGTGACGAATGGCGCTTTCACGCTGCCTTAGATCTGGCCCTTGGCCGTGCCATTTCCTGTTCCCTGAGCCACTCGCCACTCAAAGCCTGACACTGATATCCACCATCTGCTCCACAACGACGGGACAAATCGCACACAGAGCCCTTCAATTTCCCCCTGCTGCCATTAAAGGCAACTGACTCAATAGAGACCGAGAGTGCAGACATGTGGGACTAATCTGAGGCAACACAGGAAAAACAACTCCTGCCCTGTAATTGACAAATGTCAGCCCCCAGCACTCCTGTGCATTCATTAAAAAAAGGAAACCTTGTGATTCGGAATTTCGTCATGGCCATTGAATGAATTGTGTCTGCTGATAGAGCCATTTATTTGCACACACTGTCTGTGTTGTGTTAGCACCCAGTTTACTAAAAGAAAGATGCACCATGGATCAGCATACAAATACCGGATTATAATGCTCTTCTCTGTCATTTGATCAATTACTACTTCCATGATCAATAAAATTTACATCTTTTTTTTAACCCTCTGTGCGTCCTTAGGGTTTTATTTTTTGGCCTATGGAGCAAGTATACTCATGTTTTATTTTTTTTTATTTTTTTCCCTGTTTTTTACTTCTGCTGAGAAAAGGACAATTAAATTGTAATCATGTAATTAGAATTGTAAACAAACAGGCAATTAAAGGGTTAAAGTCCTGAAAATAAATTATTTTTTGGTAGTTATGATGAGGACTGATGTTGGTTAAAAAATATCTCATTGGAGGCAGAAAAAATATGTATGACAATCTTTTAACACTGACACTTTTTTTGTCATCTAAGGACCTCTGCGTAACTTTTTGTAAATTGAAGCACAACAATAAATTAATTAATTAAAATTTTTAAAAAACAATTTTTTAAAAATTAATTATAAAAAATTATAAAGTCAGGCTGTATTTTATAAAACTATATAATTTGTATTTTTTTGCAATAATGTTTTATGTAATTTGTACTTTGAACCAAAGCGAATTATCACTTTTCATCCATCTTCTTATTCATTTTACTAGACCAAAGCAGAACTAGAACTTTATTCTGACTGTATCTTTGAGTCTTTGATTACACACCTCACTAAGGCAAAACAGCAGTGAGAGCCAAATGTTAACCTTAACAGACAATTGCCATGTTATGGAAAGCTCTCATGTAGCATAAGGGGGGGGGGGGGGGGGCC
>NW_015505234.1:1432605-1514372 GCF_001515645.1 Sinocyclocheilus grahami | reverse complement strand
GGGGGACTGTCAACAGTCTCTCCAGCATGTACATATAATGGTAAAAGCAGAAGCCCCTTTGAGCTCATGGAGAGGTTCCGTATTACACCCAGAAGTGCATTACAGAGTCTTGTCCCAGAGAAGTGTAAGCAGATCCAGGGAGCACATCCTGAAAGAGCCCTCAGACAGGAAGCATGGCCAGATGGAACATCCTGTGATATAAATAGTGAGTGAACTGTGAGCACATTAAAGCTCCACATACACCACGTCAGATGACTTGTAAACAAACTGGTGTTTTTTTTTAATTATTCATGACAACAATGATTAGGGCGTGGACTGTGAAAATAGCTACATCCTGCTCATGACTTTTTTGGAGATGAGCTGTGTAGACAGAAATGTCTTCCTGTGAAACACCTACAGGATTTATTATATCGAACACATCAATTATGGAAAGGCCAAGAAATAAAGGGGGCATAGATACATGGAAAATATAATAATTTAAGATGTGTTTAAATTTACTCTCCTACAGTCAAACAGTGCATCTGAAGGGTCATAACTCTGCCCTGAACTCTATACCGGCAGAATTAATCAGAAAACTGCAGTTTTCCATTGAACATTGATAATAATTGGTTTCTTTAGAACCAAATCAGCATACTAGGCTGCTGAAAATTCAGTTTTGTCATCACAGGAATAAATTACATTTTGAAAAATATTAAATTAGCAAATGCTATTTTGAATTGTAAAAAATAAATGCAGATTGGTAACCATAAGAGTCTTTTTTTAATTTCTTTTTTTTATCTTTCCAACCCCAAACATTTGAATGACAGTGTACAAAGCATATTCTGGCCTTCGGGTACATTTTAAATTTTGCAAGACATATTAGACAGTAGTTTGACCCCATGAATGTAAAAAATTTAAAAGTAGGCATCCAAATTGTATTGTGATTTAAATGTGTGCCTTGATGTCTGAATGTGTGTTTAATTGCTTACAGAGAGCATTTGGTGTTCTGCAGCAAAGGAGTTTGGCATAGATGTGCAGTGCTGCTTAGTGGTTGGTTCAAACATTGGCCTCTTTTCCAAAGGAGAACTAATTTAGTGCAGGCAGGCTTCACAGCCAGCAGTGCTTCACTTCTAACAAGAGCAAGGTGCCTGCAGTGCTCTGATACAGCCATGTGCTTAGCTAAAACAGGAATGGCCATGAAGGTCTTTCAAACTGCAGCAGACAGTCAGAGCTGCGTTGAAAATGTAACAGCACACTTAACTTTACATGTAGTGCACTTAACTTTATATGTAGTAGATGCTATGTAGTGAATTACGCAAAACTGTATCATACTGATTATTATGCACTGATGTTATTAAAATGTAAGTATACCACTCAAAAAAAAAAGATATAGTACATGCTCTAGACACATTAAACTGTAGGGCTTATGCAGAAAACTTAAGGTTTGCGCCACGTCTTGGTTTCAAACCCATGGTTTATCATGGTTAATTAAGTAGCTTCGGGTTCAGCTATCTATCCACATCCCAGTTATCAGCTATCTATCCACAGTTTATGCACAGCAGCTGCTTGTCTTTTATCTCCTCCATTGCAACGCTGTAATATTCCCTTAATTGAGTGCATATCGCCTTTGTTCAGAAATATAAAGGTAAGTCGTGCCGTTGTCTGAGAGAGCTGATGATGAATAACTTCCAGGGCCCATTTGGGGCCTGGCTTGTGTTAACGGCTTGTACGCCTAGATTTTCAGGGCTGCCCTGCTCTTTTCAATTGACGCTCGCCGCAATAAAAAGAGCGAACATTATAATAACCCAGCTGAAAGAGACATCGGGTTAACCGTGCGACAGCACTGGCAGCTATGCGCAGACAGAATGCCGTGATCCGGCAGGATTATCTGCGGCGGTGGTGTGGCAGGCGCTAAGGGAGAGGAGCTTTTATTATGGAGTGTTTTATTGCTGACGGGGGTAAGACTGGCAGGGGAGGAGATGCAATAAAAGGGAGCTGTAAAATATTGCGCCCTGAGTTCCTGTTGTCCTGTCGCTTGGTGGAAGAATTACAGTGCAGTTGTGTGGGGGGGGAATGTGTATCTTGTCTATGAGTTTAATGTGCATATACAAACAAGTGGGGCTGTGTGTGTGTGTGTGTGTGTGTGTGTGGGTGTGTGTGTGTGTGTGTGTGGTGTGTGTGTGTGTGTGTGTGTGTGTGTGTGTGTGTGTGTGTGTGTGTGCTGGGTGTCAGGCAGAAAGCCGAAGTAGGTGTTAATATTGGAGTTAGGCCTCTGGAATATAATAACAATCCTGAAATATCTTTTTACCTGTGGCGTTGCGAGATATGTTGCAATGACCTAAACCTAATTTCGGTTTCACCTTAGACACACACAATATTCCTCACTGTATGTGTGGAAGATACTGAGCCCTGCTGGAAAATAGCTATATCTTTAGCTCATAGTGTTAGCGCTTCAGTGTTTTAGTACATGTTGGCATGTTTGTAGCTGGTTGACCAGCTAAAGACCTGCTTAGACCACCTAGAAACCAGCTGCCATGTTCCAAAACATAGCAGCCACCCTAAGCTGGGTTTTCCAGCATGGTGAAATGGCTGGCATTTTAACACCCTGTCACCTCTGTTTTAGAACTTTAAAAGGTCTGGCTATAATTAAGTGACCCAAATATCTTGCATCAATCTGCAGTGTAAGGGTGTTAGTGGACCCATGCGTGAAATGCAAGAGAGCAATAAATCAGTTTTATGCTTGTTACATTACGTATATATTGAAGTCCTGTGACTGAGTAAATCAAAATAATAATGACACATTTGCTTGCTGGTTAGTTCAGACTCATCACTGTGTGTGTGGACATGGAACTTGGAACTTAATCAATATTAATTAGGTAAGGTGATTGGCTAAGCTAGGAAGATTATCTAATACAGTGGAACAGCGGGATTCTGGAAATAAAAATGAGCAAATTTGTTTTGATTGTCATTTGCAATGTTTCATGAGATTGCAGTTGTGTCCCACATTGAAGCCATTAAATATACATACCTTTTTGTCTGATTTACAAATACCTTTTTGCTTTAAATCAATATTTTTAATATAGTGATTCACCTTATACCTGGTTGGTTTGGTTCATGACTTTTAACTCTTAAACAGAGATTTTTTTTTTAAATCCCTATGAAAAACAAAACTTCCAGAAACAAGGCCGCTGTACAAGTGGGCAGGCACTGTTGCATTCTATAACATCACAGTAAGAAAATTAATATGAAGTCCAACTTTGCTGGGTAACCTTCAAAGACTTTTTCTGTTTGTTCTCACCTTACACTAACCAACAAATGTATAATACAGTATTTCTTCTGTCATGAGTACATAGAAATGAATAGGTTGCTGCTATTCTGTCTGTGCGTGTGGCATGCTGTGTGATTAGAGAGTTTGCGAGAGAGGGCATGTTTGCCGCTCTCTCTCTCTGCGTCTCTTATTACTGCTGTTTTGGCAGCTGACTGTGGGTAATGGACGCCGAGCTGTCAGGGAAATTTGTAGCTGTCTGCTTTACAGGGGCTCTCCATTCCAATCAGCAGCTGTCAGCCTGGGCCCGGGTGGATATTAATGACGGCCACTAACTGCCTCGCAAATTCTCCACACTATTTGGGAGCTAGCATGAAATAGGGTTGTGCTTTCTCAGTGCGCTGCGGTAGACTAATGGAGAGGGCTCAGATATCTCACTGCACCAGAGACACAAGCTCTAAAAACTCTAGCCAGCCACAGTCTGGCCCTTTCTGAAGGATTAGCACTGCCACTGAAGGCTAAAGTGCCTATTTAGCGGGTATTTACAGGTGAGGCCTGTTGCCCCCATAATTCTCCCCTCATTAATTGTCATGTACAACACAGTATGTAATAGCTATAATTGGGTAATGATCATAAATAAAGCTCGGCTGACTGGGACATAGGAGGTTGAACTAATAGAAATGTTCAGGCGAGGCAATAAATGTGTGCCTGACGAAGAGAGCACGTGTGGGCTGACTGGAGAACATGGAGCGCGTTTGCTTTTAAAGAGACTTTGGGGAGCAGCTGACCAATAAATCCTTCAGGCCAGAAGGGCAAGGGTGGGCAGAGGCCACAGCTCATTCACGTGGTTGGCCCCAGCCTGTGGGAAAAAATGGCTAGGAGAATGTGATAGGACACCTGAGAATCTACTGATGACGACCAGATATCCCCTCTCTGTCGCAGTCACTTCCGGTTTGGAACTGGCTTGTCACAATTACAAGGAACTACTGTGTTAAGCTATGTGATTTCAGTCATCGGTGATGTCAAGGTGAAACCCTACATTATCTCTTGGGACCGCAAAGGAAAACTATAGGTCACATCAAAATGCGAACCTGTTTTATCATGCCATAGAATCTCTGTTTTGATTTTATACAACCTCTTTTTAACTCTGTTTTCATAAGAGATTTCAGTTATATTTTATCGACTGATCTGCTGCGTGCTGCTCAGCTTTGTTCTCCTTTATCTTTCATCTCTAGTCTGTCAGTCGTCACTCATCCGAGGGCTTGCGGTGCAATTAAGACTAATGCCAGTGGCCATTACACATTCCTGACCTGTGACAGCCACTTATTATACACTTACGATGTGTAACAAACCATTGTCTTAAGATTTATTTCCCAGTCTCACTCTGGGGGAAATGCCAGAAGATGTCTTTCACTTTACTCAGACTGAAAGCAAGCCAAATGTGTAAAAATTTAAGCTGCATTTGCAGGTAATCTTAGCTTTTAGTGTCTTGTTTAAGCAATAACACACAAACACGAGCTGTTGTACAGAACACGGCTGTGATTTGGCCATAGGTAATTCAGCACTGCAGCATGTTTGCTTTTATACAGTTTTATACAGAAAAAAATCTTGAATTAATATTTTTCATGGAGCTTTTTATATAACTTTATAATAGCAAGCATTCTGTAGAGTATTGAATATTGACAGGCTATCAGTTTGTGTGTTCGTGGTAGGAATTTTTAGTGGCTCTTTCTGCAGGTAACAATAATACTTTATAAGTGAGTCTTTGAATCATTCAACTAATTTTTTCAAAAACACTGATTTGTTTAGAAACTAAACAAGTGACCGGCTACATCCAAAATCACATAGTCTCTGAGTAGGTACTTCTTTTGAATAAGTAATTACTTTGTGACTGTTAAAAAAGTATGTTCTATTCAGTATAAATGTGTATAGTATGAATATAATCCGGACATACTACATTCATCATGTTGTCATTGTCATGTGATTTATGGTGTTGCATTGCTTCTCTGCTATTCACTAATCCGTGGGTTCATGGGAGTGTCCATAAGATGAGCACTACAGGATTTCTCCAGAAGTAGTAGGTCATCTGGGTGCATTTCACCTACTGGTTTTTTTTATGAATACTGTGAATTTGGACATACAACTCTTTTTTTTTTTTGCCTACATATACAGTAGAGAAGTATGCATATCCAGTTTGTTCAAAAACACTAATTTGTTCAGGATTGAACAAGGGACAGTCTTGAATTATTCCAATAGTCATTGAATTATTCACTCAATCGATTTGTTCAAGAGATTAAGTAGTGCCACTGTTGTGTGTTGCCTGCTTATGCAACAGTAAATTGTGCTGTGCCTTTGTTTGAAACTATTTTTGTTGGAGCAAAAAAAAGTGTCTAAAATGTAAGTTACTCACTATTAACTTTCGTTTTAATTTAACTTGTATAAAAATCTATATCGATATCACAAAAAATCTGCACTTTTTGCATGTGATATTGCTTTACAGATCAACAGACATGAGGTATCCTGACACAGTGAAAATTAAATCAGGTTAAACTTTAATCAGGAGAAACAAAAGGTTGTAATATGATAGACAAAACAGCCCCATGCAAATATCTCTGTAGATCTGCTTCCCAATACGTCTAACCAGTGCAAGAGCTGATAAACACGCATGACGCATGTCAGTTTTTGCATGCCCGGAAATAGGAGATATAGAAGAAACTTTTTCTTGGCACAGATCTAGAGATGGGGAGAAAGATATAAACAGGTGTTTATGAGAGCTACTGAAATGTGGTAACGCAGGTGAAGTGAATTACTTGTGTTTTTACTCTAGGTTTAAATGAAGCCTAGCGAGGAAAAGCCAGTAAGCCTGGAGGCTTCCTACGCCCTCTCTCTACAACACAAGAGTACACACACCCAACCCTGTCAGACAAGCACTTCATGTAACTGCACATTCGCACGCACACACACACACACACACACACAAAGATACACAGAATGTGGGCCTGGACGGATCTCTCATCATAGACTTGTTGGTTATTTTGGCAACAGCCATATAAGAAACGCAAAGACGACACACTTGATAACAGACAACAGCTCACAAAGAGACTTGTCATAATGATAAATCTTAGCATAGTGTTTTGGCATCTGCTTCCGACAGCCTCTTCTGTTTGTGTGTGTATCTGTCTGTCTGTCTGAAATGGCTCATTAGGAACTAGCCCACATATGAGACGCTGCGGAGATGCATTCCATCACACCTGGAGATGGGCAGCACTGAGTAATGAGTTTGTCTGAGTATTCAGGTGGTCACAAAAGAGAGTGCCAACTGCCCTTGCCTCAGGTTGGCTTTCTTCAAGAGTGTACTTGAGCGTGTCCGAGCCCATCCCTGGCACTATATTTAGCAAACTTTGACTACTTATTGTGGAGCATGCATTAGTTTATAAAAGGTATGTGTGTAGCAGCACTAATTGTGCAAGGGGAGTTACGAGCCAAAGGGTGGTTGTGAAGGTATTTATTACTCACCTGAGACATCAGGTGTGTGAGAGAGCTTGAAGCCTCGGCACTTGGTTGAGCCAAAGGTCTACTATGAAATTGCATGTAGAATATTGAAGAATTTGTCTCTGTCACAATGATGTATACTAGTTTTGATTTTTGTTTTCCTGTCTGTTAATTTATTTTTTTAAATTATACATACGGTGACTTGAATACCTGTTATGTTTAAAAATACATTTTTGAATATAATTTTTAAAAATTCTGTCTAAAATGTAGGTATTATTAGTTATATGGATGTATAATTATATGAATGAATAACTTTTAGAACTAACAAGAAAAATACTTTTAAACATTTATTAACCATTGTTAATTTTAATATAATATTAAAATGTTAATGTAATTTAATGGAACTGAGCTGACATGAACTAACAATGAACATTTGTATTGTTAACTATCATTAAGAGAAATTAATAAATGCTGTAACAAATGTTTTGCTTCTTTTTAGTTAATGCATTAATTATTGTTAACTATGGGACCATATTGTAAAATGTTACACTATCATTATGAAAAAAGGAATTTGATTTTAGGGAAAAGGGTCGTTTTTAAGAAAACGTTGTTTGGCGTAGTCCATCATTGTAGTTTCAAAAAATATATATTTTAAAATGTATATAGAAAGATATAAAGGTGTATATATACACATGCACATTTTAAAATACATTTATACATTTTTTTTTCGATTTTTCTTTATCATGGACACATTTATTTGTCACTGACCCTTAATCTTCTTGCTAGACATAAGTGAATGTCTTTGAAGCTAATGGATGCAGACATATTAAAAAGACCTCAATAGGTTTTATGGGATAAAACAAAATTGTGCACTATTTGGGTCAGAAGCCCTTGAGTGTATAACCATCCTGTAATATAGAGGAATAATAGGGCCGGAGGGACAGAGAACAGAACTAATGGGCGGGCGTTGATCTGTTGGCCCCAAGAAACCTGTATTTAGTGACGTGTGAGCTACGTGATTGAACAGAACACAGCGACCCAGCTGTGCCACCGCATCATTAGGGAGGTATGTAATCTTAGATTTCATCAGATCGCATAGTCTGTGTGTCATAAACTGTGTGCCTCTCACACCTGTTTTCCCAGGACACACTGAGCGCGCAGGCCTGTAAATCACTTTCTAAAGACTTTCATTTGTTTAGGACTTTAAATGTTGCTGTTTGCTTCTGGCTAAGCCAGTGGCTGTCATAATGAAGTTAGTATACACACATTTCAGCATGACTTGATGGTTATGTTGTCCTTCAGCTATGGAAGGGATATATGGCAATTGTTTGGATGGAAGTGTGGCTGTGATTGTCAGGTGAGAAGATTGTTCCTCAAACAGACATGTTTTTACAATGCTGTGGGATTTTTCATGCCTGAATGACGGAGCAGTGATTCAATCTAATCCTCATTCCAGAGCGGTTGTTTTTTTGTTTGGAAACTATCCTGAGTTCCTGTTAGTTCAGTGAAATTAATGCTCTGTGTCATTCTGCGTTACACTTTTAAGTTTGCAACTTACAACCAAAGTGTTTTGGTTTATTCTAGGCCACAAGCACTAATTCTTATTTGGAAGAAATAAATGTGCCACTTCCTCTTATAGTCATTTATCATCCATCTGAGGTAAGGATGATGATGCACACATACACAAATCCACCCAGCATGCTGTTATTTCACACACACATATTTCACAAGAATCATATTTTATTGGAGGAGACATTTTTCACACTTGTATGTAGCCAACCGATTTAATTTCATAAACACTTTTGCCAAATCATATATTGCTTTGCACAGGTAAAGTGCAATTTTTCCCACAACGCCTCTTTATTTCACAGTGGCTCTTTAAATAAACCACCTTGCACAATGATAACACTGTTTCAATTATTTACCAGGACAGATTAAATTGTGGCCTACAAATTCTGTAGCGTACTGTTGTAGCATGGAAACCAAAAAATATGAGATACATAGTTACAGTGGAAGTCTATGAATAGACAAGCAAGACTTGATGTCCCATAGACTTCAGTTAATAAGAGTATTTCTGTACACACATTTTGTTGTTTGTTTTTATAAACTGGAGTACAACTTATTTAGAAAGTATTTAATTTATCAGTAGATTATATTTAACCTGGAATATTCTTTTAATTGTTCAGATATAGTTATAGTTCATTTAATGTGTCCTGGTGGAATATTTCTTTACTAAGAACAGAACCATGATCTTGGCATTTTAAAAACATTTAATTCCAGAACCAAAAGCATTTGATATGTCCACTCAAAGATCAAAAGTAACAGCTTGGCTGATTTAAATTTTCAATGAAACATGAACATCGGCTCTTTCGTTTCTCAAACCTCGACACTTAGGTATCAGATGGCACTGTTATTATTGTATCTTGGTGAGACATACAGGCTTTTCCGATTAATCACATCAAGCTTTGAAACCAGCAGGCGTGTGAGAACAGGGCAGTAGGCGTTGAAGAATTGTTGAAGATTAGATTAAAAAACATTTGAACTCTGTCGTCTAGCTTGACATTAGAGAATAAGTTGTGGAGAGGCATGTTGGCTCATGGTCAGCGTAAATCCAACCCTGTTTTTCCTTCTTAGCGAAGTTCCATTGCTTTGAAGAGGTAGAGAAGCATATTATTCATAGTGCCCAACCACACCATCTGCCAGCCCACATCCTGCATATTACACCTCTCCATAGAGAAAATCAGTTTGCTTACCTCACTACAGTCTCCTCGCACTTAAATTAGTCCTTTGGACATTATTGTACTGTCGTAATTCATTGTAATAATTTGTTGAGTTGGCTCATGCAAAAGTGTAGCTTAATTTGTTATTCAGATGCTTCACCACCTGTTTGCGAGCCTGTGATTCTTGGTGCGCTGCCATGCAAGAAAGGCATTTTAGAACACAAAGGAACCTTTCGTCTGTCACAGAGAGCTAGTTATTAGCGTTTCAGGATGGGAACAGTCTGAGAAGAGGCCAAAGCCAACCAGTTTACCAGGCTGGAAAATAGGTTGGACACCTGCAGCCAAAAACCATGGTGGCTATTACTGTATGTGGGCGAGCAATTGATCCAAAATAGCACCCATACACCACCAAAACAAGGGGAGGTATGGTATGAATCAAATGATTTAAGATGTATTTAAAGAACAAAAGGGCATGTCATTAAACACTTTCTCAATTAGACATTAGTTACAATATTGTATTTATACCATTCTAAAATTAGAGGTTGGTAAGAACTGTTGAAAGTAATTAATACTTTTATTCAGCAAGGATGCATTAAATTGATTAGAAGTGACAGTAAAGACTTTACATTGGTACAAAAAAAAATCTGTTTCCAATAAATGCTGTTTTTTAAAAACTTTCAATTCATTAAAGAATTCTGAAAAAAATGAATCATGAATTCCACGAAAATTAACAAATCTTATCAGCCCCAAACTCTTATTTGTTTTTAAGTTAGTTAGATCGTCGGCTATAATGCTCTTTGATCATTCTCAAATCGTTCTGTTTGACATGATCACCAGGTTTTTCACAAACTTGTGGAGTTTGTGCATCTCGATTGCTGCTGTCGTTAAAGCAAAAAAAGAAATTGTAATATTCATTATAATTTTTCAATTGAACTTTTCACCTTAAATTGTAATGATGATAATAACATGCTATGTAATGTAAAAAATGATATTAAAAAGAATGCAAAGCATTATGTACTCAGATTGTATATGAATTAATGCCTGTAATTTCTCAGGATCAGAAATCATCCTGCCCGTACAGGCTTTTGGGGAGTCTCAAACATTCGGTCTCGGTCTGAGACAAGCCTGTACATCTGAGGAAGTGGAGCTGATCTATCCGTCCCATCAAAACAAAACACTCAGTTAAAAAGCCCTTAAGCATCCGAGCCAGGTATGGCATGGAATTCAACTTCAACCGCAATGCCACCCACTCGCTTTACCAGCGCAAAGACTGTGAATCAAATGAATTCGGAAATGTGCAGTTTTGTGGCTGAGCTATTAGTGGCTTTCGGAGCTGGCAGTTGTGGAGATAGATGGATTAGCTGACTTTAATAGCTGGCACAGCAGCATTAGGGCCGAGCTGAAGCAGAAGAAGAGGAACAATACGGCACATTAGAGAGGCAGCCAGCAAACATGAAGCTAGTTCTAATTAGCATTCATTAACTGTAGGGGAAAGAGCGATTATGGTCTTTAAGATGTGCATTAGCTAATGTTGCTTTTCACATGTCAGCAGATCTGAACTGGGACCGTGTTGCTACATCAAAAGGTATTTGCGTTACGCTCTCGAAGTTGGGTGGTGGGGGGGTGTTTGTGCGGTTATATCAAACAATGCTCGGCCTTTGTTTATTTGGTTTTAAAGCTTCATATGCAACTCAAGCTTAACTGGAGGCTTAGGATTGACCCCCAACTTAAATGTTACACCTGCTTATCCATATCAAATGACCCAAACCAAACACACATGCAGGAAAAACGAAAGCAAGACTTTGCGGTACCTGTAATATTCCACACCTCCCAAAGCCGGACCAATTATTTGCCCCAATTAGCCCCGTCTGACTTATGCATATCAGAGCAAACCATTCGCAGTTTGCCCCATGCTAAGAAAATATATTTTCTTTTGCGTCATGTTGACAGTTTTCCAGTGCCTTGAGGAAATTGCTTTGGGTGCATGTATTGCTGAGTGAGGCCTATTCCCAGACGGTCAATATTTGTCTGTTTGTTTGCCAGCAAGACCCATAGATTAAATGGGACAGGTTAGCAAGCCTCATCTAAACAGTGAGACACTGTCATTTGAGAAGTTAATCTTTTCTCCTTATTCGTATTCTCTAATGAGACGCAAGTCAAACATTAGTCAGTCACTTGTTGTTATTGGCGCTTTCACCTGCACAATCACTTCTATGTTAGATTATGATTCATGCGGAAAGCTTTCGGTGCGTTTAGGGTCACATGACAGCCACTGTTGATTCTACCAAACCAACTGTTTGCACAGCTCTCAGGGCACAAAAGTGTCTGTGATTACGGAGCAGACGTGTTGATACGGCCGTAGGTGCGGGGGGCGGGGAGCTAATGATTCAGTTACCTTTGTAAAGACAGACAAAGAGCTGACCTTGGGTCTGTTGTTTGGTCTCCTCGACAAATTGACCTTCCCCTGCAACCCTGAGAAGACACAACCCTCATTAATCCCACAGCACCCTTATAATAGGTTGTAAATAAGTGTGATCTAGATGGAACAATGGGAATCTTTGACCAATCTTTGTTGGATCACTGGCTCCTTCAGCGAGAGCCAGGAGCAAAAGAAGGAGAAGAATGCTTTGCTAAATTCCTGTCATCTCTTTATCCCATGCTTTGTTGCCTCTGTTGTGAACGGTCAAGGTTCACCAAGAGCGCACACTAGGCCCCCTCACACACACTCACAGATGGTGCGCTCCCCTCCCCCACCTTCCTCCCGCCCTGTGTGCTCAGCTAATATTGACTCTCCTGGCTAACACTGCCTCTATTGAGCTGAGCCATTCACAATAATGTTTGACCAGCATTAGAACATCATTGAGATAACAGGGGAGGCGAGGACCAGGCCTCGCTAAGGTTACATGGCTAATGAAAACCAGAAGGGGAGTAAATGACAGGGGAACTGGGGGGGAAAAACCTCAAGATGAATATGGCTTCAAAACCATACTATATTTGCAGTGTTGCGTACTGCGGCATTTCATTGAACAATAATAATATACAAACAGTTTTACAGTGGCTTTTCCATCCCATTCCATGTCATTTGTAGTTGTGTATTCACATTTCAGCATTTAAACCAGGTCACAGTATGCTTCCATTGCCCTCTTGGACATATTTCAAAGCGCTTCTTATCTGTAATATTGGATCATCATGTCATGTTTTTTTTTTGCTCTAAGAATCTTAAATAGGATGATTCACTTGGTGCAAGTCACTTTAAGGCTACTCAGTTCACTTGGGGGCCACCTTGGTATTGTTTACAAGCAGCTGTTTTTAGGTAATTCATAGAATAAATCAGTGTTATTTTAGTATTATTTATATACTGTTATAGAATTTATTGATATTTTGAATTAGCTTTTATTTAAATATTTTCAGTTTTCATTTTAATGTCAGTCCAGTAATCCAATCCTGTTTTAGTAATTTTGTTCTGCTTTTATCATATTTTGTTAGGAAAAGAAGGAAAGATTGGACTGAATTCTCCAAAATAATAATAATAATAATTTTTTAACCTTTTAACCCAAACCCTATCCTAGGTGGGTAAAGTTAATTACGGGGAAGAAAAGAAAGATGATTGAATCTTTTAACTGAAAAGCGGGATTTCTATTGCTTTCAATTATAATGAGCATTATAATTTCCCTGACTGAATTCAGAATAGCATATGAGCAGCATACTAGCTTTTTAATAGCATACTACTCTTACTATTGCTGCAATATGGTAGTATGCTATTCTGAATGCCTCCCATTCATTTTTATACAAGTGGTCCATCTCCTCCCCCTTTCAATGTTTCTACCCAGCAGAGCAGAAATAAGGAGAGGAGATGGAGGAGAGTTCTGCCATCTCATGGCCACATACGGTCTTGCTCCTGACTGCTGCTGGGCCCCAGTTCATACCGTGTTTGAATGGCTTCAGGTTATATTTCCTCTCAGCCATGTAAGCTAAATGAAGCATATATAATGCAGATGAGAGACTGAGCGAGGGAGAGAGAGAGGGAAAGAGGGGAGGTGTGGAGGAGAGTGATAGCACAACAGCCGTGTGTGGCGTAGCTGGTTGAGGCAACAGAGGGAGATGTCAGCATCTTTTTGTTTGAAAATGTCATTGTTTAGGGGGGAAAAATACCTTTTAGGATTATTTATTGAAAATGTATAATTTATATTTTCTAATAATAAAGCCATTTTATTATGACATTAATAAGACCATAGAAGATTTATCTATAATCTAAAGCATTTGATTAATTTCAGTTCTGATGTCATGTTTTAGATTTCTTAACACTATATGGCACAGGGAGTTTTATATCTGAATAGACAGCTTGAAAACATGGGAATAATCTGGAATGGCTGCGTGTCAGCTCAGGTGATTGTTATTTAACTTGACTTGGCAAGGCTTCCTCTGTGATATTTAGAATTAATTATTCTAAATGTCCGTCAGCAGTGTTGGCAGACCATATGCGTGTATTGGACAGGTATCTTGCGTAACAATGCAGATTTGGCCTCGTCAACAACCAAGTTTGTCAGTTTCTGAGATTTAAGAACTGACTACAAGATTCTAACATAGCCCTATGCACACCATGCAATAATACAAACTGAACACACAAAATTCTTTATATTATATATTTTATAATAAATAAATAAAATGAAATAAAACCAAATGGAAAACAGAAATACACTAAGTAATAATTATGAACATTAAGTATTATGAATGTACTTTTTATTGCTGGTATTTTTGGATATATACACAGTACCAGTCAAAAATTTTGAATAATTACTTTATTTTTATTTTTTTTGAAGTTGCATGCTCACCAAGTCTGCAATTGTTTTTATTAAAAATACATTACAATTGTGAAATATTATTACAGGTTAAAATAACTGTTCTGAATATATTTTAAAATGTAATTTATTCCTGTGATGTCCAAGATGAATTTTCAGCAGCCATTACTCCAGTCTTCAGCGTCACATGATCCTTCAGAAATCATTCTAATATCCTGATTTGGTGCTCAAGAAACACTTCTTATTATTATCAGTTGAAAACAGTTTTTGCTTAATATTTTATAAGATTAAAAACAAGAAGAAATGTATCATTTTTTCAGCAAGGATGCATTAACTGATCAATCACAATATTACTGTTTTTGTTTTTTGATCAAATAACTGCAGCCTTGGCGAGCATAAGAGACTTCTCTCAAAAATAGTAATTATTCCTAACTTTTGGTCAGTAGTGTATATTCTATTTTATTGTAAAACTGATTTTATATTTAATATATATTTTGTAGTGCATATATAGCAATACATGGCGAATAGCTTATACTAGCTATTTGAAATGTGTTCAATGGACCCAAAAAAAATCTGGCAGTGCCCCTGTATTGGCTTTGACAGAGATGAGAGATAACAGAGAGACATTGGCTGTTCTTCATTAGATTCTCCTCTGCCCCTCAGCAAACAGAAGTAGCTCCAGCCAAACAAGCTCAATCAAAAGAAGGCTTCACTGGACAATGTTAGCTCAGCAAATCCAGCTCTACACACACGGCTTCAAAGAATAGGCCCATCTCCTCCTAACCTTTGATGTATTGTGTATTGATCTCGAGGAGAGCAGGGAGAGAGTGATGCGATGGATGCCCTAAGAGGGATTAGTGGAGGCCAGACCAGGCTCAAATACAAATGTTCCTAAAGAGCAGCTTGGTCTCTGGGGCTTGGCCAGCTGCCCTGTCCTCTGACCAGCTCTATAGGAGTGGGTGCTTTAAAAATGCCGGATTAAAAAAAAAATAAATCTTTTAATTAAAACGGACATGCACTGGTGGATAAGAATTTGTTTGGTCTAAAGTGACTTCAGAATTGCTTGAGTGTGATTATAGTAACGGTATTACTCCATATATCATATTATTTTGCTGGTCCACTCCAAAGTGCTTCATATTCTCAGAGACTATCATGAATAAAGAGCTCTTGAAATGTAAAGGCCCAGTGATGTAACTGTTCTGGTGCCATGCAGTCATGCTTGGACAGCGCAGCACTTGTCTCCCTACTGCAGATGTCTTTATACCTTGTTTCCTGTCTCTCGTCAACGAAGTTAAGTTAGAATGGCATTGTGATTGTTGTTTCTTTGCCACCACAGACAATTGGAATGGCCCATGTTGGAACATTTTGCTCACACCTGTAACCGACAGCCAGTGTGACAGGTCTCTTCAAAGTCTGTGTTTACAGAACGGCTCTTCACGACTACATGAAAGAATGGAAGCGATGAAAATCCTCTTTGAAAGACACGAGCTGGGTATCTAAGCAGCAGCTTACGACATTTCATGGAAATAATATTTTTTATTGATAAATGCTCCCGGGGAAAGTACACCGTGCATGCTGCAGCTCGCTACTGCATACATTTTTTTTTCTGTATAGTTTCAATAAAATCAAACAGATTTCAACAGGCATAAAAAGCAAGGCATGCAATAAACAAGCATGCCAGACACTCCCAGCCTAATTTTGAGGAATTAAATACCTCCCAATACTACTTGGTAGTGCACACTACTTAGTGTACATACTAGAGGTAGTGCATATAACATTTGTAGTACAGTACATTAGCCCCCTTATTTTGCGATGCAAAAGTAAGCTATTTCCTGTAAGTGTGTGGGACTTCCGATTCACTACAGGTAAATATCTAGAGGAATAACAAGAAGAGCATTTGTGCTACAAACCAGTGTGTCTATAATTCTGATAATATATAAAAAATGTGATAAAAAAAGGTCAAGCTGAGTAATGACCTGTATTGTACAGCCTCGTACATTCAAATTACAAATCCGGTTTTATGTTAAAAATAAGGTGAGTAGAATGTTTATGATTTCTCAGGAAACTCAAAATTTTTGGGCATATATTACACCAGTACTAAACTAATTTTGATCAGTATCCTGTGAAAAGATGGGGGCTAACTTTTAGGCTATATAACACTCTTGCTCTATAGTAGCATTGTAAAGTCGGATTCATTTTTTGTAAAATGGTTCATTTGATTAGTTTGTTTTGATGAACCGGTTAAAACCAGGATTCACTTATTTGGCATTAATCAAAAGTTAAGTTCCTATGTGGTATACATGTTTGGTTGAAATTGCGATGTAGCAAATGAGGCAATTTTTTTTTCTTTCTTATCGCAATGTACATACAAGTGAAACACTTCAAATCCATCAGTTGTTGATTGGATGGAGGCAGATCTGAATACATGCTCAAAGGTTTAAGTAGACTAAATAACTGGAGAAATCTGGCATAAAGCAACAGAAAGTCGAGTTGACATTTAGATTCATTTTTTGTAAAATGGTTCATTTGATTAGTTTGTTTTGATGAACCGGTTAAAACCAGGATTCACTTATTTGGCATTAATCAAAAGTTAAGTTCCTATGTGGTATACATGTTTGGTTGAAATTGCGATGTAGCAAATGAGGCAATTTTTTTTTCTTTCTTATCGCAATGTACATACAAGTGAAACACTTCAAATCCATCAGTTGTTGATTGGATGGAGGCAGACCTGAATACATGCTCAAAGGTTTAAGTAGACTAAATAACTGGAGAAATCTGGCATAAAGCAACAGAAAGTCGAGTTGACATTTTAAAAAAAAAATTCTGAGCACCAAAAAAAAAAAGGTGCATGGATGAATCGTTCACAGTAGGATCAATATCATGCATTAACAAAAGATTTCATGCTGATTTTAAATGTTTTTCTTTTTCTTTTTTTAATCAGTTTTTGTGTAGATGCATTCCAGTTTGTTGCTATCACTTTAATTGAGATTCTGATTAAGATTTAGCCAGATAAAGAATTTCATTTAATAGTAGAATCGTATGTTTGTTGAAGGTAGCTTGCATGCTACCATGCAAACAGGTCTCTCGCCCACCTGCAAAAAAGTAACTGGATGAAACCAACAAGCCGTGTAACCATGCAACTCTGTGAAGGGCTCGCAGTGTTCAGCAAAAGTGAGTCAACGGGAATCAGTTCTGGCAGACTGTCACCGCTGCGAGGTCACAGCCTGTTAGAGTGTGGGCTGCACATGCACTAGACTTCAGCTGCAGAGAGTTAAAGCACTGTCAGAAACAAAGACCCTGAGGGGAAAATAATGAACAGTTCATTCATCCTCATATTGTGATACACATGAAAGGATATTTATTCTGTGGAAACTACTTTTCATATGTTGCTTATGCTGGAAGACATCCGTGTTTTTATTATGAGTTTTTGGCATTTGCACCGGATCTGTCGATTGTAACGTTCCTCTTTTTGAACAAATATCCTTCTAGTAAGAGAATCGCTGTCTCATTTTTACAAAGATAATTACATTTCAAAATATAATGAAAAGTTCCATACAGATGTCTGGCAGGAACCCATTAGCTCCATAAAATAATATTTACCAGTATCTGTTTAAGGGATAGTTCAACCAAAAATGAAAATTCTGTTCATTTATTCACCCTCATGTCATTAATTATTTAAAGCAGAATAGTTGCGTTTTTTTATAGTGAAAGTGAATGGTGACCACGGCTATCAGGCCAGATGAATTTTATCCTGTTTCTTAAACAAGCTATCATGACTCCCAAACACTTGGAATATAATGCATATGGACTTATTTTAGGGTGTTTTTGTTGGAGCTTGACAGCCCTCTGGTTTCCACAATTTAAAAAAAAAATTTAATATAGAAACAGTTTTCACTTAGAAATGTCTAGAAAATGTTATTAATAATTACAAAGAATCGACAAGTAACATTAAAGTGAGATTTTGAAGTAGAAATACTAAAATATATATTTTTTTTTGTAATACTCCAATTATTGGCGCAATATTCAAGAACAAGCAACTTGCAAGAAATTGGTAGTGAATTTGACAAATATTTATAAAGAATTGACAATTAACACATTGATTTATAGTGATTTTTTTTTGTAGAAATACTGAAATAGTATATTTTGTCTGTCTCATTTTTACAAAGATAATTACATTTCAAAATATAATGAAAAGTTCCATACAGATGTCTGGCAGGAACCCATTAGCTCCATAAAATAATATTTACCAGTATCTGTTTAAGGGATAGTTCAACCAAAAATGAAAATTCTGTTCATTTATTCACCCTCATGTCATTAATTATTTAAAGCAGAATAGTTGCGTTTTTTTATAGTGAAAGTGAATGGTGACCACGGCTATCAGGCCAGATGAATTTTATCCTGTTTCTTAAACAAGCTATCATGACTCCCAAACACTTGGAATATAATGCATATGGACTTATTTTAGGGTGTTTTTGTTGGAGCTTGACAGCCCTCTGGTTTCCACAATTTAAAAAAAAAATTTAATATAGAAACGGTTTTCACTTAGAAATGTCTAGAAAATGTTATTAATAATTACAAAGAATCGACAAGTAACATTAAATTATAGTGAGATTTTGAAGTAGAAATACTAAAATATATATATTTTTTGTAATACTCCAATTATTGGCGCAATATTCAAGAACAAGCAACTTGCAAGAAATTGGTAGTGAATTTGACAAATATTTATAAAGAATTGACAATTAACATTGATTTATAGTGATTTTTTTTTGTAGAAATACTGAAATAGTATATTTTGTAAAATGTACCCCCAATTATTGGCACAATATACAAGAACAAGCAATTTACAAGAAATTGCTAGTACATTTTTAAAAGTAGAAATACTAAAATAGTATTTTTTTGTAAAACGTTCGCAAATAATTACAAAGAATCGACAAGTAACACATTGAATTAAATGTAAAATTTTGAAGGAGAAAGACTCAAATAGCATTTTCTTGCAATACTCCAATAATAGTTTTATTCACTATAATGACAAAAGGAGCATAGAGAACTTCCACAGAAGAACGTTAGTGCTATATACGGGTTTGGAATGAGGAGTTTAGTAAATAATGACAATTTTAATTCTGGACAAATTATCCATTTAATAATCAGTAAAAAGAGTGGTGGAAGTGTTAAACTTACACCCTTTTTGTTTCATGAGAAACTAGAAATAAAAATAGAGCATTTTTAGATGGTCACATGCAGCAGAGGCAGTTCAGGCGATACAGAACACATTTTCAGTCAGCGCTCTGAACGCGCCTCAGGACAAGGCAAAATAGACTGACCCGGTGCAGCTCATATTAAAATGCAGCTCATATCTCAATTTACCCTGCATATTGGTATGCGTGATGATGAGCAGGAGCCAAAGAGGAGTGAAGCACCACAGTAAAGTGAGATGAGACCCCGAGGAGGACATGAAACGCGCTGAATGACAATTGCACCCGACTGTCAACACTCATCTGCATTTTAACCTCCCTTTGGACTGACACGCTGGCTCACACGCAGCCACGGTCCTGACATATCAAGATGTAGAGCGGGTACCCTGCTCTGGGTCTTCATTAGCAAAGCGCCGGGCTCATGCAGTATTTACGGAGTCGTCCACTAATTGAGTTTTAATGTCAGTGACTGCTCCCCAGGACACATCAGATAGGTATATGGGCCTTTAAAGGGCAGCCTCATCTGCGGTTCAACCGCCACCAACCACAACATGCCTTTCTAAACAACACCGCCCCTGATAGGAAATTGCCATCATGATATGAGAGAGGAAAAACCGGCTCTCCTCATTTAATTCAGCTAAAAGGCTGCTAGAAAGCCTCCTCAGCTGACCACCATAACCAGCCTTTGTGCCGGTGGTTAAATGATTAACAGAGTCAGCATGGCAGACTTGTTTACAGCATGTGAAGGAAAATTTCCACTGCATAATGCCAAACACTGAGTGTTGACAACCCACTCCTTGAGTGTCTACATGATTCATAACATCAGCCAAAAATGGGAAAACAGCAACAGCCTGTGCGCCAGAGACGACTCCACTGACGTGACAGGACGTGAAGCTCAAGGTTTACACCTGGACACCTGGTTTACATGTCAGACCAAACGCCGATCAAGTCAACAGGACATGATGAAAATCTTCCATTTTACCTGCATCTGTGGCACTGGTTGAAATGGGAGAGGAGTGATTAAGGGCAAACTGAATATTTAAACTGCAGTCATGAGAAAATAAACAGAGTACACAGGCTGATTACATACACTCTCAGAAAAAAAAGGTACAAAAGCTGTCACTGGGGCAGTACCTTTTCAAAAGGTACACTTTTGTACCTTTTAGGTACTAATATGTACAAACCCAATTCCAAAAAAGTTGGGACACTGTACAAATTGTGAGTAAAAAAGGAATGGAATAATTTACAAAATCTCATAAACTTATATTTTATTCACAATAGAATATAGATAACATATCAAATGTTGAAAGTGTAGCAATAAGAGGCCGGAAAAGTTAAATGTACATATAAGGAACAGCTGGAGGACCAATTTGCAACTTATTAGGTCAATTGGCAACATGACTGGGTATAAAAAGAGCCTCTCAGAGTGGCAGTCTCTCTCAGAAGTCAAGATGGGCAGAGGATCACCAATTCCCCCAATGCTGCGGCGAAAAATAGTGGAGCAATATCAGAAAGGAGTTTCTCAGAGAAAAATTGCAAAGAGTTTGAAGTTATCATCATCTACAGTGCATAATATCATCCAAAGATTCAGAGAATCTGGAACAATCTCTGTGCGTAAGGGTCAAGGCCGGAAAACCATACTGGATGCCCGTGATCTTCGGGCCCTTAGACGGCACTGCATCACATACAGGAATGCTACTGTAATGGAAATCACAACATGGGCTCAGGAATACTTCCAGAAAACATTGTCGGTGAACACAATCCACCGTGCCATTCGCCGTTGCCGGCTAAAACTCTATAGGTCAAAAAAGAAGCCATATCTAAACATGATCCAGAAGCGCAGGCGTTTTCTCTGGGCCAAGGCTCATTTAAAATGGACTGTGGCAAAGTGGAAAACTGTTCTGTGGTCAGACGAATCAAAATTTGAAGTTCTTTTTGGAAAACTGGGACGCCATGTCATCCGGACTAAAGAGGACAAGGACAACCCAAGTTGTTATCAGTGCTCAGTTCAGAAGCCTGCATGTCTGATGGTATGGGGTTGCATGAGTGCGTGTGGCATGGGCAGCTTACACATTTGGAAAGGCACCATCAATGCTGAAAGGTATATCCAAGTTCTAGAACAACATATGCTCCCATCCAGACGTCGTCTCTTTCAGGGAAGACCTTGCGTTTTCCAACATGACAATGCCAGACCACATACTGCATCCATTACAACATCATGGCTGCGTAGAAGAAGGATCTGGGTACTGAAATGGCCAGCCTGCATTCCAGATCTTTCACCCATAGAAAACATTTGGCGCATCATAAAGAGGAAGATGCGACAAAGAAGACCTAAGACAGTTGAGCAACTAGAAGGCCTGTATTAGACAAGAATGGGACAACATTCCTATTCCTAAACTTGAGCAACTTGTCTCCTCAGTCCCCAGACGTTTGCAGACTGTTATAAAAAGAAGAGGGGATGCCACACAGTGGTAAACATGGCCTTGTCCCAACTTTTTTGAGATGTGTTGATGCCATGAAATTTAAAATCAACATATTTTTCCCTTAAAATTATACATTTTCTCAGTTTAAACATTTGATATGTCATCTGTTGTATTCTGAATAAAATATTGAAATTTGAAACTTCCACATCATTGCATTCTGTTTTTATTCACAATTTGTACAGTGTCCCAACTTTTTTGGAATCGGGTTTGTACTGTTAAGGTACCAAAATGGACTCTTTAGGTACAAAGGTGTGCCTTTTGAAAACGTACCACCCCAGTGACAGCGTTTGTACCTTTTTTTTTTTTTGCACAGAATAAACGAAGAAATGTGCATCTGTAATGGTGTGGTGAAGAAATGATGAGAAGCTCATTAGACAGTCTGCCATACTCTGCCATAAGCTGACTAATTAGTGTGAATTCAAGCAGGCAGTTCTCCAGTATTTCTTTGTGTATTCTGCAGGTTAAGCAATTAAATAGAGATCACTTTCACTTTGTTAAAAGAACTTCCTTCCTTAGAAATGAGCCAGATAACTATGGTTGCATTCTTATTCTGAATAAAATATTGAAATTTGAAACTTCCACATCATTGCATTCTGTTTTTATTCACAATTTGTACAGTGTCCCAACTTTTTTGGAATCGGGTTTGTACTGTTAAGGTACCAAAATGGACTCTTTAGGTACAAAGGTGTGCCTTTTGAAAACGTACCACCCCAGTGACAGCGTTTGTACCTTTTTTTTTTTTTTCCTGAGAGTGTATATGCACAGAATAAACGAAGAAATGTGCATCTGTAATGGTTCGGTGTGGTGAAGAAATGATGAGAAGCTCATTAGACAGTCTGCCATACTCCAAATTATTTTGTGTCCGTTTCTCCTGCGGCAAGCGATAGACTCACAGAGGACAAAAAAAAAAAAGACTCTTTGCAGGAATTAATCATCCAAATAGCAAATAAACCATGCAATCATTTATTTTGAAAAGCCAAGCTGACTAATTAGTGTGAATTCAAGCAGGCAGTTCTCCAGTATTTCTTTGTGTATTCTGCAGGTTAAGCAATTAAATAGAGATCACTTTCACTTTGTTAAAAGAACTTCCTTCCTTAGAAATGAGCCAGATAACTATGGTTGCATTCTGGAAAGTAGTTCTCTGGCATGGTCCAATTTGTTTTATCATAGGAAATTAAATTTCTCAAGTACTTCCATTTCTTTTCTTAAGTCAACACAAAATAATTTACTTTCTATTGTGATTCATTTGTGCACATTATTGCAAACAACCTTTTATCTTGGTAATCTTTAATCAAAATATAAGAATAAGAGCTCTTCTGCTGAAATCATTTTTCTCTTCCACTTAAGTCACTTGGCTTGTTATTTCTGCATTGTTTTAGGAAACACACATTCAGGTCTTACTCTATTCTTTTATGTAAATGCCATTTTTAACCATCCAATCAGTTCGTGATTAATAAAATTAAGAATGCATCACAACACAATAATTAGACAAAATATAAAATTCTAAGTTTTGTTTTTGCAGTGAGAAACCTTTCAGACCAAATTAACTATTAGCAAGGTTAAAACATTGAGTATCAAAGGGATTATTTATTTTAAAGGTACACTTATTTTATTTATTTAATGATCTTTTCACCATGTTTCCCCATGTATTTTATTTATTTGTTTGCAATATTTGATATTTGCTGTCAGCCGTGATTCATTTATTCCAGAAATGAAAGTTACAGTAACAGGAGATTGCTGAGATAAAGTGAGTAGTAGATTCGTATAATCGCAACACATCAGCCCAATTAGACAATCCCCTTCATTTAAATTATCAATTTACTGAGTTTTTTTTTTTTTTTTTAAATGAAGGAAACATTACATGCAACTATCATAAAATTGTTTTTCAAATCTACCTTACAACATGCATAAATCAATAAGCTCACCATAATAGTGAAGGCTTTTTACAGTGCTAATAGTTCCTTTCACACCAGAGCATAAGTGAGCAATCAGTGCTTATTGGCTTGAAATTGCTATATTTTCAAGCGAGGTGCTCTCTGAGTGGTTGTCTTCTAGTCATTGCTCATGCATCTCTCTCTTATTCTTTCTCTCACTTCTTTGGATCATAATCCTAATGCAGTAATCTAAAGCTCTATCATAGCATAACGTTCTCGCTCCAGAGCCATTGCCAGCCGAGCCAAATGATTATATTGCAGTGTGGCTCATCGAACTGCGTATGGTCAAAAAGTAGAGCACTTGATGGCTTGCACAAGTGAGTTTAATGTCTACTCGTTGCTTGGAGCCCTTGACCCTCTCTTGGAGGCGCTCCATGTTGGTCAATATCTAGTGCCTCCAAATTGAAATAGAGTCAGAGGTGCAGATGAGATATCCACCATCAGGATTTGGCTGTGGAGCTAATAGAGAGAGAAACAGGGCCCATGAGCTGCTCTCTTTACAGAACTGAGACTTAGATGTGTCACAGAGGACAGTTATTGTACAATTAATGGCCAGATAGTTTAATCTTCTGAAATAAGACTAGGTTTTTATTCTTGGCTAAAAAAGAAATCCTAAACACTGCAGAAAGACATAAGAGCAGACTCGGTTACAAAAACATCCTCGAGTCAGTAGAAAAACCTTTGCATAATGTCCACTAGCTTGCTGTTGGAATGAGTGGTAAAAGTCGAAATTCTTTCTAAATAAAATTTGCAGTTCAGGCCTTGTAAGCAATCTTTTTAATCAAAAAGGTAAATCCAGGAAGGAAGTTGAAATATCGGGGAAATATTTTGGAGGAAGTTTGCCTCATTTGAAATGGAATGTCTGGGCTCCAAACTCTTTAGACATGGTCCACTTCAGGAGAACTGCTGCCGCTCCGATCCCCTTGACCAGTACGCACAGGCACACTTTTAACCTGATACAAAATTGCTTCTGCTCAAAGCAGCAAACACTCAATCACCCTCTAACATCTTACTCCCAACCAAACACAACCAACCGTAACCCACCAAACACAACATACATGCAGGATGACTGGAGTCTTACATTTTGGAAAGCTTGATGGAAGGTAACCAGAGCCAATGACCATTTGTTAACCATTTACAACCTTTTAACCGTTTAGCTATTATGCTAAAGTCTATTATGCAAAAAGGCAATTTCTGCAATATAATTCAACAATCTTAGTGTGTGAAGTACTGTTAAACTCTCAGGGGGAGCTTCATTTTCCTCAGAAACTGGTGATTTTAGTGTGAATTCTGCAACTGATCCAACAAATGAATTCCATCATAACCATCATAACATGCATAAATGTTTGTGTTCATAATATCATATATGGGAGATGTGTGAACGGTTAGACGATTCTTATTTTGATCCAATGTCTTTGTGAAACCGATACCGTATTAAATATTTCATCAAAAAGAGAAGCATGGCACCATCCAAACACAAAGAGCTCAACGACTCAAATTCCAACAAAGAAAACTGTTCTAAAGTTTTTTTTTTTTTGTTAGTGCCAAATGGGGTGAAATGGCCAAATCAAAGCTAAGCATTTAGAATCTGTTTTAGTCATACTCATGTCCACTTGTGGTCATGGTCAAACAACAGTGCATGATTTCAGTAAAACACTGATGACAATGTCTGGCACATTCACATTTCAGTGATGCATTATTTAATAAATACAATTTTATAATTTTATCAGATTATCAACTTAATTTAATCATAAGAAAAATCTGCTTAATTCTTTTGGACTGGACCTTAGACTATTATAATAATGACGTGCATGTTGTTGCTCATTAAGGCAGAGGCAACGAAAAGATATTTTGTGAGCAGAATTACAAGCTAATAACTAATGCATTTAATTAAATATTCATCCACTGACAAGTCATTTTAATACTTTCTTGCACTTATGTTCTTAATGAGTCTTACATGGGTCCTTGTAAGTCACAGTAAAGTCAATAGGGTACCATAAAAGTTTCTTCAACTACTGGCTGTGGACTAAACAGCTCTTAAAACACTTTGTCTACTAATAGTCACTGCACACACATGGACAACTAAACATGACACTTCCACCACCTCGCAGATTATGGATATTTTATGAAAATATTTTGTAATGGAAATAACACTTATACAAAATATAATAAAATTGCTAAAGCTAATTTCTTGGCCAGTATTTTATGCATATAAGATTCACACTTTTAGCGTGAAATACCTCTTAAGAAATTAAGTCACACCTTTTACATGATGACAGTTACACCTTGATGACAAAAACATTCCATTTGGATTTTTTCCTTTATTTTTCACTGTTTACTTCACAAGTCGCATACTTCTTAAAGTATCCATTATCTACATGAAACAATACTACCCATGGCCGGCCCGCTATATTTTAAACACTGCTGCCATCTACTGCTTCCTTATGGAACCATATTGAGTGCTCCGAGAACTACACCATTGCAAATGGACCAAAATGAAAAACGGAATAGCTAATGTAAAAAATAATCCACTATATGAACCAAACAAGTAGATCACATGCTGTTTATTAACAGTTTTGTCTGCAGCAATATCATACAAGTGAAACTACATGGAAAGAGTGCTTTTCCAAGGTGCTGCCTACTAAAGTCATGAAAATGACTTTTACTAAAGGATTTTTAAAGAAACACCAGCAAATGCTTTGACTGTCCTAACTGCCCAAATGCAAGAGAGTATACATACATATATAAATACACAAATACCTAATGTGCTTGACAGTTAGAAAACAAAACATTTGTAACACTTTGTTTGGAAACCCACCCAGACCCACACTTACACAAAATGTGAATTTTACATGGCAACACCCTGGTAGAAAATGCAGTACAAAAACAGCTTTGGTGAACTTGTGTAGTCCTCTATAAAAAGAATTTCCATAAAAGCATTTTAAAAAAGTTAAATATTATAAAGTGAATTTGCTATTGCACACAGTGATAAGAGGCTTCGAGAAGAAAGGACTCTGCTGTGATGGCAATACTAGAGCAGTCTCAAGGCTTTCTGCGTCTACAAAATAAAATTGAGGCACATTTTTTTTAAAAAGCTGGTTTTCACCAGTGTGACTGGAGACAAGTGAAACTGTATGCAAATAAAGAGCTTACTTTGGATATCCGTGATGTTGGTATCCAGGTCCTAGGTTTGAGCCAGCTCTCATCTCCACTGCCACAGAGCACTAGATAAAGACAAGAGACAGGTTAGGAAAAACATTTATATTATAAAATACATAAACACACACCCATTCAAAATAGCAAAAAAAGTATTTGTTGACCTTTAAATATGGGCAATTAAGTCTTTAAGTGTGCAGTGCCTGCGCCTGGCTAGAGGATATCAGTATCTTACCCTTGTCTCCACATTAGTCCAGTTTCTTTCCATAGGCTCACCATCCGGACCAGTCTCTGATGATCGTCTCTTACGGCTACAATCAAAAATCACAATACAGAACATTCACTGTGAGACCTAGAAATAATATATGCTGTCAAGTTTGAATTGTATTGGTGGTCATACAATTACCTGGCCGCAACAGGGTTTTCCTGCTTAAGCGTTTCGATATCCGTGAACTGAACAGCCTGTCCTCCACCTCTAGTTTTGAACACTTCACCCTGATAAAGAGCAAAAAAAACTTTAGTTTCAGCTGACAACCAAAATCAGCCAGAGGAAGACCACTAGAAAAAGGAAGTTACCTTGATTAGCTTGGTCTGAATCTCTCCATCTGATGCAAACTCCTGGTGTGTCAGAACGTACTTGTCACACTTGGATAGAGCTTTCTCATTGGGAGCATTCACTTTGATGGCATTGGGGATGTTTGGCTGCAGAACTGTATCCAAGTCCACATTAGTGGTGGGTTTATGATCAACCCACCTCTCCCCACCTGCGGAGTGCGAGCGTCTGTGTAGAGGCCGAACCAGCGGCCCAGTCTATTCAATTAAAACACAAGCACAGTAAGACAAACAGAAGGCGGTTCTTAAGCATGCTGAAGTGTGAGTGTGTTAGTCAATCTCTACAGAAGCACAAACTAAACGTACCAAGCTGTTAAGAGGAAAGAAAAAAGCTGAAGATACGTTCCCATTCAAACAAGCTCCAAATGAAAAAAATGCTTTTCAATACACAGATATTAAAGCTGTAAATGTTGACAATTTCAACTTTTACACAACTCAATTGCTTTTCATACACTTTAGACAAGTTAAATTATGCGAGGAGTAAGAGATGACATTGAGAAGATGAAAACTCAAATTTATTTGTCTAAAAGTGCAAAACAAAGCCATTACATGGTTAAAATAAGCAGCACACAATACCTTATTTTACATATAGATCTTCTGGGTCATAATTAATACAGCTGAGAAACGGATCAAAATGTCTATATTAGGCTACAATGAGTCTATATTAATGTCTTGTTGAAGCTCTTCCTACAACTACAGCAAGATACTCTACTGACCCAGTGACCCGTTTCCTCTAGGTCTACCTCTGCTGGCTGGACAGGCACCTCTCTGGCCCAGCACCTGCCTCTCCTCCTCCTAAGACTGTCGGGAAGGCCCTGAGCTCTTTTCCTACTGTCTGGAGGCGACTGGCTACCCTGCCTACGAGAGTGCGGGACACCCTGCTCCCACTCGGAGATGCAGGAGGCCACAGACACACTGCCTGGTCTGGGGAAGTGAGGATCTGGCCTGACCGTCTGAGAGAAGTTATATATGGGCTCCAGGGAGGAGAGAGATGACTGAGAGCCATTGTAGAGAGACTGTAAGCGACATGAGATTAGTACACACATGATTTGCATGCAACACACACCAGTACATTTATATATATATATATATAAAAATAAAAAAAAGCATTCAAATGGCATTAAAAACAGGTGGGAATCAGGAAAAAAAAAAAAAAAAAGTGCTCAGGGTAATTTTACACAGACACAGAGCATAGCAGACCATGAATGGACATATAAAGATGAGGTTTGTGGATTAGGTTAGGCATAAATCTCAGGGTCAGGCGGTCTAGAAACGCATGTCAGTTAAACGTACAGGAACAGGTGACGGGGAAACAGATCTCTTGGCAGGCACTTTGTCCTTTTCTCTGGAGGGCCGCTGTGGCTGCCGGTTCTCCGTCTTTCCCTCAGTCACAATGGCTTTGAGCTGTTTGAGTTTCTCATCCTTCACCCACAGCTTATTCTGCATTTCCAGCTGCTTAGCATTTACCCGCCTCTCCTGTGGAGCACAAACAAACAAATCTTGCATTGTATCACACCACTAACAAATTAAATTGTACAAAAAAAAAAAAAAAAGCATCTTGTTCCACATATATGGTCTATGGGAAGACACTCACACACTCCTTCTCCCACTTAAGCTTGGCGTCAGTGACGATGCCCTGCATGCGCGTTTCCATGCGTCTCTTTTCAGACATTTCCCTCTGCAGCCGCTGTTCTCTGCTCTCCAGTTCGTGCTGTAGAGATCGTTTGTCCTCCTCATAGATGTTGGTGGTTTTCTGTAGAATGTCAATCTGCATACAGAGTAACATTGAAGATGCATTACAGAGGCCACATTCAACACTTTTGTTAGTCAAGATTTGTTGGAAAAAACAGTTGTCATTCAAACCATAATTATCATAGCTTAAATTGTATTGTGAATGCCAGACTGTGTAGACAAACGCTACCGTTCAAAGTTCGGGGTTTGTAAAATGTAATCTTCAAGGGGACTCTTATGCTCAACCAAGGCAGCATTTGATCAAAAATACAACAAAAATAGTAATATTGTGAAATATTATATATTTTTTATCCTGACTCAATGATGGTGCAAATACCTTGTACTCCAGCATTTTGGATTTCTTTTCCAGACGATCAATCTCATTCTTCTGGTTTTGGATCATTTTGTCCTTTTCACCAAGCCGGCCACGTTGCTCTTGGATGAAGTTCTCCTTGGAGAGAAGGTTGCTGTCTTGCTCTTGAAGCACAGACTTCAGCATGTTGGCTGAAACAGAATTGCCACCAGAAATTTGCAAAAATGTTGCAAAGACCATTTAAACAGCTCTCAATAAAGTGATTTTACCAGTTTTATTGTACTCCTCAACCATCAGCTTTCGAATCTTGTGTCTCTTCTCCAGGGCGTCAATGAGTCTGGGCAGTGTAACATCATCATTAGGGCCAGAGATCTCACAGGGAGGAAGTGGATGGAACGACTGAAGTAGTTGGTTCAATACTGTTGGAGACTCTGTAACAGAACACATCACATAATTAACATTACCCCCCCCAAAAAAACTAACAATATGAGACTTTCGGATGGAGTCCGGCATGTTAAAGAAAATGCAAATTTTGCAGAATTGCCACCAGAAATTTGCAAAAATGTTGCAAAGACCATTTAAACAGCTCTCAATAAAGTGATTTTACCAGTTTTATTGTACTCCTCAACCATCAGCTTTCGAATCTTGTGTCTCTTCTCCAGGGCGTCAATGAGTCTGGGCAGTGTAACATCATCATTAGGGCCAGAGATCTCACAGGGAGGAAGTGGATGGAACGACTGAAGTAGTTGGTTCAATACTGTTGGAGACTCTGTAACAGAACACATCACATAATTAACATTACCCCCCCAAAAAAACTAACTAACAATATGAGACTTTCGGATGGAGTCCGGCATGTTAAAGAAAATGCAAATTTTTAATGTTAACGCACATTGTGAGAGAGAATAATATGCAAGCACACACACAAAAATACCTCCATCTACAGGACCACCACGTTCTTCCAGCCTGTGGGTAAGCTCATCTTTGAAGGCCTGGTTTCTCTGTCGGCGACCAGCAGCAAAGCCACAGATGGGCCTGTCAACAGGCCGGGCCACTTCAACCTCCTGAGTCATCTCAGCAAAGCGCATCACCAGCTACACAGATGAGAAACCAAAATGTCAGTGCAACTAAAATAAATCTGAAGTGGAACAATGCACCTTTTGACCTGTTAATATTGCTTACTAAGGTCTCCTCATAATCATCAGCTTTTGGATTTACACACACGACCATCCTCACTTTGCCTTCCCCATCAAAGTAGTTCTTGAATAGATGGGTCACTTTGGAGTCCCTGTACGGAACCATCTGAGGACAAAAGTCAAGAGAGCCTATGAGGTTTCTAACATTTTTAACCAATCATATGGTCAGTTAATCTCTCACATACCTTGTTTGTGCCACACATCTGATTCTCCCTCAGTACCTCAATACATGTGCGCAGAGTCATTAAAGATTGATTGATGTTGCCTGTGAGAAAAAGAAACCCATACCCATCATATAAACCATAACACTGAAATCCTGAAGGTAATAAAAGTAGTTCTTTGTGCTGCTGCCTGACCTGCTTCACGGAGACGGTTGCCCTCTGCTCGGGTTCTGCTGGTGCGTTCACTGCCAGCCAGATCCACCAGACACAACTGGCTCACATTTACCTGACTCTTATCCTGAAAAAGGAGCAACAAATCTTTAAGTGTTTGTCAGTGGTTTCGCTGTCACAATTGAGAGCCTAACATCTCCACATGTAGGGCCAAAATGTCACATTTGAAGGTGTAGTTCTTGCAAAAATGAAAATTGTCAATTACTCACCCTTGCATTAGACCAAATTCATAAAATTTGCATTAATGTTTTCAACACAAATTCAGATATTTTTAGCGAAACTTTATATTTCCATCACTCCATTCCAACAACACCTCAAAGAGTTCATAAAGACATTGTAAAAGGAATCCATATGAATCAAGCAGTTTAATCCAAGTTTCCACAAAGTGACAATCACTTTATATGAAGAGATTTAATTTATACATTTATTCACATATGAGCATTAATTCATGCAAACAGATGATGCAGTTAAAGAGTCATAGTTTCAGTGGAATAAACTTTAAATGGAGAGACAAAAACCATTCAGGTTTCATTAAAAATATCTTCATTTATGCTTTGAGCCTTGTGAGTTTGGAACATGGGTGACTAAATTACAATTAAAATTTTTGGGTGAACTATTTCTTTAACATCTCATGAATAATTTAAACACTTTAAAAGAATCAAATAAACAGGATTCATTCAAATGCTTTATCAGACTTAATGGGTTAGTTCACCGAAAAATTAAAATTAGGTTCTGCTGGTGCGTTCACTGCCAGCCAGATCCACCAGACACAACTGGCTCACATTTACCTGACTCTTATCCTGAAAAAGGAGCAACAAATCTTTAAGTGTTTGTCAGTGGTTTCGCTGTCACAATTGAGAGCCTAACATCTCCACATGTAGGGCCAAAATGTCACATTTGAAGGTGTAGTTCTTGCAAAAATGAAAATTGTCAATTACTCACCCTTGCATTAGACCAAATTCATAAAATTTGCATTAATGTTTTCAACACAAATTCAGATATTTTTAGCGAAACTTTATATTTCCATCACTCCATTCCAACAACACCTCAAAGAGTTCATAAAGACATTGTAAAAGGAATCCATATGAATCAAGCAGTTTAATCCAAGTTTCCACAAAGTGACAATCACTTTATATGAAGAGATTTAATTTATACATTCATTCACATATGAGCATTAATCAATGCACAGAGCACATCAAATATGGCAAAGGGAAGCCAATCTTGTGCATCATGCAAACAGATGATGCAGTTAAAGAGTCATAGTTTCAGTGGAATAAACTTTAAATGGAGAGACAAAAACCATTCAGGTTTCATTAAAAATATCTTCATTTATGCTTTGAGCCTTGTGAGTTTGGAACATGGGTGACTAAATTACAATTAAAATTTTTGGGTGAACTATTTCTTTAACATCTCATGAATAATTTAAACACTTTAAAAGAATCAAATAAACAGGATTCATTCAAATGCTTTATCAGACTTAATGGGTTAGTTCACCGAATTAAAATTAGGTTGTGTTTTACTCACCCCAGAGCCATCCTAGGTGTATATGACTTTCTTCTTTCAGACGAATCCAGTCGGAGTTATATAAAAAATTGTTTTTGATCTTCCAAGCCGTTTAATGCCACTTAGCGGGTGTTGCATGCATCAGTCCAAAAGAAGAGAAATAAAAAGCACCAATCCATAAAAAAATTAAAATAAAAGTCTCTCACATGACTCCGGGGGGTGAACAAAGGCCTCCTGTAGTGAATCGTAAGCATTGCGTTTTGTAAGAAATATATCCATATTCAAAACGTATCCAAGTTTCCACAAAGTGACAATCACTTTATATGAAGAGATTTAATTTATACATTCATTCACATATGAGCATTAATCAATGCACAGAGCACATCAAATATGGCAAAGGGAAGCCAATCTTGTGCATCATGCAAACAGATGATGCAGTTAAAGAGTCATAGTTTCAGTGGAATAAACTTTAAATGGAGAGACAAAAACCATTCAGGTTTCATTAAAAATATCTTCATTTATGCTTTGAGCCTTGTGAGTTTGGAACATGGGTGACTAAATTACAATTAAAATTTTTGGGTGAACTATTTCTTTAACATCTCATGAATAATTTAAACACTTTAAAAGAATCAAATAAACAGGATCCATTCAAATGCTTTATCAGACTTAATGGGTTAGTTCACCGAAAAATTAAAATTAGGTTGTGTTTTACTCACCCCAGAGCCATCCTAGGTGTATATGACTTTCTTCTTTCAGACGAATCCAGTCGGAGTTATATAAAAAATTGTTTTTGATCTTCCAAGCCGTTTAATGCCACTTAGCGGGTGTTGCATGCATCAGTCCAAAAGAAGAGAAATAAAAAGCACCAATCCATAAAAAAATTAAAATAAAAGTCTCTCACATGACTCCGGGGGGTGAACAAAGGCCTCCTGTAGTGAATCGTAAGCATTGTGTTTTGTAAGAAATATATCCATATTCAAAACGTAATAATTACTTTAATCTAGCTTGCGCCAAGCCGTTTATGGATGGGCGCTTATTTCACTTCTTTTGGACTGAAGCACTGCAACACCCGAAACTTTAAATGGAGAGACAAAAACCATTCAGGTTTCATTAAAAATATCTTCATTTATGCTTTGAGCCTTGTGAGTTTGGAACATGGGTGACTAAATTACAATTAAAATTTTTGGGTGAACTATTTCTTTAACATCTCATGAATAATTTAAACACTTTAAAAGAATCAAATAAACAGGATTCATTCAAATGCTTTATCAGACTTAATGGGTTAGTTCACCGAAAAATTAAAATTAGGTTGTGTTTTACTCACCCCAGAGCCATCCTAGGTGTATATGACTTTCTTCTTTCAGACGAATCCAGTCGGAGTTATATAAAAAATTGTTTTTGATCTTCCAAGCCGTTTAATGCCACTTAGCGGGTGTTGCATGCATCAGTCCAAAAGAAGAGAAATAAAAAGCACCAATCCATAAAAAAATTAAAATAAAAGTCTCTCACATGACTCCGGGGGGTGAACAAAGGCCTCCTGTAGTGAATCGTAAGCATTGCGTTTTGTAAGAAATATATCCATATTCAAAACGTAATAATTACTTTAATCTAGCTTGCGCCAAGCCGTTTATGGATGGGCGCTTATTTCACTTCTTTTGGACTGAAGCACTGCAACACCCGCTGACTGCAATGATAGAGCTTGGAATAGCCAGGACAATTTTTAACCTAAATCCAACTGGATTAGTCTAAAAGAAGAAAGTCATATACACGTAGGATGCCTCGGGGGTGAGTAAAACACAACCTAATTTTCATTTTTGGGTGAACTAACCCTTTAACTTTGACAAACTTATCACTACGGGGTGCCAAACCCCTACAAATGTCACATTCATCAGTCCAGCAGCAAGATCAGAAACAGGAACACTGCATGTTTTTTTTTTGGTACTAAACTTCTGACACTTCATATGTATCTGAATAACAGAGGTTAACCTTGAATCAAATGGCATTAGTATTAAAATTTATATTTTTAGTTTACAAAAATGTTTCTTCCAAAAAATAAAGTCTTGAAATCTGACCTGAAGCACATTGTCTCCATCTGCATCCAGAGGTGCTTGTGCCAATTTAATAATGAACACACTGTGAGAGCGGCTGGACTCACGGTTCAATTGCGTGTTTGCAATCCTGCGCTTCTTCTGACCTGTGTTCAGAAAACAAAAGATCTCATACTAAAATAGCCATGTGCGCTAACTACAAATAAAACCATTAAAGGGGTCATATGATGTTGCTAAAAAGAACATTATTTTGTGTATATGGAGTAATGAAATGTGTTTATGCGGTTTAAGGTTAAAAAAAAAATAAATAAAAAAATTTTTTCCACATACTGTAAATTGTTTCTCCTCTATGCCCCGCCTTTCTGAAACGTGTCGATTTTTACAAAGCTCATCGGTATGAAAAGCGAG
Source organism: Sinocyclocheilus grahami (assembly GCF_001515645.1). Classification (NCBI taxonomy): domain Eukaryota; kingdom Metazoa; phylum Chordata; class Actinopteri; order Cypriniformes; family Cyprinidae; genus Sinocyclocheilus; species Sinocyclocheilus grahami. The sequence continues at coordinate 1,479,152 of NW_015505234.1, read as the reverse complement.
GTGTGCTCTGATTAGCCAGCTATCTAGTGCGTTGTGATTGGCCGAATACCTCAAGTGTGTGACAGAAATGTTACGCCCCTTACCATACTGTGATGTCGTGTCCCGGCTGTAGCGACGAAACAAAAACCATTAAAACCCATTATAAACGAGGCATTTGTTACATCCAGTGGGGACATTATTACGGATTATAATGACTTATACCAGGGGTGGCGAACGTCGGTCCTGGAGAGTCGCAGCCCTGCAGAGTTTTGCTTCAACCCTAATCAAACACCTGAACAAGCTAATCAAGGTCTGAAGGGTTACTAGAAAGGTGACTACAGGCAGGTGAGTTTTAATTAGGGTTGGAGCTGTACTCTGCAGGGCTGTGGCTCTCCAGGACCGGAGTTCGCCACCGCTGTCTTATACTGTCTTTTTTTCACGTTGGGTTGCATCGCACCACGTAAGCATAAAACCATGCCTTGGTGGGCCTGAGTGAGCGGCGGCGGGCCCGGCAGATTCGACGAAGGAGCAGCTGGTGGGCTTGCGGCAACCACATGAGACCACCCCGGGCTGGACCCCGCTTCGTCCACGGTGAAAGCCGATCCGGCGATCCACAGCATGAAATTTTGGAAGGCCAAAGTAGTTTTGCTTTCACAACAAAGCACACAGAACCACTTCTCAACATGGCGGCAGCAACAATACTACAGCGAGAATAAAAGTTACGCCTTCTTTCTTTGTGTGAACATTTGGGCGGCGTTATGCAAATCTTCCCACATAGTGACGTAGACATGTGGGTGCGTGTTAGAACGAGCCGTTTTATGTAGGCGTGGTTGACTCTTAACTTTCATAAAGAAAGATTTGGATTTGAGACTTTAGTCTTTGTAACTTTACAGATCTTCTTTATGCACCAAGAGCTTGTAGCACTCCAAAGAGAAAGGAAAAATTGAAAGCGCATCATATGACCCCCTTAACATTTAAAAAAAAAAAAAAAAAACTTAACATCTACATCAGCTTACCTCTCCAAAAGACTTCAAAAGCTTCCTCTGTTGACTTGACTTCAACTTCAGTGCACCCAGCCACATACATGTTGTGATTTTGATCTTCACGCAGTATTTTGGATTGGGGTGGTCTGAAATGCGAAATACAGTATGATAACATTTCTGTAACTACAGAGTAGGCAACAAAGCTCAATCTCTGCATGGGCGCCTACCAGCAAGTAAAACAAAAGCACAAGACAAAGCGCATACAGACACCCTTGAAGCACTTGAAAGCATAAGCCAGGACGCGCAGAACAGCTACACAAAGGAAAGAATATCATTATCAAAAGGCAGCAAGTCCATCTATGAATGGATTTCATTGGCCACGTACATGAACTCAATGGTGTTTCTCAGAGGTGTGCCTGCACCATTCCACCTAATGAAAAAACAATTAATTCTAAGTGCATAGATAACTAAATGAAAAAAATATTAATGGGACTAAACCTAAATCATTTTGGTGTCAGTTCTCAATGTAAAAATTTAATGGAGTAAATATTTAAGTAAAGAAGTATTGGTTACCCACAAATTGGTACTACGGACACAACCAATCAAAGTAGATCTGAATTTTTTTATATAGACTATCATTCAAACATTTGGGGTCGATACAATTTTTTGGAAAGAAGGCTCTTATGCTGACAAAGGCTGTATTTATTGAATCAAAAATACAGTAAAAACATATTAGCCAACTTACTTGGGCTTTATTGGGTCAAAGGGAGTCTCTTCCAGGAGATCATAGATATAGTTGTTGTAAATCTCAATGTAAGAGACAAAGACACTGTAGCTGCTATCTTCATCCACTTCACCTGCCTTACAAGCCTCCTCTGGACTGATCATGTCAGCAAACTCAGGGTCAATTCGCCTACAAAACAAGAACAGCATATAAACTCACTATATTTAATTTAAAACAGATCAGGCAATTTGTAACTTTAAAGGTGCAATAGGTGATGGTCTTCAGAAATTGTTTTTTTGTAATGCTGGTTGAAAGTCTCTTCACATCCCGATAGCAATCATTAAATTAAGTGGTCTAAATGTATTTGTCTGTATTTGTATATTCTGTGGAAGGCGCAGGATCAAGAAATGTTTGTCCAATCAAAACTCGCACTGAGCGTTTTAATATGCTTTCCTACCTGCCCGTCAACGTATGTATTAGCATACCTCTGAGCACCCTGTTCGCAGCAGACAGGATACATCATCAGCGCGTTTACGCATGCTGTGCAGACTGCAGACAGAGCGAGGATGGAAGGCAAACATCAACAACCCGATCTTCCTTCCTGGTATTGTAGTACTTTTAAAGTTAAAAACCAGCGGTTAATCCAGTCCTCGCGCTAGCTCGTTAGAAGTGAGCTACCTGCATGAACTGTGATCGATATGATCCCTACAGTGTTCATTGCTCCCTACTCCCTGAGCGGGTGAAATCCGTTTAAGTTTACATCACTTCGGAACATGGGCTGGAATTGGGAACTACTGATGTAGCCTATTGTAGGAATGTTGTCTCTGGTCTGAGAGCGTAAATGCGTTCGGGGGCGTGGCTTTGGACGGCGATTGCAGGGAGGGTGGGACGTTCGCTTTCAGTGCTGTCAGGCTAAAGTTAGCATTTTCCAAGATCTCCTACTGCACCTTTAATTACTTGAATTAACCTTGTTGTTGGGGTCTTTGGTACAGATGTCTGGCTGTCTCGCTTCTGTCGGTCCAAGAGCGCATCTACCTGATTCTGTACCTCCATGCCATTTTTATCATCAGGCTTGAAAACCTGATGAGGGAAACATCAAGATAGCTCAAGGATGGAAAATTAATTTTACATAACTGAATAAAAGTACTTGATGAATTTGCTTACATATCTCTTGGCCTGGTAGGGGCCGATGCTGTTGAAGATCATGTCGAGTGAACGTGGGAGCAGCCCACCTTGACCAGGTGAGCCAGTCATTGTGTAAGTTTTACCACTGCCAGTGACACCGTAGGTGAACAACAGACCTAGTTTAAAAAGAAAACTGCTGTCAGTCGGAGTGTTTTTAAATAATAAATCATCATCATCATCTACAAGCACACAGAAAAGTATATTTACCATTTTTACAGTGAATGAGGTCTTCTACTAGAGGTTTGGCAACATCTGCAAATAATTCCCTCTGTGTCGTTTTAATTCCAAACACTTTTTTGAAGGAATATTGTGTCTAGAAGACAATTATAGTTCATCATAGTTAAAGGGATTATAACACATCAATATGTAAATGAACATCTAGGAAGCACATAATGAGTTGTATTAGCAATATTTCAAAGTATAAAAACGCAACCAACAAACCTCCAATACTTCATTTCATTGTACAAAAATTAATTGAAAAAAGAGGCTTGAATAACTGTTCCCAACCACTACAATATGGAAATAACCATAACTTTTGCTGTACATGCAAAAAAAAGTTTAAAGATTCTTACATCAAAATACATTTACTTAAAAAGCAAAATTACATGTCTTGTTTTGAGAAATTGTGAGTTTATGCTTAAAACGAACAAATATCTGCCAGCGGGCTCAGAAAAATACACTTAATTTAACTAGTTTTAATACCCCATTAAAAGATTTGATTAAATTATCTTATTGTTCAATTCCTCAGAAAACAAGGCTTCATATCTTTATTATGCATCTGCAAATGTAATGCCACAACTTTATGAATTTAAGACTTAAGGCCAGTGTTGGGAGTAACGCGTAACAAAAGTAATGCATTACAATAACTGATTACTTTTTGCTGTAACGCAGTAGTGTAAGGCATTACTAATTCGTTTTCAGTAATATTTTACTCGGTACATGTTCAGTAACGCATGCGTTACAACGCACGTTTAGCCTAAAATTTAATTGTTCAAAGAAAATAAAAAAACAGCAAGACTGCGAGATATTAACGAATCAAAAATGCCGCAAGTAAGTTCTATTTCCTGTTCGTGGTCAGTCAATAGCCGCGTGTGGTGTCTAAGTTTGTAAATAAAAACTAATTCTTGTCATGGCATTAGAGTTTACATATAGTCCTGTTGTGTCTAATATGAATAGACCCAAGCTATTCACAGATATTGCCAGATAATCACTTTACCTCTACCATACTTTTAACAGACTTGTATCGTTTGCGATTCTGGCTGTCATCCTTTCTTGCATTGTCTTGAGCCTTCACTTGGCCAATTATAGCTATATTGTTAGTAGCCTGGACAGCCCACAGTCATTATGCTACACCATATATCCTCTACTGGATATAAAATGCTCTGCAGTACATTTTGTCATTTTAGAATGTTAAGTTCTACTTCTGTAGTTATTTTGGTGAAAGCAACTCAAAAGTAATACAGGAGTCATGTAACGCATTACAGTTCTGAGACAGTAGTGTTGTAAGGTAAGGAATTACTTTTAAATAACAGTAACAAGTAATCCATAATGTATTACAGTTTGGAAGTAACTTGCACAACACTGCTTAAGGCCTGTTCACACCAAAGACGATAACAATAAAGATATAGTTCCAGAAATCGTTCTCAATTTTAAAGAATAGCAGAGTCCACACCACAGCTATAACGATAAAGGCACAGAGAAACAACATCATTGGAATCACTTTCAGAACATTTTTTTTCTCCAGCTGATGAACAATAAAAAACTAACAGCCAATCACAATCAATCCTGCTATAATGAGCTTGATGTTAAAGCGGCAGACGAGCGTACACTTGGAATAAACAGACAATATCGTCCGCTGGTGTGGATGCTAATATAGTTATCGTTCTTGGTGTGAACGGGCCTTTACAATGTAAGATCTATTTAAGGCCTTAGTTTATGGAAGGGCAAATTAACACCAAGACCCACATAAACCCTGCATAAGCTTCAAAGGGATAGTTTTGTTTTCATGTTGTTCTAGACCTTGACCTTTTCAAGCAGCACAAAAATGATACAAAGTTTTGCAGACTCAAAACAGCAAACAAGTCATACTGACCATGTTTATGGTGCTTTTACTGGCACTTTTAAAGTTTAGCAACCCCAATACTTTCATGATATAGAAAAGTGCTACCAATAAACAAAATATGCCTTTGTGTTGCACAGAAGAATAAGGCAAACAGGATTGGAGAGGTATGACATAACTCCTAATAAAAATTAGAAGAAAACTGTGTTTTAAATCATCCTAACTGGCAATATGAGAGCAGACAGGCACTCACCTCTTTGAATTCACCATTTCTGTTGGCTTTGAGCCCATCAGGGGCATGTAACTGAATGGTGGTGTTGCTTATAACCTCGATACAGCATTCCTCATCTTCTGCACCCAGTGGCCGCACGCGACAATACACCTGCAAACACATATCGAATTAATATGCTGATCATGACTGTCATTACCCTAATGAGAACAAAAAGTTACAACATACTCCAACAGGGTCCTTCTGGTTGTTGGAAGGCTTTTTTGGAGGGCGGCGGGGGGTCTTGCCCTTCCTGTTACAAACCGGAAAATTCATACATCACTCAACAAACAAGTAATGTTATAGTTCAAGTAAAACGAGCATGGTTGAAAGAGAATCCCAACTATCTATACACTTTCGGAGTTATGATAGGAAAATGCAATAAGCTCATTACATCACTGATTTTTACCAACATAAACAACATAACGTAACGTTAAACAACATAACGTTAGTTGATAATAATAGGGATAACAAATAATCAAACTACTGCTATAAACAGAAAACGTAAGACGTAAAGCGGGATTATGAGCTGAGCCTGAAGTACAAACAATGGATTAATAGCGTGAAAACGCGACGGGCGGTGAGTAACGTTAACACTAACTAGTTAACAAATGTCTGCTAAAACCACTCAAAGACTTTCATATGAAAACAAACTCGCTTATATGTTAATAAACGGGTCTTTAAAAATGCGTTATCGGTCTAATATAACTACAGTAGAAAATGGGTATAAAACACTTACGCTTGCCTAATCATGTTGAGGTGTTTTAGTTTAATTCCGCGACGCCGTTGCCTATACAAAATTCGATGTTCAAACGTTCCCTCCACTGCGTCAGTAACAGATTTTTCAAATGTGACCAATCAGCAAGCTCAGCCACGCTTTAGACGACCGGATGTCCCGCCCTAAGCTCCGCCTGATATTCTGTTGACAATTTCCGGTTTATCCGGAGAAACAGCATTCTACAAAAGAAGGCAGGAAGTCCAATCAAAAGTACTTTCAATAAATTACCAATTCAATAAATTTCAATTTATTCACATTTCACATACAGCCAAAACAATGAGTTAAGTTTTTCCCAAAAAATTTGAAATAACCCAAAACACTTACTCTATAAAAGAGAGGGATGTTGTCAAAGAGATATGGATAGATAAAGGCGATTATCCGTAGACATTTACAGAGTTTCTGATTTAATTTCCCAGAACACCTAAAAGAGAATACAGTTTATTTACTGAATTTTTTTTTGATGTCAAGACTAAGCTGCAAAGTGAAATACAGAAATTACCTTTTAATGCTGTGATAATTATAATCAAAAAATGGTAAACCAAGTCTAAAAACGAAGAAATACAAGTGTTTAGTCCTTAAAATGTTTTTTTTTTACCATTTAATACTATTGAGGTCAAAATCCACAAAGCAGGTTAGAATATATCAACTTTTGATTTATTAATTACTTATCCTACCTTGAGTAGCAGGCCAGTGCAGTGGATATTACAGAGTTGACAACAGCTATAGGAACATAATATTTGTGAAATGTGCTATTAACCCATTTATCTGGAAATGAGTAAGAGGAGTAGGTGATGGCAGACCCTGTTGTTGATCAATTACACAAATAAACAAAAAAGTTAGGTAAATTAAGACATAAGTATATAACTATATTTTACCCAATAGTTCCTCTACATACCAAGGCTGTAGAAGCTGAGTGCTCCATAATCAAAGAAGAAGCCGATGTGCCTGGCTCGTTCTGACATGGTACTGAAGGTATAAGCACAGCTGGAAGCAAGTGGGTACACACAGCATGACAACAGGAACACCAGAAAGGGCATCCTTCACCAACACTACCGTCAGCAGTTTCCATAAGAAAAACCTTGCTAAAAAATAAATTTCTTTACATTCTAAAAACTCAAGCATGAGTGCATGAAGCATGAAGGCATCAATGCTCTTGCAATAAAAAGTATTTTTAGTAGAAATGGACTTTTCTACTAATTAATTCATAGGAAAACCTTTCTTTGAATGAACAGTGTATCCTTCAGGTCATGGTGTATGTTGTCTTTGATATTTTTAGACTATTTTATGCATGCTTATAATGGAACCCATTCCTGTCATCTTGCCTATATGTAACTGTTTGCTCATAACTGGAGTCACTTAATCATGCAGATTTATTACAGTAAGAAAGTTATTTCCCTTAACCAGGAAATTAACATTCTTAGAATTGACAGACAGTTGACCCTGAGAGGTCAAGTAAATATCTACAGCGGATCTAAATGTTTATAATTAATTATTCATATTTCCCTTATGAGCTGATTCGCAAAGAAAGGGGCTTTCTTCTAGTGGGTATACCGTTCCCCATAGCAACCCCTAGAGGACGCAGCTCGAAGTTCCCATGAAAGGGAATGTCTCAGGTTACTTATGTAACCATGGTTCCCTGAGTAGGGAACGAGACACTGCGTCCTCTAGGTTTCTTGCCATTCTGCAGATGCAAGCTTCAGACGAAGAAGTGAATGATGTGTGCTCCCGGCGCCTATTTATACTATAGTCGCACCGGTAGTGACGTCATGGCTGTCGCCGGCCAACGAGTTGGTGTTTTTTCAATGTATGCTTCAGACACGGGTCACGATGAGGCGTTTCCCATAGCGACCCCTAGAGGACGCAGTGTCTCGTTCCCTACTCAGGGAATCATGGTTACATAAGTAACCTGAGACGTTTAATTTGTTAGCTGGAATAGACAAAGCACACAGTCTTTCGCAGAGCTGCATGGGTGGCGATACCCTGAAATGATACCATCCTCATGGAAGACCTATACAATGAAACAAATAGTCATTTGAAAATCATATTTATCAATTTAATGTATCTGCTTTAATAGTTCAAGACTGACATGATAAGTATACAACCAGTATACAACACATTCAACATTGCAAAACAATGCCATTTCTTGCAAATTAACATCAGCATTGAAAAACTTACTTTTGGAACTTGGTTGATGGTGAACACTTGAGGTAGCTTGATGAGATTGAGCATAGTAGAGAAAGGCTCCAGAAATCACAAGGTGGAGAGACCATCAGCCATCTAAAGAGTTCCTTGATTCTTTGTGACTGCTGGACTTCTTCTCTTTAGTGTTCTTCTTTATCATAATATCTCACAGTCCAGTCACCAACTCAGGATGTTTCTATAAAACTCCTCCCTAAGTGTGCCTATGAGATTTAACCATTTCAATACAACATTTGAAATCCATAAATCTTAAATATAAAGCTGTTTATGTGGAAAAACACATGAAAACTAATTCAAATGTAAGAACGTGTTGCTGTTTAACTAAACACTTCTCCAACAGCCTTTCATTAAGCTGTTATGAGCATCAGTGCAATAGACAGGGTTATCTAACCCTAGTCATAAACCTTGTGGCCGCAATTTTACCTGCCTGAATAAACACAAATGTAATCATTAAACTCTATTATTCTCATATTTATTCTGACTGAAGAACGGCTACCTGAAAATCACCATCTCTACCTCAAAATCAAAAGTGTTAGTAGAACATTAACTTAGACTGGGAAGGGGAGCAGAGGGGGAAAAATCACATAAATCTTTACCAGCTGAATATACAGTAGCTTGACACTTTTATTGTTAGGCAGTAAAACCTTCAATAGATTAATCATTGTTCAACAGAAAATTGAGGGATGTGTTAAATCCTAAAGATAACATGTGACTGGTGTATCAGAGCTCATATTGTGGGGAAAATGTATTCCATAGAATACATGAATATAAATAAACCTCATATTGGGTCCCTAATCTTTGTTGTGTGCAAAGAGCACAAAAATACTTAAACTGATAATATAACAAGTAAATGTAACTAATTACCTGCATCGGGCAATATCATTATATAGTGAATAATGATGAAGTACAGTTTTGTTGCATTTGGTGGCTACAGTAAACTAGAACACTATGAACTTGGCACAAAAAAGTCAAAGCATACATGTTTATGTGTGGAAGAAATGTTTTAACCTTTATACAGGCTATGGTTTTAACTAGTGAATCCAAACAAACATGTACTTCATGAAAGCAGTGATTGTTTTTAGCATACGCATTTCAAATAGGCTACTGATTGTTTTACAGAGAGAGAGAAAAAGTGTTAACATCACACCAAAGCTGATATATTACAAAAATATTATTTCTGTGCACACAACAGTTTATACACTTTTAAAGTAAAGCTCATCAATCATAATGAATAACACGTGGATCAAGTTTACACTGAAAATGCCAGGCAAAATTATTGAATAATTATTTGTCCTTCATAGCGGTTGTAAAATATAAAGACTGCGAATCAATGACATAGCCTACCTAATAAAATGCCTACCTACCATTCATTAAAAAACTTAAAAAAATTCCCCAAAAGACAGCCGTTTTTATTAATATACCTTTAGATGTATATGTGCTTTCGACGTTTAGTGTGTTAACTGAATAAACAACATACAGTGAATGTTTGATTTTTCCCTCCTTAATGAGTAGCGAGTGGGAGGGGAAAACATGCCTTTCTTTGTTTTCGTTGGCTGTAGGTCCCTGTGGGCTTCTGTGATTGGCCAGCAAACACTCATGAACGCGCCGTATCCAAAACGCTACAAGCACAACGCTACGCCCATCAAAGAAGTGGTCTACTTTTGCAGATGTTAGTAGTGTCTTTTTAAAAAGATTTTTTTAATCTAAATTATATTGGTATATATAAAATATTGGTTTGAACTGAGACGGTGATCAACATTCTATAAAGGTTAAGCACCTTTTTCACTGACCAATTGCAGTTGAGTTTTTAGGCACTATGTATGTTTGTACACTAAACAGCGAAGGTGCCAGGAATTTATGAATATTTCTAGCGCAGTATATTTTCGTATCTTTGAAAAATAAACATTTAAATAAACTAAAGGCATATTTAAAATAATAATAATAATAATAATATATCATGTGCATGATTTGCTCAAAGCATGTGAATACTTGCCAACATTTAGTGGCATCTAGTGGATACATTCTGTATTGCGCGCAACGATTACAAAACAGTCGGTTTCATACGTCACTGAATGTAGTCAAAATACATGTTTGTGCACATGTCGCGGTGTTGACCTCTGAGGATTCCCCGATCTGGCGGTGAATGTAATGCAGATCGTTTTACATTTGCAGGTAAGCAAGAAAGTGCATGATTCCAGTCGATCGGATCGTATCTACAGTTTATCTTTATGTGTAACAGTGGTGCATTTGACATGTTTTGTTGACCTCTTTCAAGCAGAAAGTAGACTTTAAATGGCGCGAGGAAGGGCTCGGACAGATTCCTCTGCATCGAAGCAGACGATGAACGTCAATGCAAAGAAAAGAGCGAATGAAGAACAACATCAAACACTCTCCAAGAACCTGAAAGCCAAACAAGAAGGCAAGACAGCATCAAAAACGGGTGAGCAAATCTACGAGTTATGAGTAATTCCAAAGTTTTGTTTAAATATGCAAAAAGTTTCATTTATGAATGGAAAAAACGTTTTCCATTCACCAACCAGTCACAAATATACATTTTCTAAAGAGCTCATCTGTATTTGTGTAATGTAACAGAAACCTACATACAAGCAAGTGTCAAATGGATTGGAGGTCAAAAGAAAGTAGGCCAAACAAGTATCCTTCACTACATTTACAAAAGCTCCTTGGGACAGAGCATCCATGCTCAACTGCGCCAGGTGATGACAAGCACATAACACAGGCAAACAACTTCAAACATTACAGTACTATGTAGCAACTCTTCCTTGTGTTATAGTGTCTGCAAGAGCCTTTTGTACGCTCACTTGGAACCTACAAACTTCACCGCACAGCAAGTCCCTTTGATCGGAGGGTCACTTGCCTGGAATGGCATCCCACCCATCCCACCACTGTTGCAGTGGGCTCCAAGGGTGGAGACATCATCCTGTGGGATTATGATATGCTGAATAAGAGAACTTTCATACAGGGGGTGAGATTAAGCTGAACTGAAGTGAAGAATATACTGTTCAAAAAGAAGACAAAAAGTATTTGGACACTTCCTAGTTGAATCTGCAAGCATGACTCAGGAAAGTGAAGTTACTTTTTAAAAATGTCTAGCGTCATTTGTTTGCAGATGCAACTTGGTTTAATATTTATCTAATGCAATGACATACATACAATTTAGGTGTCAGTTAAGTGTCCAAATAAGGGCTCCAAGGGTGGAGACATCATCCTGTGGGATTATGATATGCTGAATAAGAGAATTTTCATACAGGGGGTGAGATTAAGCTGAACTGAAGTGAAGAATATACTGAATATACAAAAAGTATTTGGACACTTCCTAGTTGAATCTGCAAGCATGACTCAGGAAAGTGAAGTTACTTTTTAAAAATGTCTAGCGTCATTTGTTTGCAGATGCAACTTGGTTTAATATTTATCTAATGCAATGACATACATACAATTTAGGTGTCAGTTAAGTGTCCAAATACTTTTGGGATTTCAGTAATATCAAATTATTTAGAAATGTATACTGTTTTCCTCTGCAGTATAGTTTACTAATATACACAGTTTACTCACTTAAAAATAAATGCATAAATAGCTAAATTATATACTATTAAACATCTTAAGTAAGAGTACAGTACACTCAGAAAAAAGGGACAAAACTGTCACTGGGGCGCTTTCAAAAGGTACACATATGTACCATTTAGGGGTAAATAAGGGACACAAATGTACCTTTTAGCTTTTGTACTTTAGGGTACTGCCCCAGTGACAGCTTTGTACCTGTGTAAAGGTAAATTTGAGCATTTGCATATATACACAGATTGCAGTAGATAATTGTAAAAGATGCAATTTTGCCAACTACTGAGATTTTCTCCTCTGTTCGTCCAGATGGGACCTGGAGATGCAATATCAGGCATGAAGTTTAACCAATTCAATACCAATCAGCTGTTCACCTCATCTATTTGGGGTGCTACCACCCTTCGGGATTTCAGTGGATCGGTTGTACAAGTCTTTGCCAAAACAAATTCATGGGAGTAAGCAAGTTATGGCTGTTCTCCCATTTGCTTTCAAAGAAACATAGACCAGACAGAGATTTGAAATGCTTTAAACAAGCATTTTTCCTTAATTTGATCTGATCCTTGTCCATTTCTGTTTATTCGCCTGAATTATAGTACAGTAAGTGTGCAAGTTCAACATCAGTTATCAGTGTTTGATTCAGTTGGCTCTTAAATATGGAGGAACTTGCCTGTGTTTGAAATTTAACACAGTTTTAGTGTTACCAAGATATAAAATTGAGTTCCATGCCATATATAAAGAGGGCATTAAATGTATGTTCTATTCGTGCATATTTTGGTCTCCTGATTGGTATAAAGTTAGATAAACGCTGTGATAGATCAGAGGATGAAATCATGTGATTGTATGTGTGACAGTATGCTCATTGTGCTTTGTCATTGATTATTCTGCTTTTAATTAAACGTAATGTTCTATTAGACTTTAGGTTATCTAAGATAAATCTGTTTTGTCATTAACGTTGTCCTTCAATGTGTGTGGAATGTATTGTAAATGTTGGTATGTTATTGGCTGTGTTGAAGAACATTGTTTGTCTTTATTTCCTTCATGTTGTTGTGTCGGTTTAGTTGCTGTATAAATCTTTAATCATGTTCAACCCATAGTCCTCCCTGTATGTAGATCTAACAAGCCTGTGTTTGTCTATTGTGTCCATGCAGAAGGGAGCTGGTGACTTTATAGGGGGTATGAAGTTCTGCCTCACAGATGTTTCCAAAATCTTTGTTGCTTCTGGTGATGGCACAGTAAGCGTGCAGAGTTTTGAGGGCCTCCAAAGTCAGATATTGTCTCGAACCCCAGATTGTGGCCATGACCACCATGATCTTTGGTGAGGACAGTACTTGTGTGAACTCTTGTGGATTGCCCTGCAGTGTTGGGAAATCAAATATACTTTACATATTTACATAATGCATGTTTATGTTCAGTATTTCATATTGCTGTTCTGTATAGTATAGATCGAGTGTTGATTTGTCTGAGATTGTTTGCCACATTTGTCTCTCAGAAAGTCTCTTGCTTCTTTGAAAAGGTGTGATCACTGGCATTTTATATATATATATATATATATATGTGTGTGTGTGTGTGTGTATTTCACTGCCATTATATCCAGTATAAATTGGATATTATGTGAAGATGTATTTGTGTATAGTTTTAATGCCACAAATGTCACTCTCCCAGTTACTGGTACTGCTGTTTGGATGTGTCTGTTAGTCGTCAGATGCTCGTGACTGGAGATAATACTGGACGACTTCTTCTGCTTGGCCTGGATGGACATGAGGTAAGTGAGGGAAATGTCTAAATCAATTCTTATAGCCAAAATCAAGAATAAAGCTGTCTGATATATATATTTTCAAAAACATTTAGATTTTCAAAGAGAAGCTGCACAAAGCCAAAGTGACCCATGCAGAATTCAACCCTCGTTGTGATTGGCTGATGGCTACATCCTCTGTCGATGCTACAGTCAAGCTGTGGGACCTCAGAAATATTAAAGACAAAAGCAGTTATATCGCTGAATTGCCTCATGAAAAACCAGTCAATTCTGGTGAGAGGCTATATAATCAGTAAAAAGGGAGGGGAAGAAGTAATAAAAATTGTCTCTCAACTGTACAATGCAAATAAATTGAAATTAATTTTCTTTTTCTTTCAGTGTACTTTAATCCAACAGACAGCACCAAGCTCCTTACTACAGACCAGAGGAACCAGCTCAGGGTATATTGTTCATATGACTGGTCTAAACCTTATCAAATAATTATTCATCCTCATCGACAGTTCCAGCACTTAACATCCATCAAGGTAAGAGTTCCTTTAGCCTAAACTGCAAACTTTCCAAGTTGTTATGTAATCAAGTTTACAGGCATATTAGTGATCCAGGACTATTGACATCATAGAGTTTAGTTTGTCTCATTTTTTTTCCCATCAGGCAACCTGGCATCCCATGTATGACCTCATCGTGGCTGGCCGTTACCCAGATGATCAAGTATTAGTCAATGACAAGAGAACTATTGACATTTATGATGCCAACAGTGGTGGGATTGTGCATCAGCTGAGAGACCCCAATGCTGCTGGTATCATATCTGTACGAATGTTTTTACTTCTACTTTTAAATATTTAAAAAATATATAATGTTAATGATTAGGATTCCTAAAATTATAATTACTACTCAAAAGTTTGGAGAAATTATTAATTTCTTTATGAAGTCATAAAGAAATTAATGCTTTAATTCAGTGAGGATGCAGTAAATTGATCAAAAGTGAGAGTGAAGACATTCAGAATAATACAAAAGATTTCTATTGCTGTTCTTTTGAATTTTCTATTCATCAAATAATGAAGAAAAAATTATCATGATTTCCCCAAAAATATTAAGGCACAGTTGTAAACATTGATAAAAAATGTTTCTTGAGTACCAAATCAGCATATTATGTTTTCAGAAGGATCATGTGACGCTGAAAACTGAAGTAATGACTGCTGAAAATTTAGCTTTGCCATCACAGAAATAAATTAAATTTTAAAATATATTAAAACAGAAAACAGTTATTGTAAAATATTTCACAATATTACTGTTTTTAATGTATTTCCATAAAATTATCATAGCCTTGGCAACCATAAGACACTTCTTTAAAAAATGTTTTGAACGGTAGTATATATATATAATCGTAGGTGGACTTGATATCTGATTGCAGGCACTACTATAATATCTCATGTTTATTTTATTTCAGCTCAACAAGTTTAGTCCAGCTGGAGATGTGCTGGCTTCTGGAATGGGTAAAATATAATTTACTGTTTATAATCATAGTAGTCGGGGCTGATAGACGATTGAATTAATTCAGAAAGTTGTAAACTTTAATCACAGGCTATAACATTTTGATCTGGAACCGAGAGGACACACTGAACAGTGTTAATCAGAAACAGACAGTGGAGAAAGTGGAGGACAGTGGAGGCAGACCTGGAACCTCCAGATCCCAGCGTCGTACTCAGCAGCATACGAATAGAGACAGAAGAGCAGCTGCTGATGATGCCAAGCTCAAGAAAAAGCTGTCATCACTGTCATCAACAGAGACCAAGAGCAAGACAGAATGCAAGACATCAAAAGCAAAGAAAAAGTGAGAGAGAATACACACTGCGCTTTACACACTGAGCCCCCAAAAAGCCCCGGATAGTCGAAAGAAAAAGAAAAAGAATAATAATAATCCTTAGAAAAACAATAGGCCCCTGCGCCTTAGTGGCTTGGGCCCTAAATATAGCTGCAAGGAGCGTTGGCGGGCCCAAGCCATCAGTGCAAATGCCACCCGGGTGGCATCAGGAGAACGGTGCATAGCGGGCACATGCAAACTAGATACTTAAGGTCTCAGGCTCATGTCAATATATAAATCCTGGAACAACAAAAATTAATCTAAGGACTTGTTTTGTTACCTTTTATAGGTCCTAAAATATGTATATTCTGATCAAAATAAACTTTTGTACTTTTTTACATTAAAATCTTCGTTATGTGTCTTTATTAGTGTAATAAGAGGTTCATATATAGGTTCATCATATAAACCAGATACAAATAATCAGGATGTTACTTTAAATTATGTTTATTTAACAAAGTTCAGGAGGAACACCTTTTTATATATATATATATATATATATATATTATAGCCGACTAAACCTCTGTGCCTTTACAGTTTTCCAGCATCCCTCTTGACTTTTCCTATCCCAGCCTAGGATATGGGGGAGTACTCTGGGTTCGGGCCAAATTCCGAACTCAGAGTCCTCCCCTCGGATAGTACGCCAAATATGCACACTCTTCATCTGATTTTCTGAAGTGTGAACTTGTGAATCACTGGTATGTTTATTGCTAGTTAAGACTTGCGTAGCTGAACGAAAGTAACATTTGCAAAACGACCAAGAATATCCATCCAGGCCTGCTGCTCTGACTCCAGCCTCTGATTTCGTGCCTGGTAGGCTGAATAGATAGTCCCGAGGAGGAGGGTCTCAAAACGGGCCTGAGTGAAAGACTTGTCTTGCTCTTCCAGCATAGCCAGTAACTTCTCCATTGCAGACACAGTCTTTGGGATACTGTCGTTTATGAGAGATAAGAAAGCTCGCCCTTGTCGCATAGATGCAATTTCTTGATCCTGCATTATTGTCGACATCAATCTCCAGTCCTCTCCATAAGAACTAGGATTTTTTTTTAAATAGTGAGCTGATCTGTATGATATGGAGCCTGTTAAAAGATGTGGTGATTGGAAAAAAATGAGCTTCTGTTTGCTTGCAAAACATTTGTGGGGTTTTTTAAGTATTGTGTTCAAACGTGCCTTTGCTCACAACAGCACTGAAATTTAGTTTTTTTTTCTTCCACCTCATATTAAAAATGTCTTGAGGAAATGCAAAAGTGTTTGAGAGTGAATGCAAAGTTTCTTGGGGAAACAACATTCTTGTGAGTGAATGCAAAGTTTCTCGGGGAACACAAAAGTTTTGCTTGCAAATTCAGAAAATATAATTACATGAATATAATTATATATATTTTTTAATTCCTTCTATCTCTTTTTTTCCATCACCATGTGCCCTTCGGGGCTCCGTAGAGCTGTGTCTTCAGCATTTGTCTATATTTGTAGTTTAGTTAGATCGTAAGATTATAATCTTAGTATTTATTTGCATTTTGCTTAAATAGTCCTGGAGTGTGAGAACTGATTAAATATTCCATGTAGTCTCTCAATACAGTGTTATAAAATCTGCATGCATAACAATTATGTACAAATTAGAAATTTTTGAAATATTTTAGATGAAATGTAGAACAAATATCTGCATAGCATGTTATGTAAATCACTAAAGTCTATTAAGTTTTATATTAAAAATGTTCATACACAAGCGTGTCAGAGTGTATTTAAGATAAATTTTATCATTCCAGTGACACACTTCCATAGCCTATAGTTTAACTGATCTTTGAAATAAATCTGTGTTTTCCCTACAATAGTGAATTCAATTAATGTACATTAATACATGGTCAAATTAATTGTGGCTTGTAGTGCTGTGTGGAATGTATTATGGCTATACCTTCTTACCTCAAACATCAGGTTAGCATCACTTACAGATCTGATAAACCCTTGATGTGCGAGTCCTCCGTGCAGAACAGCTGAAACATCTGAATGACAGCACACAGACTCATGAGTTAGGTGGAAAGCAGTAAGACAAACAAGCCTGAGCTATTGGTCAGTGCTATGTGAGCAATACCATGATAAACTGAATATGAATAATACAAAACCAAAGTTTTAAGCATCAAGCTAGCAGAATTTAAAGAGGAAAATAGTCCAAACATGCCCCAGAAGTTCCCAGTGCTGGAATAGCTAATAAAACCAAGTACTACTACTATGATCACAAGGAAAACAAGTCTGCACATATGATTACAATCTAAATAAAAGTGTACAAAGACAACGATTTAAGTATTTAAACAGAAGCATTGCACATGTCCTCACGTTAAGTTCAAAAATCTTTTTCCAGGGCTCCCTGAAGCCAATGAGACACAGGACAACCCATACAACTTTGATCTGAGTCAACAACATTGCCACAAAAATAAAACCACTAGATTCACGCAGCTTTCAGTCATCATCCGTTTTAGCCCCACAAAAACGAGATTCCAGAGTCAGTCCTTAGTGCGTGGCATTTTTCCACCTGCGGAAAAAGACCATTTGAGCCAAACTGGGAGAGTAAAAATGCGACTACAAGTGATAGTGACTTACATCTGTTTCCTTTTTATTGTAAATAATTGTATGATATTGTGTAATAGAGCTTAATGAAATGCTAATTAAGTTATTTGAGAATACGTTTAAAATATTTAACGTTAAAAATATATATATTGATATGCATTGCAATTACAGGCCTATTTTATTTAATTTTTTTAGTTTAGTAAGATTATTTTTTTTGTCCTCTTATTATGAAAGGGTAAACTTCGGTTCACACTCCAATACAGTAGGTGGCGATAATGCACCTTAACATTGGTGCTACCCGCCATAAAACCGACGAAGAAGAATTACAGGCCTCCAACGCAGGCGGCGTGATTTTTTTTCCCAAACCAGTTGGGCGCAAACCCCACCCCGCAGCCATGACTCATGTCTCTGGTTCGATTTCATTGGTCAATTATATCACAGCGCTGATTGGCTACACCGCGTTGACACAAACGAACTCATTTAAGTCTTAGACCACTAGTATTTTCACCAAAAAAAATGGTTTTAAGCCAGTTATTTCTGTTTTTTTGCTGTAGTGTGTCAGTAGGAAATCAGTTTACATTTCCAAACATTCATTTTGCCATTAATTGTAATAATGCAGTGAGATTTTTGTCTGACAACAGCCAGTGCTCCACAGAGAGATCTGATCTGATCATCATCAGTCTGTCTGGAGTCACATGAAGAAACAGAACAAACTGAGACAGACTCAATCCAGAAGAACTGATGCTTCAAGATGCTTTAAGAAACCTTCCTGCAAAGCTACCTGAAAAGCTATGTGCAAGTGCACCGAGGACAAAAGCTGTTTTAAATGCAAAGGGTGCTCACACTAAATGTTGATTTGATTAAGTTAATTGATAAAGAAAATCTATTTATCACAATATTTTTGAAAGCATCCTCACTTTTAAAACTTTTAACAGCACTGTAGTTTTGCAGGTAGGTTTTTAAAAGCACCTTGAAGACACAGTTCTTCTGGATTGAGTCTGTCTCCGTTTGTTCCGTTTCTTCATGTGACTCCAGACAGACTGATGAGGATCAGATCAAAGAATCCTGAAAAAAAGTATCCCAGGTTCCCAAAAAATATTAAGCAGCACAACAGTTTCCAGCACTGATAATAAATCAGCATATTATACTGATTTCTGAAGATCATGTGACACTGAAGACTGGAGTAATCTAAATAAATTAGATTTAAATGTTTTAGATTTAAATGTATATTAAAATAGAAAACTTTATTTTACATCATAATAATATTTCACAATATTATTTTTTTCCTCTGTATTTTTGATCAAATAAATGCAGCCTTGATGAGCAGAAGATACTCCTGTAAAAAAACAAAATCGTTCTGATCCCAAACTTTTGACTGTTAGTGTATATATATATATACACTAACAGTCAAAAGTCACCAACAATATATATATATGTATATATATCCGCCTAAAATGCAATATTCTCATCAGTTGTCTATTAGATGTGACCTTTAAATCTGTGTGTTTTAATATTTTATCCAAGGGCATTTTTTTTTCCTTTATAGAGGGAATTTTCCCACTAATCTCATTAATACTTTCATTTCAGATTCTTACATTTGATCTATAAATTCAATTATAATAATGTGATTATCTATACGTTATCAAATTAAATCATTTACACTGAAAAATACAACTGCATTAATAATATTATGAGATTATTTTAAATATTTTTGAATATACAAACAAGAAATGATGGTGGAAATGATACTTTTCAACGAAATTAAAACGCCAGCAGGTGCCAGTAGTGAGCGTTTAATGAGTGAGTCATTGAGTCGTTCATTCAAACGATTCATTCACACGGAAGATTCATCAGATGTTTATGCATGGGCTAATGAAACTTTGATTCAACCAATTCGTTCAAAACACGGAATAAATCAGCAATGAATCGTCTGGTTGTTGTGAGGTGCGCTGTTTCTGCCTAAAATGTAGCCTAAGTGACCTAATATTATTGTATTTGCTTATTGAACTGTTTATAGAACTATTAAACAGTCGTAATGGTGAAAATGTTGTGTGATGTTGCCTAGCTAACTGTATTTTAAACATAAAAACTTTTCATTTTGAATTTTTACCTCAGGACGCTGAGTTTCTTAGTGTTGCGCGTTTTGATTTCTCCTGGAGAGGCAGCGCAACCTTATACTGTCAATAGATACATTATATACAGTAGCTATATCCACTATTCGCCACTTACTCTAAATGTAATAAAATCAGAAAAATACTTGCGTTTTGGTGTTTACATAGTTATTTTTGGTTACTGATGTTTTAATCATGTCACTTGTTTGGCGTTAATGAAGCCTTAATGTCGAGCCCTGGAGTTTATATGTGCCGGACGGCTCGAGCCCAATTTAAACCTTGTATATATATATATATATATATATATATATATAAAAAATTCTAACTTAATTCAAATTTTTACCTTCAGATGTAACGTTACGGCTTGGTCTTCTCCACAGCCTAAACATGCGTACTCTCCTGAGAGCGAACGAAATGAATAAGATAAAGATCAAAGTTAAAATGAAAACTATAATGATAATTTTAAAAACTCACATTGAGACCTACAAATACTTCTAATAATAAAATGTTATTGAAAAGAACTGTTTACCGTTTGTCAGCGACGGATCCATCAACGACCTTGTCCAAACATCTTCTCAGGTGACGTAACAGGGTTGACCAATGAATTCGCGTAGGGGGCGTGGTTTGCGCCCAACTGGTTTGGGAAAAAAAATCACGCGGCCTCCAACACACGGGCGCAGCAGAGAGACACGTAAACACGCGGTGACGTCAACTCGAAAAACGTTCTGTTTACTTCCTGAGGCTCACAAGCAGTCTTCTGTTCTGGTATGGCAAAGATTTAACACATGCTAACATTTATAAACGATAACGCGCATGTGCTGTCTACAGTTTTTCAAATGACACGTTGGTTTCTCCTGCGTTCGCTTGTGGATTCATTAGGATGGTGAACGTTACCCAGACCTTAATCTAGATGGCTTTAGTTAGCATTAGCTGGCCAGTTAACCATAGATGGGCATAATTTGACTGAGCGAATTGCTCAGTTTTAACGCTGATTTAAGTACCAAGTCGGTTCTGGTGGGTACCGTATCAATGCAAAATCATTATAAATATCTCATTAAACTGTATGAAATATTTTTTGTGTAGATGGCATGCAGCAGTTTCATAAATAATTCTACATATGGCTTTGCATCAATCTGACAGCAATTTTAGAGAATTATATCCCAAGGCAAATCCCATCCTGTCATTCAACAATTAAAACTACATGAGAGACAGCTGACCCAGCAAGTCATTCATCTAGTATTCAGGTGAAGCTGCTTTAGATTAAAGGGGCCATGGAGTCCGGTGAAGATGGTGTTGGAGGACCATCAGGGGATGAAAACTACTTCCAGGGCTACACCTTCACCGATCGCTCCCATTCCAGTCGTGTTGTGAAGAGCATCATGGACTTGTGTCTGGAGGATGGGTTGTTTGCAGACGTCACCATCACTGTGGACAGCAAAGAGTTCCAGCTTCACCGCCTGGTGCTCTCAGCACAAAGCAGCTTCTTTAGGTCCATGTTCAGCTCTAACCTTAGAGAAGCGTTTGAGCGTAATATTGAGCTGAAGGATGTCAGTGCACTAGTCTTCCAGTCACTGGTGGACTACATCTACCATGGGACCATCAAACTAAGGGTTGAAGATCTGCAGGACACTTATGAGATGGCTGATATGTATCAGCTCACCGCCCTGTTTGAGGAGTGCTCTCGCTTCCTGTCAAGAACTGTGGATATCAAGAACTGCCTCCAGGTGAAACCTTCGGTGTTATTAACTACCATACACAAAAAATGCTTTGATAAAAGTCAGCTGAATCAGTAGAAAACTGTTGACCACTTTTTATTTCAGGTGATGTGGTTGGCGGACCGACACAGTGACCAGGAGTTGTATACAGCTGCCAAGCACTGTGCGAAGATTCACCTGATTCAGCTGCACCAGACAGAAGAGTTCCTGAACTTGCCGTTGTGCCTTCTCGTGGATATCATTAAAGGTGAATGAATGGCAAATTGGTTTCACTTTAGATGAGAGATTATGATCAGAAAGAGTCAGAAATGATGTTAACTTGTGTCTGTAATTTGTATCTGCTTCTTTAGATGGTGTGCCAAGCTCACAAAATCCAACTGCAGCTATTGAATCTTGGATAAATCACAACAAAGTCGAACGAGAGGAATATTCTGATATGCTTCTAGACAGCCTAAAGGTTAGTGATGGATAAAATGGGTATTACACAATATTTTAAGCAATAATTTACCTTTAATGCTCTATTGATATTCTTTAGATGAAAACATATTCAGGGCTCAACTGTTTTAGTTATATATTTACCAAAGTTTATTTGTTTATTTATTGATTTTTTTTTCACTGGCTCAGTCAGGTCTATAGTTAAGATTTCTAGTACTCATCCTCCCAAAATTTTCACTGGTCCTAACACAAAAAAAATTATAAATTTAATTGAATTTGAATTTTATATATATATATATATACACAGTCATGGGCAAAAATATCGGCACCCTTGGTAAATATGATCAAAGAAGGCTGTGAAAATTAATCTGCATTGTTAATCCATTTGGTCTTATATTTAAAAAAATCACAAATATCTAAACTTTCATTGGATAATAAGAATTTAAAATGGGGGGAAATATCATTATGAAATGTTTTTCTCAAATATATGTTAGACACAATTATTGGCACCCCTAGAAATTCTTATGAGTAAAATATCTCTGAAGTATATTCCCATTCATATTCACAATTTTGAGCAATCCAGGGTGATTATGAACATGAAATTATCCAGCCATGGCTTCCTGTTTCACAGAAATATAAATAGGAGGGAAAACAAAGCCAAAAGTCCCTTAATCATACATCACATTGAGAAAAACCAAAGAATATATTTCTGATGTGCAGCAAAAGGTAATTGAGCTTCACAAATTAGTGAAGTGGCTTTAAGGAAAATTCCCATTTCCACCATCAGGGCAATAATTAAGAATTTCCAATCAACACAAAATGTTACGAAACTGCCTGGAAGAGGACATGTGTCTGTATGCACGGTGAGGAGGAGAGTTTGAGTGGCTAAAGACTCTCCAAGGACCACAGCTGGAGAATTGCAGAAAATAGTTGAGTCTCGGGGTCAGAAAACCTTTAAAAAAAAATTGTCAAACAGCACCTACACCACATGTTGTTTGGGAGAGTTTCAAGAAAAATTCTCCTAGCTCATCCAAAAACAAACTCCAGCATATTCAGTTATCAGACATGACTGGAACTTCAAATAGGACTGGCTTCTATGGTCAGATGAAACAAAAAAATGAGCTTTTTAGCAGCAAACACTCAAGATGGGTTTGGTGAACATAGGGATAAAAAGTACCCCGTGTGTACAATGAAATATACTGCTGTATTTTTGATGTTGTGGGCCTATATTTCTGCTGGAGGTCCTGGACATCTTGTTTAGACGCATGGCATCATGGATTCTATCAAATACCAACAGATAAAAAAATCAATAAGTGACTGACTCTGTTAGAAATCTTATAATGGGTCATGTTTGGATCTTCCAACCATACAATAATCCAAACACAAACCTCAAAAACAACACAAAAATGGGTCACTGAGCACAAAACTGACCTGAACCCTATAGAAAATGAGTGGGGTGAACTGAAGAGAAGAAGCACCAACATGGAGCTGGAAATCTAAAGGGTCTGGAGTGATTCTGGATGAAGG
The DNA here is from genome assembly GCF_001515645.1 of Sinocyclocheilus grahami. NCBI lineage: Eukaryota > Metazoa > Chordata > Actinopteri > Cypriniformes > Cyprinidae > Sinocyclocheilus > Sinocyclocheilus grahami. The sequence goes on along the minus strand of NW_015505234.1, from coordinate 1,455,446 downwards.
AATGGTCTCTGATCTCTTGTCACGTGCTCTCTAACCTCATCAGGCATTATAGGAGAAAATGTAGAGCTGTTAAACTGGCAAATGGAGGTTTCAAAAAGTATTTAATAAAAGGGTGCCGTTAATTGTGGCCAATGTGTATTAGAGAAATTTTTTTATTTCATAATGATATTTCCCCCCAATTTTAAATTCTTATTATCCAATGAAGGGTTAGATTTTTGTGAATTTTTTTAATGAAAGTTCAAAAGGATTAACAATGCAGATTAATTTTCACAGCCTTCTTTGATCATATTTACCAAGGGTGCCGATATTTTTGGCCATGACTGTGTGTATGTGTATATATATATATATATATATAATTGTAAATGTATAACATTTGCATTTTTAAAATAATGTATAATATTTTGATAATTTTTTTTAATCAATTGTTAATTTTTTTTTTTTTTGCAAAGACAATTAACAATTATAGCTGAAAATTATATAGTTATTATAATTATACAAGAAACTCCATAAATTCCTAAACACTTTACTGGAAAATTATGGCATGCATGGTAAAACTTTTTCCTACTTTGTGGTACTATCAAAAATCATTCTTGAAACTTCCAGAAAATCTATGTTAACCAGCTAGATCATTTTACCTAGCTGGTCACTTTAAAATATTGACAAGTAGAATGCACAGCTGTTGTTTATTAGTATAATATTGTTTGCATGCTCATTGTTGACTTTGTTGTGTTATAGGAGATTGGTGAAAAAGTGCACATATACTTAATTGGGAAGGAAGACACACGCACACACTCTTTGGCAGTGTCTCTTCATTGTGATGAGGACGACGCCATCAGTGTCAGTGGCCAGAACAGCTTGTGTCACCAGATCACAGCTGCCTGCAAGCATGGGGCTGATCTATATGTTGTAGGGGGCTCCATACCGCGACGCATGTGGAAATGCAACATGCACACTATGGACTGGGAGCGCTGCGCCCCTCTGCCCCGGGACCGTCTGCACCACACGTTAGTGTCTGTGTCCACAGAGGATGCCATATACTCATTGGGAGGCAAGACCCTCCAGGACACTCTCTCCAACGCTGTCATTTACTACACCGTACAGGACAACATATGGAAAGAGACCACTCAGCTAGACACAGCTGTGTCAGGTGCAGCCGGAGTCAATTTGGGAGGTACCATTTTCCTTTTGGGTGGGGAGGAAAATGACATGGACTTCTTTACGAAACCGTCTCGCCTTATCCAGTGCTTTGACACAGCCACACAGAAGTGTCAGACCAAGCCCTACATGCTGCCTTTTGCCGGATGCATGCATGCCACCGCCCATAAGGACCTTATCTTTGTGGTGGCAGAGGGCGACTCTCTGGTGTGCTATAACCCACTGCTGGACAGCTTCACTCGGCTGCGCTTCCCTGAAGTGTGGAGCTGCGTGCCATCTCTATGGAAAGTGGCCAGCTGCAACGGATGTATCTACGTTTTTAGGGACAAATGCAAGAAAGGTGACGCAAACACTCTGAAGTTGAATCCTGCCACGTCGGTTGTCTCTGTAATCAAGGGAATCAAAATCCTCCTCACAAACTGGCAGTTTGTTTTGGCCTGAGATGTTCTATGTAATGCATTGGACCATGATAAATGTACTATGGTGATATCAGTTATGGTCTGTGATATTGATTTAATAGACAGCAGTCATGTAGAAGTTGTTACTGTGATACAGTGGTACAAGCTTTATAATGTCATGTGAAGTGTAACACAGGACACCGTAAAGTGTTAATGAAGGCCAAATGTAATGTGTGATAATTGTAATTTGCAGTTGACCATTGAAGTTTGTCAAGCTTTGGTGAAACCTTCCAATATGCTTTTCATTTGGATTTCAAAAGGAATTTATATTTAAATTTTCTTTTTAAACTTAACATTCCACAACATGCATCTTTAATTTAAATCCACAATAACTAATCTGTACACAGCACTTACTGAATTAGTTGAATACATCAGCAATGTATACAGTTGTGAATTGGATATAGTAACTACCTTCTAATGAGTGATAATGTGCAATATATGGTGTCTTACAAATGTCTGCAAACATTCTCAAAGTAAGAAAATATTTTCAGATTAACAATGCAAAATATCCTCAAGACCGCTAACAAAAAAATATTTTAGTACAATTGTCAAGGGGCATTCATAATAAAAGTTTGCAAGAAATGCGCTCTTATTACATCTATCTCGCTTAATGTTAATTTCTCTGTCACCTCGGATCTCGGTTTCTCAGTGGTTTGTGACTGGACCGGAACTTCATACCACCTCAAGCTGGTTTGAAAGTTGTTTGATACAACTGTTTACATTTGACTTCATCATGTAGTATATGAAGAAGCAGTCCATTTTTATGTCTGCCAGAGATACAAGTTAGCTTATTTTTTTTGACTTTTGTGGCTGGTTCAGAATATTGTTAGTTACAATGACTTGGCTTTTGAAGTCATAGACCAATAAATGTCTGTTTTGTTCTACTCTGTACTTTTGGTTAACTTTTCTCTTGAAATAAAAGCTAAAAATAAGTTACGTATTTGATGTTTTCCCCTTTGCCTAACCGTTACGATAATGTCACCCTCACCTCCCTGTCATTCCGAACCTGTATGACTGACTGTCTTCTGCAAAAAGCACAAAGATATTTTGAAAAATGTTTGTGTTTTTGTCCATACAATGAAAGTAAGTGGGGTCCAATGCTGTTTTGAAACATTCTTCAATGTTTCTTCTTTTTGTGTTTCGCAGAAAAAAGTCATACTTGTTTGGTGAAACATGAGAGTGAGTAAATTATGACAATTTTCTTTTTTGTGTGAACTATACCTTTAAGGAGACATTAACACCTAAAACACAATAAAAGATTTGTAAGAAGTGTTTTTCTTTTTCTCACTCTGTTTTAAAGTAGACTTGACAGCTCACAAGTATTTATTTCAAGCGATATATTTCGGTTTCCCCAAAATGTGCTGAGGCAGTGTGTTAGCATTTCAGGAATTGTGTTATAACAAAGACGTGACTTACAACCACTAGATGTTTATCTTTGGAAAGATAAGGCATCTTGTGAATGGCAAGGCGGTAAATACTCCCTATTTGTATCCATGAAGCTGTAAAGGGGTCAGGAAGGGCTGAAGAAAGCCAGGTTCAGTTGAGAATCCGACAATTCAATCCCATTGATGTGTTTCAAGAAGCAGCGGTACTGTAACTCAAGACAAATACCATGTCAGAGTTTGTGAACTATTCTAAGCATCAGTTGCTGACACCGGGGCTGGGAGGTGGCACACCAAGCGGCTTAACAAGGCCCACCCACAGGAACTGCCACCCTCTATGTGGACCGTTGACTCGCTCTGCTTCACCGTTGTGAAATATCTGGCTGTTTTTAGACATGTTCACATGATGTCCAAACCTCTGCTGTAGCTCGGGACTGAATATTTCCTAAAGTTGTTCTTCTTTGTTAAGAGTCCTTCACAGCCGTGGTGCTTGAGCCTCTTGATGGTGTGTGGATGTGGAGGTGAACAGCACTGCTCTTGGTTTGAAGATTTACGGATAACCGTCTTTTGTGACCTTGGATCTTTTCAGAGGCTGAAGCTGGATTCCACCAGAGACACATGGTCCAGAGTGACAAGGCCATCTGCTGTAGCGCCAGCACTGCAGTGGGAGGGAGGGGAAAGATGAAGGGGTGGTTTGTGGGGGTGTGAGTGTACAGAGAATTCCTCCCCCTCGGGTGTGGAGGGAGTAGATATTCTGGGAGATCATTGCCAGCACCTTGGATTGAGACTTATTTCTTTAGTTTCACATTTTTTTACTTCAGCTTTCTTTCCAGGCTTTCTGGAGCAACTGAGGTTGGGTCTTTAATGTCAAGAGATCATGGTTTTGTGATTCTTCTGTGTTTTCAAAGTGATGAGCAATGGGGATCTGGACTCTGAAGACCTTGCAAGCAGTGGATCCAGTTTCTTCAACATCTCTTTGCACCCAAAGCTGAGAGTTGTGGATCGGCGACGCAAGTGGGTGCAGATCTCTGGGGTGGATTTTTGCTAACACGTCTTTTGTTTTGGTGAGTTGAAAAGAGAGTGAAAGACAAAAAACTGTACTCTTGCGTTTCCCCAGAGGGCCGAAGAGCCAAGCGGATGGTTATTTTTATGAGGGACTTTGTAGCAGAAATGGGTCAGGACCAAACCAAACAGCAGATTGAGAAGGGACTGAAGCTTTATCAGTCAAATGACACAGAAAAGGCTTTATATGTCTGGATGAAAGTGTTAAGGAAGACATCTGATCCTGGGGGGAAATTTCGAGTTTTAGGTTGTCTGATCACAGCACATTCAGAAATGGGGAAATACAAGGAGATGCTACAGGTAAGAGCCAATTATGCATTCAACCTCCTGCTTCCTTACATTAATATTTTTTCACTGTCAAAAAAGTTGATTTATATGTATTCCATCAACTGACATGGAGTGGAGTGAACTGTTAAATGATCGTTTTTATGTTGTTCCAAACTTGTATGACTTGATTTCCTCTGTGGAAAACAAAAACGAGGACAATTTTGAAAACTGAAAAACTGTTGTGTCCATATAATGAAAGTCAGTGAGGTTGAAAACATCAATGGACCCCATTTACTTTTTTTGTGTTCCACAGAAGAAAGTCAGTCATACAGGTTTGAAACAAAATGAGGTTGAGTAAATGAACTATCCCTTTAAAAGATGATATCTGCTATATGATATGCATATGATTTGCATTAATTTGTCTGTAACCTCAGTGACGAAGATTTCTGATGTACAGAAATATATACCAATTCGAATAATGCGGAACATGCATATAATATGTAACTAGTTACATGGAGGGTAAGGAGAGACGCATGCAATATGATCCTCAGCACCGAGCATCTTGTTGACATAAACTTCCTTGCAGAGGGACCTGCTTTCCCGAGTTCAGCAAAGACTTCATTTGCACTATGATGTGTTTAAACAACTGTAGTTCTCACATAATAATAATAAAGTATGCTTGATATCTGTTGTGGTATGAAGACCATTTTAATTAAAATTTTTTGTCTTGTCTAGCATTATATCAGGTTGTGACAGGATGGGGAATACCAGAACTTTTTTATTTTGAATGCTAACTATCTGTAGTTTTAGATTTCTGTTAAATAGTTTTATCAATTAACACATTTTTATTGTTTTATGTCCCCATGTACATGCAACCATCCATTAGTACTCCCTAGCTCAGATAAACACAGCCAGAGAGATGGAGGATCCGGACTACCTGACGGAGGGCTACCTGAACCTGGCACGCAGCAATGAGAAGCTTTGTGAATTCCAGAAGACGGTCTCATATTGTGAGACCTGCTTAAACATGCAGGGCACCACTGTTAGCCTACAGCTCAACGGGCAAGTGTGTTTGAGCATGGGCAATGCCTACCTGGGCCTTAGCGTTTTCCAAAAGGCCTTAGTGAGCTATGAGAAGGCCCTGCGATATGCTCACAACAACGATGACAAGATGCTGGAGTGCCGGGTCTGCTGCAGTTTGGGCAACTTCTACATCCAGCTTAAGGTATCAATACTAAAACCTACTTAAGTTTGGAGAAAAAATTACATAGGCATATAATTTGGGCTTGCTACCACTCTTATTTTGCTTGTGACACACCTACTAATTACTATTACACATTTTACAATAATAGTGAAGTCATCAGACCTAAGAAATTACATAAAAATCTTATACTTAAGCTTCTTTAAAATCTGTCACAACTCTGTCTAGATTAAAGCTTTGTACACACATTCTCTTAACCAACTTCAATAGGTGCGTTCTAGGATGCTACAACAGTATTGAAGGACACCAGTTGGGTACTTTTTGCTTGACACTTGTTGTCTACCTAAATTAGAACTAAATTTATATAAATAAATAGTTTTGAATGGAAAATCATTTGTACAATTTATATTTGTCTAAAAAACTAGCCTTTAGATCAGGTTTGAGATCTAGTAGCATACTGGTACTACAGTTCAAATGTCTGGGGTTGGTAAGATTTTTTATTATGTTTTAGAAAGAAGTCTCTTTCTAAAGAGTCAAGGCTGCATTTATTTGATCAAAATGTTTCTCATCAACTGCTTTCTATTTTAACATATTTTAAAATGTAATTTATTCCTGTGTTGCAATTTGAATTTTCAGCAGCCATTCCTCCAGTCTTCAGTTTCACATGATCCTTCAGAAATCATACTAATATTCTGATTGGGTGATTGATGTTGAAAGCAGTTGTGCTGGTTAATATTTTTGTGGAAACCGTGATTCTTTTTTTAGGATATCGAGGAACAGAAAGTTTAAAAGAACAGCATTTATTTGAAATAGAAATCATTTGCAAGTCTTTACTGTGACTTTTGATCAATTTAATGAATCCTTGCTGAATAAAACTATTAATTTCTTTGAAAAACATTTTACTGACCCCAAACTTTTGAACTGTAGTGTATGTATTTACTGAATCAAACCCAAAGTATCCTCATTGTCTGCCAAAGACTGTATACTAAGTATTTGTTTAATGCCCCTTTGGCCTGCAGTCATTTAAGTTCTATTTAAGTGACAGAGTAAAGCCGTTTTTACATGACTAACAAACTACCTACATGTTATGTACAATGTATCCCATGGCTAGATATAGGCATGCCGCATTTGTACTCACCTTGACACCAGAGATTTGAAGAAAGCAAATCCCCAGGAAGGCCTGCTGTAATAAGTATGTGATGGAGAGGCATGCAGAGAATGTCAGCACTACTAGGAGCAATAATAAGACAGCCTCTTTTAGCAGTAGCGGAGCTATATCTCCCTGCCACAGGGGAAATGATCAACTTTGAGTGGTTGGTTGCTTTGAGCATCTGATTTACATACTCTTATATTCATATGTATTTAATTAAAAAAAAAAAATTATTAAGCATTTATGCATTTTAATATCTTACTAGTAAATGCATCAGTCAGACTCCTTCCAGAATTGTTGAGTTATTTGTGGAACTTTTTACTAATATTTGGTAGCTGTTTTGTATCAACGTTCTTTAAAGACCATGCATGAGAGTTCCTATGTTCAGCTTGTTTTATGCTTCTAATAAGTGTCCATAACTGCATATTTTGTGCTGTTGCAGGATTATGAGAAAGCGCTCTTCTTTCCTTGCAAAGCAGCTGAACTCGTGAATGACTATGGTAAGGGTTGGAGTCTCAAGTACCGTGCCATGAGCCAGTATCATATGTCAGTGGCCTACAAGAAGCTGATGCGCTTAGCAGATGCAATGGAATGCTGTGAGGTACAAACATCTAATTATGATACGTCAACCATTTTTAAATGACTAATGAAGGTGCATATATGTTGTACTGTGCACCAAAAACAAAAAAGGCAATGTGGAAACAGCTTGTGTCAATAGTCACCTGGACAAATTTAAGGCAGCATCACCTTAATCCCCAGGATGTTGCATGTTGATCATATTTATCAGTACCCTTGGCGAAACCCTGGCCTCTGACTGTCTGCTACTCGAGCCATGGCACAACTGACAGGTGCAGTTATTTGTAGGACTAGTTGTGCCAGCCCCCTCAACCAGCCCCCTTTACTATGGCTGATAAAAATACGCCAGTCCATCCTGCTGAGGTGCCGTCTGAGAGGAGTGTTAATGAAGAGCAGAGCTTACCCTTAATTAAGCCTCTCGCTAATGACGAGGAGAGAAATATCACAGTCAGTCATTGCTTTGGACTGTGAGCGTCACAATGTCCTGTCTGCAAGAGTGATTTAAAGACGTCTAACAGTGGGGATTAATGCAGGCCATGTTCCAGCTGTCACACAACTTTTTGATTTGTATGTTGTATGAATGGGGGCTGTTGGTTCATACACTACCAGTCAAAACTGTAGAATAATGAGGTTTTGTTTTTTTTACAGAACTCTCTTATGCTCACCAAGGCTGCATTTATTTGATAAGTTCTTTGTGTGCTCACCTTCAATACAGAAAGCATTCCCTCGCTATGAGTCCTCCATGTGCATAATATCAGAGATTGGCAACCGCCTTGGACAAGCATCCATCTACGTTGGTGTGGGGAAGTGCTGGATTCTGCAGAAGGAATACGATAAGGTCAGGAAACTGATTTGATTGTGTAGTTTCCCTAAAAATAAAGATTCTATATTGGCAGTTATGGTTCCACGAAGAAGCTTTAAACACCCATGGAACCTATCCATTAAACAAAAAGTTTCCTTAAAATGGAAAAGCTTCTTCAGATTATTAAAATATTCTTCACACTAAGAAATAAAAGGCTCTTTTAAGAACTATTCACAGAAAGGTTCTTTGGGGAACCCACAATGGTTCTTCTATTGCATCACTATGAAAAGCCACTTTTGAAACCTTTATTTCCTCTATTGTATAGATGAACATTTGTGATCGATGTTTTATATATATTAAATGGCATCAGTTTATGATTATTTCTTTATAATTTGAATACTGTCACAGGCTTTGGACTCATTGCAAAGAGCACATGATCTGGCCGAGGCGATTGGAAACAAGGTGATGCATCTATTTTAGAATAAGAGACGAACATTTAATTTTCAACACTGCTTCTGAAGCAGTGACGCTTTGATGACATAACATTAAACCCGGAAGATAAAGACACGTTCTCTAATAGTATTAGCATTAGCGTTGTATTTGACTATCTCTGTGCACTTCTCTTCCAGCTGTGTATCCTGAAGGTGCACAGTCTGTGTGAAGGCATCTACCGCTGTAAGGAGCAGCAGGATGAGTTGAGAGAGCAGGTGGTGAAGTTCCTGCAGTGTGTGGAAGAGCTAGAGCTCTACTGTGGCATGTGTGGGGAGTCTATCGGAGAGAGGAACCAGCAGCTGCAAGCCTTGCCCTGCTCTCACATTTTCCACCTCAAGTATGTATTTGTATGTTTATTACTCTCTGTGGCCATCAGCTATCATGTTGCTCACTGTTCTTTTCTCACATGCAGGTGTCTGCAGACAAACGGCACAAAGGGCTGTCCAAAATGTCATCGTTCCTCAGTTAAGCTGGGTTTTGTATGAGATTACACTCCCGCCTTGGACAAAATGGCAGAATCCCATCACAGTGACCCGTCTGGGAGCAAAAGTTCCAGGGCCTTCTTTCAGGAAGCTTTCTAACTGGACAAAAGGAGAGTTTCCGGTATATTCCATCCTGTCTTTATGGTAACTGGGAATAATGTGGAAATGACAGGATATGGGAATAGTTCAACACAGAGACGTCATGAAAGACTACAGATATTTCTCTGAACTGACCTTATAATGCTGCATTGGTGTAAGACAGAAACATTAAAAACAGCTTTTTGGACCATGCAGCATTGCTGTCCTGTCAGTGAGGATATTCATCAAAGAGGTGAGAGCTTTACATATCACATGGTTTCCTAATGGACATTATTGCTCTATTATCACAGCTGAACAGAACAAAACATGTATATTTTAAACATTTATAACTTTCTAAGGGATTTTCACGCAAGTTTCAAGCTCTAATCAATTTCTTCAAGATTGTGTAAATAATTAATAAATGCTATGAATCAATGAAATTTAAAAAAGATAAAGGTGTTCTCTGTCAGCGCTATAAGATATGCTGAGAGATGCTGTTCTGTTTGAGTTTGTTTGAGGTTTGTTTTGAGATTGTAGTAAACTCAAATGTCTCTAACTGCCTCCTGTTCGTGAATTGTAATATTCTGAAGTAACAGGGGCATGTGTTCAACTTATTAACTTGACCAATTATGAATTTTGTTCATTATTTATGACAATTATTTATGTATTTTAATAAGGACAGCATTACTATGTTTCTGATAACAGCTGAATTAATTTATTTTACGTTGAATCAACAAAATGTGAAAAGTAGTTTCTTTATTCAGTACATTTATAGTATGTGCAGGTAGAAGTGTAGTTTGCTGATATCAGCTTTAAAACCTTATAATTAATCTCCTTTATTTTCTTAAAATCTTCAGAGATTCACAAACTGTTTATACCTTTTTTTCCAACATGTTTAGCACTAAATTATTTGAGTATGTTTAATCAGAATAGCCCAAAGTTGGTTTTTATCTTTATTTCTTTGTGGGTACTTTCATAAAATTTTTCAATCAAAAATAAATGTAAGCAAATTGCCATATGTATTATCAGTTTAACATATATCAACATATATGATGACGGGTCAGGAAACTGATTTGATTGTGTAGTTTCCCTAAAAATAAAGATTCTATATTGGCAGTTATGGTTCCACGAAGAAGCTTTAAACACCCATGGAACCTATCCATTAAACAAAAAGTTTCCTTAAAATGGAAAAGCTTCTTCAGATTATTAAAATATTCTTCACACTAAGAAAAAAAAGGCTCTTTTAAGAACTATTCACAGAAAGGTTCTTTGGGGAACCCACAATGGTTCTTCTATTGCATCACTATGAAAAGCCACTTTTGAAACCTTTATTTCCTCTATTGTATAGATGAACATTTGTGATCGATGTTTTATATATATTAAATGGCATCCGTTTATGATTATTTCTTTATAATTTGAATACTGTCACAGGCTTTGGACTCATTGCAAAGAGCACATGATCTGGCCGAGGCGATTGGAAACAAGGTGATGCATCTATTTTAGAATAAGAGACGAACATTTCATTTTCAACACTGCTTCTGAAGCAGTGGCGCTTTGATGACATAACATTAAACCCGGAAGATAAAGACACGTTCTCTAATAGTATTAGCATTAGCGTTGTATTTGACTATCTCTGTGCACTTCTCTTCCAGCTGTGTATCCTGAAGGTGCACAGTCTGTGTGAAGGCATCTACCGCTGTAAGGAGCAGCAGGATGAGTTGAGAGAGCAGGTGGTGAAGTTCCTGCAGTGTGTGGAAGAGCTAGAGCTCTACTGTGGCATGTGTGGGGAGTCTATCGGAGAGAGGAACCAGCAGCTGCAAGCCTTGCCCTGCTCTCACATTTTCCACCTCAAGTATGTATTTGTATGTTTATTACTCTCTGTGGCCATCAGCTATCATGTTGCTCACTGTTCTTTTCTCACATGCAGGTGTCTGCAGACAAACGGCACAAAGGGCTGTCCAAAATGTCATCGTTCCTCAGTTAAGCTGGGTTTTGTATGAGATTACACTCCCGCCTTGGACAAAATGGCAGAATCCCATCACAGTGACCCGTCTGGGAGCAAAAGTTCCAGGGCCTTCTTTCAGGAAGCTTTCTAACTGGACAAAAGGAGAGTTTCCGGTATATTCCATCCTGTCTTTATGGTAACTGGGAATAATGTGGAAATGACAGGATATGGGAATAGTTCAACACAGAGACGTCATGAAAGACTACAGATATTTCTCTGAACTGACCTTATAATGCTGCATTGGTGTAAGACAGAAACATTAAAAACAGCTTTTTGGACCATGCAGCATTGCTGTCCTGTCAGTGAGGATATTCATCAAAGAGGTGAGAGCTTTACATATCACATGGTTTCCTAATGGACATTATTGCTCTAATATCACAGCTGAACAGAACAAAACATGTATATTTTAAACATTTATAACTTTCTAAGGGATTTTCACGCAAGTTTCAAGCTCTAATCAATTTCTTCAAGATTGTGTAAATAATTAATAAATGCTATGAATCAATGAAATTTTAAAAAGATAAAGGTGTTCTCTGTCAGCGCTATAAGATATGCTGAGAGATGCTGTTCTGTTTGAGTTTGTTTGAGGTTTGTTTTGAGAGTGTAGTAAACTCAAATGTCTCTAACTGCCTCCTGTTCGTGAATTGTAATATTCTGAAGTAACAGGGGCATGTGTTCAACTTATTAACTTGACCAATTATGAATTTTGTTCATTATTTATGACAATTATTTATGTATTTTAATAAGGACAGCATTACTATGTTTCTGATAACAGCTGAATTAATTTATTTTACGTTGAATCAACAAAATGTGAAAAGTAGTTTCTTTATTCAGTACATTTATAGTATGTGCAGGTAGAAGTGTAGTTTGCTGATATCAGCTTTAAAACCTTATAATTAATCTCCTTTATTTTCTTAAAATCTTCAGAGATTCACAAACTGTTTATACCTTTTTTTCCAACATGTTTAGCACTAAATTATTTGAGTATGTTTAATCAGAATAGCCCAAAGTTGGTTTTTATCTTTATTTCTTTGTGGGTACTTTCATTAAATTTTTCATTCAAAAATAAATGTAAGCAAATTGCCATATGTATTATCAGTTTAACATATATCAACATATATGATGACAGATTCTTTGATCATCTGATGAATATTCATATTATTTTGTAAATGGCTAACTAACAATTCTCTAACCTTTCATAACGGCTACATTGATTTCTCATAATTTTACTTTGTAAGGACTTCAGATAGAATCTGAGGTCTTGTGTATGTTTCTTCTGACCTTCTTTTTTTTGCAACTTTAATTATTCCATAACTAAATAATAAAATACAAATAAAACACATCCAAAGACATACATTTATAAATTATAATACATTTTGCTATAACTCTCGTCCCAAGCATACAGGCATTTGCAATGGAACAGTTCGCAATGTTTAATGTGATCAGGCATATTCTTAGAAATAAATAATAAAACAACAAGACATGGAGATTTCTTGTTGAACTTATAAATATATGGGAGCAATATGTAAAAATGCTGCTTATTTATTTCTCTTTTACCTTACTTTCATTTTTTTAGTAACTTTGTCCTATTCTAAGCTAATTTCCCTGTTAACTAACTGCATGCTGTGTAAAGTGGTTTCACATCCTGGTTGTCAACACTTCATAACTACCTCTCCACATTCGTCCCTCACAATACTTGCATGTTTACGCAGTAGAATCTTCTGAAAATGAGACTGAACACATTGTTTAATTGAGAGAAGTCCTGTATATAAATATATATTCAATGGACTTTTTCTAGTAAATATTTAATAAAATATTTTTTTGCAGCTTGTTTTCTGATGAAGTGTCTTTTTAATTAAAAACGGCATGCCTCATCATGAACAAAACACCCAAGCTATAATTAGCTATGAAAACACATGTCCTCGAGTAACACAGTGACATTTGTTTTAGAGAAATCGCTATCTGAAAGTAAAAAAATCAGGTCAAACTGGGTCTATCCCAGTCGCACTGCACTATACTTTCAGCTTGGAAGTTTTCTAAACACCTGAGAAAGACTTTTGGATTTGCAAATTCATCACCGATGGCTGAAGAATGTTCTTTCACTATGGAGGATCTACAGTGTCCTTTGTGCTGTGAGGTCTTCGATATCCCCGTCATGCTGAGTTGCAAACATAGCTTCTGCAAAACCTGCATTCAGACACACTGGGACCGTATGGGAACACGGCAATGTCCTCTGTGCCGCTGTACAGAGCGCTCATCCAGGCCTCTAAAGTTAGCCTTGGATGTCTTCAAAAAGAAGCCGTAGCAGTTCATGGTAAAATCAGTGGAACGTTGCTCAAGACACAATGAGGAACTGAAGCTTTTTTGTCGGAAAGACGCAGAACTTATCTGCATAGCCTGCAAGTCATCAAGGAGTCACAGAAATCATGAGTACTGCCTGATAGCCGAGGCAGCATCGGAAATAATGGTAAGGAAACGTATGCTAACCTGTCTATGAATGTAGATATAAACTAGAGTGTGTGTATCTGTACAACTTGTACCCCACAGAAAGAGCTCACAACTAGGTACAATCCTTTGAAAAAACAACTAACCAGCTTTGAAAAATTAAAGGAGAGCTTGGTGGAACTGGAAACATACATACAGGTGAACTATATGCACAAACCTACAGTTCCTCAAGATAAACTTTGTTAAGGATTATCCAATCCAATTGATTTTTATTCCAATTTACAGAAACAAGCTGCCGAAACTGCTGCAGAAGTAAAATAAGAGTATGAAAAGTTATATACAATGCTGAGGGAGGAGGAGGCAGCTCGACTCATGGTACTTCAAAATGAAAGAAAGAGCAAGACCGCAATGGTCAGAGAGAAACTGGAGGAGGTCAATAAGAGCATTGAAGAGCTCTCTGGGATCATCAATAACATAGAACCCATCATAATAGCAGATGATCTGACATTTTTAAAGGTCAATATGCTTTTAAACTCTTATTTGGTATCGCTTTATAATAACTTTAATTTATAAGTCATTTACAAACATTATATAATGCTTAACAGATCATTAGTTAATAGATATTCACATAGCTAGAAATATGAGAGAATGTTCTTGTTAACTAATGAACTTACTAAACATTACCTAATGATTAACATATGATTATTTAATGTAAATTAAAATGCTTACAAATGTCAGTAAACGTTCAGTTCGTATGATCTTCATTCGTTGGTCTTTGTTTGTTGTGTAGACCTCCATTTACACATCTTAACAAATAATCAATTAATTATTTGTTCATGTATTTGCAGTGCCCAATCTAAAGTGGAAACTATTTGCAAATGTTTATAAATGTTTACTAATTATTAATACCTTTATGAGCAGTCATCTCAATGGTAAAAAGTGTCCCAAAAGACCTGAATTTACCGTACACACATAATTTCTTAATCATTTGTTCATGTATTTGCAGTAGCCAATCTAAAACTATTAAAACTATTCATCATTTGTAAATGTTTATAAATGATTACTAATCATTTAGTATCTTTATGGTAATTGGACTTTTAGCTATGTAACAAGGTTTGTGTAAAGGGTGGCTGGATAAGTTTAGCTAAATGCTTGCTAAAGACATAACAGATTGTAATCTTAGTGCAAAAAAAGTTGTTGTTGCCTCAACACTCACATTAGTATACTACTCTTTGTATATTCCTTGAATCATAAATAAACGGGAAAACAAATCATTAAAAAAAAAAGAAAATACTTGTTCATTTATCAAAACAATATAATATAAACAAATTGAACCATGTTCCTTTATAGTAATCAAATTGACCCCTGCACACTGTTGACCCTTTAACCGACCCTTAAACCTACCCATACCACCCCAAACCTGTCCCTAACCTTACCCGGATCACACCTCAAGAGCAGCAAAAGTGTTGTGCATTAACAAAAGCTTTTAATCATTTTAAAACATCTGTTAAAATCATTTGTCGATTTTTAATAAGTGCTTGATCATATGGAATTGAACGTTTGATGACATTTGTAAGCATTTGAACTTACATGAAATAATGATTTGTTTGAACGATCTAATATTTAATAAGCAAACATTAACAAGAACATTATCTCACGTCTCTAACTCTTTTAACATATATCAACTAATGATCCATTAAGCGTTATATGAAGTTTGTTAATGATTTATTAATGAAAGTTATAAAGTGTAACCCATTATTTTTACGTAAAGGTACTGTGAGCCATGATACCCGTTGATAACTTTACCTCAGCACACAGCAGCGGCGAAAAGCTCATTGGTCTTCTTATTTTCCTTTGTCTTCGTATTCCTTTATCATGTTTGACTGTGTTACAGCTGGTTCACACAGAACGTGTTTTAATTGCCCTATTTTAAACACTTTTTCGATGTAGACATGCGCCTCTTTACACCGCTTCTTCCTGTTTTTTGCGTCTCGCACGTGAGCACCTTGTTTTACGCAGTGTCAAGTGGAGTTCAAGATGTTCTGTGTGAACAGCCCTAAGCCGTTGTTGATGTAAGAAATCGTGAATATTTTGCATTCTACAAAGGCATACAATGCCATTTTTACATTTTCTCTACCTACTGGAATGTAAGGAGGCAATAAAACGGTTCTGTACACAATGGTTTTCAATTTAAGCAGTCTGTCAGTTTTCTCTTTTCACACTAAAATCAACAAATAATGCATTTATTACAGGACTAGCTACACTGCTCCTGAAACAGAATATCCAAAAAAGGCATGTCCTTCAGTACCTTGGATCATTAAAGCATGGAGTCTGGAAAAGAATGGAAAGACATGTACACTACTGTAAGTGCACAATTGTACATCAAGTACTTTGACAATAAAGCAGACTTGACTTGACTTAAATCTGACATTGTTTACTCACTTTTTTTCTTACATGTAGCATAAAATGAGGTGATTAGCATAATTGTCCCCAAAGTACCCCTTTCATTACAAAAGTACATCAAGGGGCTAGTCCATATGACCTTTTCACTATATTTCAAGTATTTTGAAAGTAATATCTTTGTGTGATAGCTCTCAAATCTTATTTGCATTTTCGTGTATTCAAATTGGACATCTTAAGATGCGTTTCACATTGTTTGAATGTATAAATATCATAAAGATCTACAACAGATTCTGTAAATATTTTGATATACGTAAATAACCTGCTAAAATAATTAGTAATCACTACACTACACTGACTAGGCCTATGCAAAATCATGAGAGGCGGTTTGGCTTTTTCCAGGCTCTGTCAATTTTGATCCAAACACGGCACACCCTAACTTGATCATCAAAGATGAACTCACCACCATCAGCTATGGGAAAAAACAGCAGCTTCCTGATAACCCTGAACGCTGCACGAGCCGCCTTGGCAGTACTCGCTGCTAACAGCTTCAGTTCAGGAAAGCAGCGCTGGGATGTAGAGGTGGCACACAGCAAAGAGTGGTATATTGGGGTGGCACGAGAGTCAATGAGAGGAAGACCGCAGTTTTTCTCAACCCGACAGAGGGTTTCTGGGTAATTTCAAACAATGAGGAATCCTACTGGGCTCAGACCTCTCCCCGCACTCGAGTGACCCTGAAAAACCCCCCACAGATAATCACAGTTGAACTGGACAGTGATAAAGGAAAGGTTTCCTTTTCTGATGCTGCAAATGGTGGCAGTATTTACACATTTAAAGATAAGTTTACTGAGAGAATTTTCCTTATTTTGCCACTGGAATAAAGGAGGGGAGCACACTAAGAATCTGTGCACTTTAATGTGTCTATAATAATGGGGCACAAAAAGAGTACATCAATTAAAAATAATAATAATAAAAAGACAAAGCAAATTTGCATCTAGACTTTTGATTAACAATTATTTTTAAAGGTGATTATTAATTTCCCATTGCTCCAATACAGTATTTTTGTACTATTAAATCAGCATAAATTATGTTAGTATATTATTATGTTTGAGTTTTGGAAGCTTACGTGTTTTTGCCAGTATTTGAAATTGTGATAACATCTGTTGAAACAGATTTGTTATACTTACTCACTTTTTTATACTATACTCATATTTGTTATTCTCACTCAGATCATAAAGTGATTTGTTTAAGTTTTTATGCAGTTTATGCATCATAAATGCACAATAAATAAATAAATAGTTTACACTTTAGTTGAAATTTAGCTGAGCACTTCTTGATGAGAAAAACAATGCAAACCCAGAGCATGTTTCATATTCCTTTAAGGATATTTCCACTTTGTAACTATCTACTTGAGCTAAATGGTTATTCCTGATTCAGAACATTGCAGAGCTATTTTTAGGGCTAAGCATGTCAAGCGCAGAGTATCATCTACCTGAGTCATCTGGAAGTCACACAGGACAGCCAAAGAAAACTACTACTACTCTACTTACAGTATTACAAATATTGCAATTCTATTAGCTCAAATGTTTCAATCAGAACATGCTTTTAAACTGACAAATTAATTCTTTATATAAATTATCTTTAGATTACATTTTAAAATCCATTTTGACACAACCTTAAAATTTGCACTGTACAAGCTGATCAAATCAGACCACCAACAACCAACACTAAAAAAAAAAAACATTTATGTTTTTAATGTAGTATTCAGTGACACATTCTGCAAGAAAACACATTTTTTAGCTCTAAGTAGCTTGAGGGAAAATGTAAAAGCTTTTCACAAAGACCAAACTATCAAAAGCTGTTGCACATAATTTTTTTGTCGTACGACTTGGGGCTATTAGAAACATTGTCACCTGAAGTACTCCTCCTAATGTGTTCACCATGCAAATCCTCCACTAACTGCATCCATGGAGCTCACAATGCCACCTGAGTCTCTTATGTCCTCTTGTGGACAAATATACCAAGCTACATGAGCACATGCTGTGTGGAGACTAAATATATTAAATCCAGCATTAAATGGACCCAAGCCAAAGCTATGATCTTGCCTGTGCTCTTCAGAGCTTTATAAGATAACTGGGAGATTACATATGACATCAATAATCAATCACTGAGAGGCACAGAGGAGCAACGACTTAAGCTCCCAATAATAATTCTGAAAGACATAAATCTTATACAGGGATTTCAGACTAGCATTAGGGTTGGTATTTTAAGCACAACCCAAGTCATTCAGAAACCCACCTTTCAGTCACAGTGCCAGTCAGGAGTATTAAATATGGCTGGTCTTTGTGTGATTTGCTTAGCATTTAACCATGCCAGTGTAGATCTGTAATAAACAGCAGCTGTTCTCAGCCTTATTCAGGAACTTATTAGCGTCATAATAGCCAGAATGTTTGTGACGCTCATAGAAATATTTCTATAATTATTTTTCAAGTAAATAACCATCACATTTTAAATTAAACAATTGATCTAGCGTCTCCGAACGTCAGTTCTCTTTGTCTTTGGCTTTAGTTTTTCTTTGAGATGCCATATCTTTGAGTTTAGAGTCTAGTTTTCTCTGCAGATATGCTTTTTTATTTGGATCCACTGATTTGTCCTTCTGGCCACTTCCTGCGTAAAGCACCCCTTCTTTACTTATCCTCATTCTAGCTTGTGCTTTTGCTTTGTCTCCACATCCGTGCACCTAAAAAAAGGCAATACTTTATTTCAAACATATCTCACATCAAAAATATATTTAGTATAAATGTTTTAAAGGTCATATCATAAATTTTTTATTATTTCATAATATATTTTGATGACTATTTTCAACCCTTTTTGTTAGCACGCCTTTAAGACTGATGTCAACACCCTTTTCGCTTGTGAAATGAGAAAAAGCACTTGAAATTATTAGGACCATTGTTATAAAGAATTCGAGCCACTGGTTTCTAACACTGGATGTTTTGTGTTTATGACTAATAGCATCTAACCAGCTTGCTCCGTTTTACATCATGACTGTAAAGGTCATGGTTCTGATTACCGAATACCCTGGATTCGATAAATGGTCAATTTAGACTGGGAACAAAGTTCAAGTTCTGAAAGTTACAGTCCGTTTACAAATTACACTTGAAGAGTTCGTTCGCAAAAACCGATAAAGGCCATTTTTTTTTAAAAAATGAGCTGATTGCCGTGCATTATTCTCCACATATAGCGCGATCTGAACCCCAAATACGTTTTGTCAAAAAAGCTGGTTTTGTCCACTTTCAAGGCATCGTGAGTTCACGTTTTACGGCAGCAGCCGACAAGCGCCCTTGTTGTTTTTTAACAGAAGCCGATAAGTCCATTTTAGCGAATCAGCGCGCTGTATTCAGGTCAGGTGACAAGGCTACTTTCACTTTGAAAAGATGTGCTAGCTGAGAGGAGTCTCATCAAAGCTGACTAAAAGTAAAAATTTAGACGAACTTGATGAACCGAGAAGGGTCTAGCTGCAGCCTCGCACTTGCACTCTCAGACACTTGCGCTTCCGCTAGCGACGTCACTTGCAGTCTTTTATTTTTTATTTTGTTCAAATTTTTTTTATTACTTTTTGTTTGAATCTCTCAACATTTTACAACAGTAGCCAGGTGTTGAAGACATTACAATGTCACTTGCAATCGCCACTTGCACTCTCCGATACCTGCGACGTCACTTGCAATCGACACAAATCGTGTGTGTTGCCAATGGAGACAAGACGCTGTGGTGATTAAACGATTACAACTAAATTAGTACTACAACTTACAGGGTCCTGCAAGAAAAAGACATGACCCGCAAATCCGTCGCCACAGAACAGCAGAATATGAACGCAATGCACAAAGTCTCTCGCTAAGCGTTTTCCTCCTGTAGAAAAACAAACACTTAACATGGCGTAATGTATTAAGATGCTATTAAAATATTAAATTAAATATACAATTTATTAATATAATGAATATGTATATAGTATTTTCCTCCCATACCGAAAAACGTACGTGGCATAATGTGGCATAATGGACTAAAAAGGCCAAACTCAATATGCTCCTCTACATTATTAATATACATAACTAATATACAGGCAAGCAGGTGAGCCCAGAATAAATGCAAAACGCACAGTTTTGTATTAAGCGTTTTTCTGTTCATATTCTGCTGTTCTGTGGCGACGGATTTGCGGGTCTTGTCTTGGACCCTGTAAGTTATAGTACTAATTTAGTTGTAATCGTTTAATCACCACAGTGTCTTGTCTCCATTGGCAACACACACGATTTGTGTCGATTGCAAGTGATGTTGCAGGTATCGGAGAGTGCAAGTGGCGATTGCAAGTGACATTGTAATTTAGTTTATTTTTTCTTGTCTTCACCACCTGGCTACTGTTGTAAAATGTTGAGAGATTCAAACAAAAAATTAATCAATAAATAGAACAAAATAAAAAAAATAAGACTGCAAGTGACGTCGCTAGCGGAAGCGCAAGTGTCTGAGAGTGCAAGCCTGAGAATGCAAGTCTGAGAATACACGTCTGAGAGTGCAAGTCAAGTCTGAGAGTGCACGTCTGAGAGTGCAAGTCTGAGAGTGCAAGCCTGAGAGTGCAAGCCTGAGAGTACACGTCTGAGAGTGCAAGTCTGAGAGTGCAAGTCTGAGAATACACGTCTGAGAGTGCAAGCCTGAGAGTGCATGTCTGAGAGTGCAAGTGCAAGGCTGCAGCTAGACCCTCTTGGATGAACCTGTGATATCTTCTTCGAGGCGAAAAAGGAAAATAAAAGCTGAAATGTTTTCATGGAACCTTGCAAAAGCAGCGCATTACAATGGTGAGGGAAAAGCTTCGTGTATTGCGTGTAATCACATCCATACAGTTTATGATCACAACAAAAACTTTTGTCAGGCATCTACATTGTCATCTGAGGAGATTACAAAGATTAAACAAGTGTTTTTTTAAACTCTAAAACATGAAATGTGGAGCTATCTGCTTTTGCCATAAAACGACTTTTGGAGTTATCTGCTTTTGCTATAAAAACAAACTTTCAATATGTTAAAAAAAACATACTTTCAATGAACTTTAATTTTGTAAATTACCTGTATTTGTTTAAGTTATTATTACTTAAGACAACCCAACTGCAGTTTGATTTATATTACGTTTTTTATTTATAAATATCGTGATTTCTGAAAGGAAAAAAAATGGAGTTGTCAGTTTTTGCAAATGAACTCTTCACTTGTTTCAAAAGATAAAGCAAAATTTGGTTCTTCATGATATGACCCCTTTAAAATAAAATAAAAAGCAAGTTACCTCAGGTATATGGTGACTCAGACAGTATTGTCTGTTACAGTAGAGGCAGAGCTGCCCAAGTGTCAGGACACTGGCTTTGCACTTCACGAAACCACAAACGCTGTCGGCTTTAACCACAGCATTGATGAGACCGTCAAAATCGTCATCTGGCATGGCAGCTGCAGCTATATCTGTGGCTCCTGCTTTTATCTTAGTGTTTCCTATGAAAGAAACACATATTGACTATGATGTGTAACAGAGAATGAAAGTATTGAAACAATTCAGAAATTGGGATATAGATCACAAACCTTTGGAAGTTCCTTTGGGTTTCTTAACAGATTGCCTTTTACTAGCATTAGAATCCGGTTCCCATCTCACACTCTGTTGTTTTTGCTGCTTTTTCTCCTCTCGTTTCTCCTGCTCCCTGCGCATTCGCTCCAAATGTAGGCTCTTCAGATCAACAGCTGGCTGTGAGGGTCCTTTTTGCAACTCTTCTTGTAGCTTCGCTGCTGTACATGCAATCATGTCTGGTTGTTCGGGCTCCACTGACTTTTCTAGTCCTGATGGAGGTCGGGACACAGTGATGCGACGGTTTTTCCCTTCTCCCTGGCTTTCATGCCTCAGTCCCATTTCTTCAGAGAGCTCGTGGACTAGCAGACGCTCGTGAGAATTTAGCGTGGAAGGAAACTGTAGCTCTGTCTCGTTTGAGTCTTTCAGAAAGTTCAGAAGTTGCTCCTTTATCTCTTTTCTCTGATCAGCATCTTTGGGTTTAGGATGGTATGAATTGGTATTTTTATTTTGCTCAGGCTGAACATTGGACTGATTCACTCCTCTACTTTTGTTGTCTGCACTTTTCTTCTGTTCTTGTTCTGTTTTATTGCCTTGGTTCTTGGGCTTCTGTTTTGCAGACGCAGCATCGTTGCTGTTGGTTTGTTTGTCCTTTTCATCACGGATGTAATTCTGTGCCACACAGTCTTCCAGGTACTCAAAGGCAGTACGAACCTCTCCATGTTCAGACATATAGTCCACTAGGGATTTGAGGAAGTCATGTTTTCGAACAGTCTGAGAATCACACACTACCACAAGCTGGCGTCTGGCACGAGTCACAGCCACATTGATCCTTCTGTCTTCAGCGAGAAATCCAACCTCACCTTTGGAGTATATGTTCACGTATAGGTTTGGAATAACATGAGGATGAATAAATGATGACAACAATTTATATTTAAAGGAACACTCCACTATTTTTGAAAATAGGCTCATTTTCCAACTCCCCTAGAGTTAAACAGTTGAGTTTTACCGTTTTCGAATCAATTCAGCCGATCTCCGGGTCTGGCGGTAGCATTTTAGCTGTAGCTTAGCATAGATCATTGAATCTGATTAGACCGTTAGCATCTTGCTCAAAAATGACCAAAGAGATTTCTATATTTTTCCTATTTAAAACTTGACTCTTCTGTAGTTACATCATGTAATAAGACCGACGGAAAATTAAAAGTTGTGATTTTCTAGGCCGATATGGTAGGAACTATACTCTCATTCTGGCGTAATAATCAAGGAACTTTGCTGCCGTACCATGGGTGCAGCAGG